>NC_052158.1:5162180-5514995 GCF_902713615.1 Scyliorhinus canicula
GATCACTCCATTTCGCACTACGTAGCCGAAGATGGCTCGACGGTCGGTGCTAAACACGCATTTGTCCCTGTCAGTGAAATTCAGGAGTTTTGCGGTTTGGAGGAATTTGCGGAGATTGGTGTCATGGTCCTGCTGATCGTGGCCACAGATGGTGACATTATCAAGATACGGGAAAGTTGCCCGTAAACCGTATCGGTCGACCATTCGGCCCATCTCTCTTTGGAAGACCGAGACCCCGTTTGTGACACCGAAGGGAACCCTTAAAAAGTGGCAGAGCCGCCCGTCCGCTTCGAACGCAGTGTACTTGCGATCGCTCGCGCGGATGGGGAGCTGGTGGTAGGCGGACTTGAGGTCTACCGTAGAGAAGACCTTGTACTGTACGATCCTGTTAACCAGGTCGGATATACGGGGGAGAGAGTACATGTCCAGCTGCGTAAACCTGTTGATGGTCTGACTGTAGTCTCTGACCATCCTATTCTTCTCCCTGGTCTTTACCACCAGAACTTGTGCTCACCAGGGGCTGTTGCTAGCCTCGATGACCCCCTCCTTCATAAGCCGTTGGACCTCGGACCTGATGAAGACCTGGTCCTGGGCACTGTACTGTCTGCTCCTGGTGGCGACAGGTTTGCAGTCCGGGGTGAGGTTTGCAAACAAGGACGGGGGATCGACCCTGAGGGTCGCGAGGCTGCAGACAGTGAGGGGAGGCATAGGGCCGCCCAATTTAAATGTTGGGCTCTGGAGGTTAGATTGGAAGTCTAACCCCAGGAGTGCGGCCACGCAGAGGTGGGGGAGGACGTAGAGTCTGTAATTTTTAAACTCCCTCCCCTGGACCGTGAGATCTGCTATACAAAACCCCATGATCTCCACTGAATGGGAGCCAGAGGCCCGGGCGATTTTTTTGCTTGACCAGATAGACAGGGAGAGCGCAGCGCCTTACCGTGGTAGGGTGTACGAAACTCTCCGTGCTCCCGGAGTCCAGTAGGCAGGTTGTTTCGTGCCCGTTGAGCAGGACCTTTGTCGTTGCCGTAGAGAGGGTGCGGGGTCGAGACTGGTCCGGAGTGACTGAAGCGAGTCATGGCAGATAGTCGGAGTCGGCTTCGGGAGGTGCGTAGTCACCCGCGGGGTCCTCGGAGCTGATGCAAGAAGGCGGCGGCCATCGGTAGAACATGGTCGGGGGTGCTCAAAATGGCGGCGCCCGTCCCCCGCACGTGATGTCGGAAACACAAGATGGCGGAGCCCAGAGATCGCACGTGGCGTTGGGGGATGGGGGCAGCAAGGTTTGCGGGCTGCACGGGGCCCTTGGAGAGAGAGAAGGGGGAGTCCCGCGGTCACTTCCAGGGACCGCAGTGACCACCTTGGCCTGGCAGACGGACACAAAGTGGCCTTTCTTCCCGCAGCCCTTGCAAGTTGCCGATCGGGATGGGCAATGTTGTCGGGGGTGTTTCGTCTCGCCGCAAAAATAGTAGCGGGGCCCCACGGGTTTTTCGGGGCGTCCTGCGGCGCAGGCCTGGGGGGAGTTCGAGTCCTTGGGGGAGAGAGAGGCTGAATTCCACGCTGCCCAGGGGGCTGCCTCGCGGTCGGGGGTGTATGAGCGTGCGTTTTTGTTCGCGACATCTAGGGAGGTAGAGAGGGACCGTGCCTCCGTGAGGCTCAAGGTTTCCCTTTCTAATAGTCTCTGGCGGATCTGTGGGGACTGCATACCTGCAACAAAGACGTCTCGGATGAGGAGTTCAGTGTGCTCACCAGCAGACACTTGTGGGCAGCTGCAGTTCCTCCCCAGTACGAGGAGAGCACGGTAACAATTGTCCAACGACTCACCAGGGATCTGCTGCCTCGTGGCCAGTAAGTGCCGAGCGTAAATTTGATTTACCGGCCGGATGAAGTGTCCTTTGAGCAGTTCTATAGCCGCGTCGTAGACGGCCGTGTCCTCGATGAGCGTGTAGATGGCGGTGCCGACGCACGGGTGGAGGATGTGTAGCTTCTGCTCCCTCGTCGGTACGTTCTCCGCTGTACTAAGGTAGCTGTTGAAACAAGCCAGCCAGTGCTTGAATGTAGCTGCTGCGTTAGCTGCGTGGGGGCAGAGTTGCAGACACTCCGGCTGGATGCAGAGCTCCATCCTTTAAAATCTTGGAGATTAAATTGATGGGCGATCAATAACCACAGAAACAAAGGAGTAGTCCGAATCGAAGGCTTTAATCTACAAGAAGTTTCCCCAGCAGTTTGAGTACAGAAAGAACGATGGCTGCTGGGAAACACGAGTTCTTATACTCCGCCTCGTGGGCGGAGTTACCTTCGTCTTGACCAATGAGAAAGCAACACTTGGGCCAATGGGCAGCGGGCCTTCTCCACCAATAGCAGCTCACACTCCCAGGTACCGTAGTACCTCTAGTCATACTACCACACAACCCACCTGCCTGCATCTCCCTCACACCCCACCCTGCACCAAACCCCAACACCTGTATTGTCCTCTTTGGCCTGGTGCCTGGCACACACATGCCACCAGCTACAGACCTCCCGTAGAACTCACCTCCATGCGTCTCACCATGTCCTTTATGTGTTCCCGAGGACAAGGTGACCCACAATCACCGGGAGCGGCAGAAAACCGGCGGGGGCATCCCAGACCTGAGAGTGCAAACCCCCGGGGAACAGAAGGCGAGGCAGAGGAAAGGGCCGTCTCAGAAACAGAGGTCGGCATGTGGTAACCAAGTGAGAGCCCAATGCAAAGCTGATGTCCCAACAGCAACTGAGTGACCCCGTCTCCCACAGACCTCTCCTTCCCAAGATCTCACCGTGTCTCTTGTCTTTGGTCTTGCGGGATCACCATCAGACGAGGCCGGGCCGTCCGGGGTCGCTGACCCCCAGCCACATCCCCAGAACACCCCGAGGCACCAGTCCGGGGAAGACACCGACTTCTCGTCACTGCTGTCACCTGCACCCTCCACCATCGCAGAGACTATCACCTCGGGGGGCATTTTAGTGAAGAGGCTCCTGGGTCACCTTCTGGTGCTCACTTCACACAGGCTGCAGCACATCAGGTGGAGGCAGGGACTCCCGAGGGAGCGGGCGGTCGGAGGGCTGCCCGATCCCAGGAAGCAGCTGTAGCCCGGACAGGGATCGAGCTTCTGGAATGTATGGCGGGGGCAGGGCCCCAGGACACTTGAACCTGGGGTCACCCTCAGTGAGAGGTGGCAGGAAACGGGGCCAGAAGTGTGAGGCCGCCGTGTAGGTCAGCTTACCCAGTGAGTGAGCCGTTACCACTCACTATCTCCCGAAACCCCCTCCCCACAAGCTATATGGGCCTGTGAGATGGATTGGCCGGCACACATGCAGGGATGACCCAGGCGGACAGTGGAATGTGATCCTAAAGGCAGGAGTCAGACTGTGTCAAACGATGAGGAGATCCAGAGCTCATCTCCCAGCGAGTCGTCATCATCCTCCGTCCCGTGGACAAGACCAGCTGATACTGCCAACCCAGCGCCAACACCCTGTGGGGATACTGGTAGGACCTTCGGAGGGAGGGAGGGGGAGCTGGGGAAGTGGGATGGAGTGAAGGGAGGGACAGGGAAGGTGGAGTGAAGGGAGGAGGGACGGGGAAGGTGGAGTGAAGGGAGGAGGGACGGGGAAGGCGGAGGTGAAGGGAGGAGGGACGGGGAAGGCGGAGTGAAGGGAGGAGGGACGGGGAAGGTGGAGTGAAGGGAGGAGGGACGGAGAAGGTGGAGTGAAGGGAGGAGGGATGGGGAAGGTGAGGTGAAGGGAGGAGGGACGGGGAAGGTGGAGTGAAGGGAGGAGGGACGGGAAAGGTGGAGTGAAGGGAGGAGGGACGGGGAAGGTGGAGTGAAGGGAGGAGGGACGGGGAAGGTGGAGTGAAGGGAGGAGGGACGGGGAAGGTGGAGTGAAGGGAGGAGGGACGGGGAAGGTGGAGTGAAGGGAGGAGGGACGGGGAAGGTGGAGTGAAGGGAGGAGGGACGGGGAAGGTGGAGTGAAGGGAGGAGGGACGGGGAAGGTGGAGTGAAGGGAGGAGGGACGGGGAAGGTGGAGTGAAGGGAGGAGGGACGGGGAAGGTGGAGTGAAGGGAGGAGGGACGGGGAAGGTGGAGTGAAGGGAGGAGGGACAGGGAAGGTGGAGTGAAGGGAGGACGGATGGGGAAGGTATCTGTGGCCCTGGGGAAGGGGGCACCACAAGGAAGTGGGGGGGGGGGGTTGGTATGGGAGGTGGGACAGGGTGGGGGGGCTCCCGGTGACCAGGCCAATCAGGAGGTGATGAGGTTGCCCCATGAGCGGCGGCCCTGGTGCACACATTGGGCGGCCTGTCCTGTCAGCCCAGGCTCCACGCCCGGTTCTTCCTGGACACCCTCCTCATCGGATGAGGCCGGGCGTCCTTCTTCCTCCAGCATGTCGCCCTCTGCTGGGTGATGTTATGAAGGACACAGCAGGCCAACAGGATGTTAGAGACCCTCCTGGGGCTATATTGGAGAGTCCCACCAGAGCGTAGTTTTACTCAGAGAGTAGTACAGGCGTGGAATGCCCTGCCTGCAACAGTAGCGGACTCGCCAACACTAAACGCATACAGATGGTCATTGGATAGGCATATGGACAATAAGGGAAGAGTGTAGATGGGCTTTAGAGGGGTTTCACAGGTCGGCACAACATCGAGGGCCGAAGGGCCTGTACTGAGCTGTAATGTTCTATGTTCTAGAGCAGTCCAGGCATTGGAATGGCTTCTTGAGGATGTCGATGCTCCGCTCAATGACGCTCCAGGTTTCTGCATCGGCCTCGTTATAACGGGTCTCCGCGTCGGTCTGGGGCCTCTGGACAGGTGTCATTAACCATGACCTCAGCGGTTAACCCTTGTCGCCAAAGAGCCAACCCCTAACCTGAGGGAGCACCTCGAAGGTGCCGGGAACCGACGTGTGCGCCAGGATGTAAGCGTTGTGCCCGCTGCCTGGGTATCGGGGGCAGACGTGTGTGATGTCCAGCTGGTGGTCACACACCAACTGCACATTCAGGGAGTGGAAGCCCTTCCTATTGATGAAGGGCCCCCCTGATGATCCGGTACTTGTAGGGGGACAGGCGTACCATCGATCACCCCCTGGACCTGGGGCATGCCAGCGATGGAGGGAAATCCTGCTGCCCGGGCATCCTGGTGTGCCTGGTCCAGACTGAAGGTTATATAGTCCACTGCCCGGGTGCATAGGGCATCCGTCACCGCGCGGATGTACCTGTGAGCCGATGTCTGCGAGATCCCAGACAGGTCCCCGCTCGGCCCCTGGAAAGCCCCAGAGACAGAGAGGTTCAGGGCGACCGTCACCGTGACGACCACCGGGAGCGGGTGACCTCCTCCAAACCCCAGCGGTGCCAGCTGCACCACTGCCTGGCACAGGTGGCACCAGGTCTCACTGGTTAGCCGATGTCTTCGGCGGCACAGGCGGTCCGGCAGCTCCTCGAAGGACAGGCGCCGATGGTAAACACGTGCCCTGATGCGGCGCCTCCTTCACACCTCCTCCTCGGCCTGTTGGACGGCCGGCACTCGAGCCTCACCGGCTGGGCCCTGCTCTTCTAGGGCCGGCTCCTCTTGTGCAGGATCCTCCCTGAGCAGGCCCTGTGCCTCCAGCCTCCGTGTGTCCGTAACGGGAGCTGTGGCCAGGTAGATAGCGAGCATTCCTGGCTGGACTCCAAAATTCATTCTCCGCAGGGGGGAATAGGGAAGACATAGAGGCTTGGGTGTGGGCAGGTCCTACAGATGGGGGTGAAGCAGGGAAGTGTGTGTCTGCTGGGAGCTTAGCTGCAGTGTGATGTGGGTCCTGGGTGTGACACACAGGTTGTTACAACCTGTCCGGGGGCAGGGTGGATGGGAGCAAGGGCGCGGTGAGCAAGCAGGGCTTGGAGACAGCTGGTGGTCCTGAGGGGTGGGCTGGCTGATAGTGTGACTGGTGAGGCCTCTGCCCTGAGAGGGGCAGTGTGCCAGGGAGGGTGCCAAAGGCCACGGTGCATGTGTCCTTTGTTTGGGGTGAGCTCTGCTATTCCCCTGCTTCCCCTGCAGTGGGGCTGAGCTTCTGATGAGGGAACTGAGGAGTGGCAGCACCTGGTGTGTGACTGATTGAGCTTGGCCACGCCCATCCCGGTGATGGCTCAGCCGGGGTCTGAGGCTTTCCAGAGGGGCGGCCTGGGTGGGCTCACAAATGACCAGAGGCTCTGTGAACATTTCCAGGACACAGTGAGCAGTCAGCAGAGTGAGCAGCCAGGGGCCTGTGAGAAGCAGCAAAGGGGTGTGTTTAAAACCCAGTCTGCAGCAATGGGGGTCTGAGCCAGGCCACCCCGATCCTGAGGGGGACACCCCGAGTGCACAGACCTGTCACCAAGTCGCTCCCCGTTACTCCCCCCGGCCCAGACAGCCCCCCCCCCCCCCCCCCCCCCAGGAAGTCCGACAATTATTGAGGCTTTTTGAGAGTTTATTACCCTCTCTCTGCCCCTCAGCAGCCATGGAGCCCAGTCCCCGTTTGGAAATATTTGCACTAATTCACACCCGCGTGACTTCTGCCTGCGAGGGCGGAGCATCGTGGAAGGGCGGAGCATACTGTGTCCAATCCGCTGATTAGATTTAAATCTATGTAAATGAGGGTTTTACATGGGCCCGCTGCAGGGCACAAACTTTGATTTCACCGCCAGGGAGGGACTGGAGCCTGGCGTCGGAATCAGGGCCGGGCACAAACCTCGATTTGTGCATTACGCCCGATTCTCCGCCCGATCACACTTCCGGTGTCGTGAAGCGGAGAACCCGCCATATTTGTTTCCATGGAGCAGAACGGAAATATCTCGGTGTTGAGATCTTCTCTAAATTTGAGAAGAGATTAGTTTATTTTGATGATCTCTCTCACACACACATACACACATCAGGTCGGCTTATTTTGATGTTGAGGAACAGGAAATCAAATCAAAAATGGTGAAATCTTCCCCTGATCCCCAGTGAGTCTCTCCCGAGCCCCAGTGAGTCTCTCCCCTCGATCCCCAGTGAGTCTCTCCCCCCTATTCCCAGTGAGTCTCCCCCCGATCCCCAGTGAGTCTCCCCCCGATCCCCAGTGAGTCCCCCCGATCCCCAATGAGTCTCCCCCGATCCCCAGTGAGTCTCCCCCGATCACCAGTCAGTCTCTAATTTTCTGTTTTTTCTCCCAGTCTCTGTGACCCTGGATGTGGAAACAGCGAATCCCTGTCTCGAGGTGTCTGAGGATCTGAAGAGTTTGAGATGGACCGGGACCCAGAGGAGTCTCCCTAACACCAGGAAGAGGTTTACATACTGGGAATGTGTGCTGGGATCAGAGGGATTCACATCGGGCAGACATTACTGGGAGGTGGAGGTGACGGGGAATCGGCGCTGGAATCTGGGAGTAGCCGCAGAGTCTGTGGAGAGGAAGGGACGGGTCTGGCTAAGCCCAGAGACTGGATTCTGGACCATTGGGCGGGTTGATGATCAGATTTATATAAACTCCTCTCCTCGATCCCGTCTCCCTGTCGGTCAGATCCCCGGGAAGGTGGGAGTTTATCTCAGTTATGAGTCTGGGACAGTTTCATTTTACAACGTGGACACCAAGTCCCATCTCCACACCTTCACTGGGAATAAATTCACTGAGAAACTTTATCCTTTCTTCTGGACTTGGGATGGGAACCAGTTTCTGAGAATCTGCTCCGGTTCTTATCCTGATCGGGAAAGGGGCGGGGCCTCAGAGTGGTGACATCATCAGAGTTTGAGATGGACCGGGACCCAGAGGAGTCTCCCTAACACCAGGAAGAGGTTTACATACTGGGAATGTGTGCTGGGATCAGAGGGATTCACATCGGGGAGACATTACTGGGAGATGGAGGTGACGGGGAATCGGCGCTGGAATCTGGGAGTAGCCGCAGAGTCTGTGGAGAGGAAGGACTGGGTCAGTCTGAGCCCAGAGACTGGATTCTGGACCATTGGGCGGGTTGATGATCAGATTTATATAAAATCCTCTCCTCGATCCCGTCTCCCTGTCGGTCAGATCCCCGGGAAGGTGGGAGTTTATCTCAGTTATGAGTCTGGGACAGTTTCATTTTACAACGTGGACACCAAGTCCCATCTCCACACCTTCACTGGGAATAAATTCACTGAGAAACTTTATCCTTTCTTCTGGACTTGGGATGAAAACCAGTTTCTGAGAATCTGCTCCGGTTCTGATCCTGATCAGGAAAGGGGTGGGGCCTCGGAGTGGTGACATCATCACCGACATCACAAGGTCAGGGGTTGGGGGTCAGAAATCACTCTTGACAACAGGTTGTAGTAAAGAGTCATTTAATTTCCAAATTGTAAAATCTCAATCAGACTGTAAATAAGAACAAAAAAAATTGAAATGTCAGAGAATTAAAATAAAAACGAAATTAAATATCCTGAACTTTTGCTTGCCGTTCATTGTAGTGCCAATTGCAGCCACACGATGGTGATGTTGAGCTGTACAAAGATCAGTAAAGTTTTACAGCGCAGTATCGCCACCTGCTGCTGGATACCTGGTACTGGCAGGAATAAAAAAAACAAAAAATGCTCAAACACTCGCTGATCGGACAATTCAGGCAGGACCTTTCTTCACAACTGAAAGAGAATTGGATCAGAAACAAAGGAGGGAAAATAAACATTAGCCTGGACTTTAAAAAAAAATCTTTATTGTCACAATTAAATGAAGTTACTGTGAAAATCCCATCTTGAAGCCGCTGTAGTCCCTGAGGTGTAGGTACACCCACCGTGCTGTTAGGGAGGGAGCTCCAGGATTTGGACCCAGCGACACTGAAGGAACGGCCGATATATTTCCCAGTCAGGATGCGGAGTGACTTGGAGGGGAACCTCCAGGTGGGGGTGATCCCAGGTATCTGCTGCTCTTGTCCTTCTAGATGGTGGTGGCCATGGGTTTGGGATCACTGTCTGTGCGGAGTTTTGCAGTAAAATGGACGATAGTCATGAGTAGCGATAATCAGCAAAGTGACAGGATATTGCTCGTTCAAACTTGAACAATTGCAAACCTTGCATTGATATAACAGCACCCTGCAAATAACACTGACAGCTTTTAAGATAAGTCACATGATACTCACATTTAATCAATTATTTGTTTGATTATAACTTATCTAAACTAATCATTCAACATTAATTTCCGTACATTACAGAAGAATTCTGAAACAATATTCCAGTAACCATTATAATCAGTTTCGACGAGCTTTAAGTATTAAAGACCCAAGAAGTAGCGCTTTTGGCTGATATTTACACAGCTAGTTACATGTGGGAAAATGGTCATATACTTACATTGAAATAAACCTGGACAAACTAAAGCTAATTGTTGGAAATTAACTGGGAGACCTGTAGAAATGTTTAACAAATCCTCAGAAAAGTTTTGTCAGAATAGGAAATGGGTTTGGAAATTGGAATTCCCTCCCTAACAGCACGGTGGGTGTACCTGCACCCCGGGGACTGCAGCAGCTTCAAGACGGCAGCTCAGCCACCACCTTGTCAAAGGGAAACTAGGGATGGACAATAAATTCTGACCTAGCCAGCGATGTCCAGAAACCATAATGGAAGAATAAAAACTGTTACAAAGCCTGGAGATTGCTGCATTTGGACATGAACTGCTTCAATATCTGAATAATAATCTTTTATTGTCACAAGTATGAAGTTACAGTGAAAAGCCCCTAGTCGCCACATTCCGGCACCTGTTCGGGGAGGCTGGTACAGGAATTGAACCCGTGCTGCTGGCCTTGTTCTGCATTACAAACCAGCTGTCTAGCCCACTAAGCTAAACCGCCCCATTAGCTACGATGTTGAATGTTGGGCGATTAAGACTCTGCCTGCTTACTCAGGTGGGTATATAGGATCCCACTGAATCATTTTAAGTTGGGGAGAGTTCCTCCCCGTGTCCTGGTCAATATTTATCTCTCAATCAATTTGGCTGTGAAATTTTTTAGATGCTAATTGACCTTTGAAATCATGAAACAAATGGAGGATTTTCTTTCAAATGATGTGTGTGGTGTGAATTTAGTTTATTTTATATCACTGTTAAAAGGCACTAAATCTTTGTTTTAAGCAGAGTAAAAGGCAGCTTTGAAGAAGGTTAACTTTTTTATTTGAAACTGAAGTTAAGTTGTCAACTTCCCCACCCCTCAGGGTTCTCAGACACTGAATAGAAACACAAGTTGCTGCAGTCCCAGAGGCTGCTTTCCCCTTTTTGAGAGAGAGCTGACTGGTGGTGGGTTTAACCTGAGGGTCACCACATTTCAGGCGAGGAGCAAGGTTGAACCTTCCTGAATAACCATAGCTGATATGGGAGTTGAACCCACACTGCTGGCATCGCTCTACATTACAAACCAGCCGTCCAGCCAACTGAGCTAAACAAACTCCCTTTAACTCCCTTTTTGGACACTAAGGGCAATTTAGCATGGCCAATCCACCTAACCCGCACATCTTTGGACTGTGGGAGGAAACCGGAGCACCCGGAGGAAACCCACGCACACACATTCTCCCCATAATGTGCGGCCTGGAAGTGTGTTGGGGGCAGGTTCAACCCAGACATTAGGGAGGGCGTTAGGTGATTATTTGAATGGAAACAATGTGCAGGGGTTTGGAAAAAGGCAGGGGAACAGCACTAAGACATGGTGCTTGTTTGGAGGGCTAGTACAGACAGGACGGGCCGAATGGCCTCCTTCTGGCATTTCCCCACCTCCCTCAGTCATTCCCGTTTTTTCACTGGGGATTGCAACATCCTCGTGCTCTCGCTCCCTTCCCCCCACGCCGGACCCCGCCCAACCACCTTCTCCTCCAATCACAGTCTGACTTTCCCCCTGCCCCGCCCCCTCCGTGATGCTCACCTCCCCTCCTCCAATCACAGTCTGACTTTCCCCCTGCCTGCACCTTCTCCTCCAATCACAGTCTGACTTTCCCCTTGCCCCGCCCCCTCCGTGATGCTCACCTTCCCCTCCTCCAATCAGCCTCACCTCTCCCATGCCCCGTCCCTCCGTGACGCTGACTTCCCCCTCCTCCAATCACAGCCTCACTTCTTCTAGCCCTGCCCCCTCCATGGCTGCCCCTCCCCATCCCGTACATTCGCCGTTCCCAGCCTCCTCCGTGACGCTCCCTTGCCCCTCCTCCTCCAATCACAGTCTGACGTCCAGCACCATCCCCTTCGTGCCTCCCCCTCCCCATGGTGGAAACCGGAGTACCCGGAGGAAACCCACGCACACACAGGGAGGATGTGCAGACTCCACACAGACAGTGACCCAAGCCGTGGACGTGTCCCTGAGCTCCCACATCGCACACGGGGAGCATGGCACGGGCCTGGGATCTCCTGCCATGTCTTAAACCTTAGGTTAACTTATACAACTACAATTCCAAAAAATGAAAGAAAAATAAATAAATAATTAGACAAATGAAAAGAAAAACTACTTACCAGTCACTTACCAGGGTTAAAAAGCACCTCCTGCCAACCCAGCTTCGAATTCCCACCTAGCTTCAAATTCCCCAACTCACTCTTCGCTGTGCCTCACTCTGGCTGTGTCTTCTCTGGCTTACTGGGAGAAGGCCGGGGAGGAGAGCATCGGAGTAGTGAGAGAGATCAGAGCACAGTTATAGGTAGAGTGTACAGACTAGTGTCCGTTGAGTGTAGATTGTTAATTGCTAGATTGTTGTTTACTATAGGAGTAAGCGGTCGAGTTTAATTAAGTAGTGTAAATAAAAGTTAGCTTTGTTAATGAATTTAGCTTGTGTGGTCTTTGTGAACACTACAGCATCTATCCTGAGAACAAGAATCACGAAGAACATGACAGGGGAGGATGGGAGTTCACCAAGGGGTTGAGTGGGGAGTCAGGGGGAACGGGAATGGTCAGTGTGAAGGATTGGGGGGGAGGGGGGTTCAGTTCTGTAGTTCATCCAGGTTGTAATTTGTCTCACATTTCCTGGGTGAATAATCCAAACTGTCCAAAGTCTCTCAACCGAGTTCGGGGTCAGAGAGTTTTGTGGAGCATCCAGGGGACCAGGGATAAGGCTCGTGGGAAAATCAACTTTCCTGGGAAATTCTGTGGTCGGTGGGTCAGTGTGCCCACGAGGTCCCCACATGAATCATTGTGGGGTGCATCCTGCCTCCAACAATACAGATATTAGAAAATTTGGTCCATTATATAAGGTTTAAAATAAACTTTGGGAAATGCAAAGTTAGTTTGATGGGTTTCCAAATGCTTGATTTTTTTTTATTGGTTTGAAAGCCAGTCTGAAATTGAGCTGGCTGACTCCTGCCCCACCCCAGAGGATTTCTCACAGAGCTCAAGCAATGAAATCTTTACTGCTATTGGCAATCATCCAGGTAAGATGTTGGGTTTGTGTTTTTTTTAAAACAGCTTATCATTACTATTGTGTAAGTTCTTGTGAAACAAGTTCTTGGGGAATGTGAATTGATTGATGTGAGAATGGAACATGATTTGTGGGTCAGGTGATGAAAGAAATGTGAAAATTATCTCAAATAAAGCATAAAGTCCACATCTCAAACTATCGGCATTGTCAGGTCTGTTGGAAAGGGCAAATAGAACAGTGTTGGGGAAAGTAGTCAGTCAGACCGGTATCTTAAAAGTGTCTCTGATTTCGATGAAATTAAAGGAACTGTGGTAAGTGCTGAGCTATCATTGTGATTTTTGAATCACCACCATCTAGAAGGACAAGAGCAGCAGATACCTGGGATCACCCCCACCTGGAGGTTCCCCTCCAAGTCACTCCCCATCCTGACTGGGAAATATATCGGCCGTTCCTTCAGTGTCGCCGAGTCCAAATCCTGGAGCTCCCTCCCTAACAGCACGGTGGGTGTACCTACACCTCAGGGACTGCAGCGGCTTCAAGGCGGCAGCTCAGCACCACCTTGTCAAGGGGCAATTAGGGATGGACAATAAATGCTGGTCTGGCCAGAATTTAAATGAAAACACACTCCTGGGTGCACTTGCCACATTCTCTCTTCCCTAAACTCACATATCCAATACTTTGATGCTCACACCAAATCCCATTCACCTCTCTCACTGACCTACAATGATCCCAACTTCATTACGCCTTGATTTTAAGATCATTCTTGTTTTAAATTCCTTCATGGTCTCTCGCCTCCTGATTTCTTCACTCTCCTTCAGACCTACAGGCCTCGGAGATATCTGCACTCCTCCAATTTTGGCAGCTGATTTTAGTAACCCCATCATTGGAGACCATGCGTCAGCTGTCGGGCTCTGAACTGCTGGAATTTCCTCTCTGAACGTGTTTTTATTATTCACTTACAAATTGTGAGCGTCGCTGGCTGGACCAGCATTTATTGCCTGTCCCTAACTGCCCTCTGTTTCAGAGAGTATTTGAGAGTCAACCACATTGCTGTGGGTGTGGAGTCACATGTAGGCAAGACGGGGTAAGGACGGCAGATTTCCTTCCCTAAAGGACATTAGTGAACCAGATGGGCTTTTACAACTATTGACAATGATTTCATCGTCACCATTAGACTTTTAATTCCAGAATTTTCTGAAACTCACATTTCACCATCTGCCATGGTGAGAACTGGACCGGACTCCCCGGATCTTGCCTGGGTCTCTGGATTACTAGTCCAGTGACCTTTTCACCTTTCTTTCTCAATTTTATTTCTTAATACTCTCATGAAAATTTACCACTTTGACCAAGCATTTGATCATCTTCTGTATTTTCCTTAAAAAGGTCGGTGTCCAATTTTCTTAATGACACTCCTGTAGGATGCCTTGGGACATTTTAACACACTCGATAAATACCAGTTGTTGCCGATAATCTTCATATCATGCCATTACCAATAAATATAAAACAAATAGTTTTGGTGCATTATTTTTCCAGATAAATATCAGCCTGTCTTAAACCATTCATATCACCGGTGTGAGAAAGTTTATTTTTAGTATTTCTGGAGAATATTCTGATATTCTGTAAAGAAGGCAGTGTGCGTGTCAAATGATTTAATTGAGCTGTGGAAAGGTTAATGGAGACAGCTTTTCTAGAGAGTTGAGAAACAAGAAGGAGCATGGTTACTAAATGCATGCATTTGGAATGAAGCGTGGGTCAAGCAGGTTTATAAGTAAATATGCAGTCTTTCGAAATTTGCATTCGGAGATGGAGAGGGACCTTTTTTTTCAGCTGTTAAATTTCAAAGAGGAGTGAGGCTTTTACAACTTGTAACGTAAACGAAGGAAGGTTATGAGGATAATGGAATTGAAAATGAAAGGAAGAAAGAACACTTGAGGAAAAACGTTGACTTGTGTTGACTCTGTGTGTGGGGTAAGACCTCCAGGGAACAGCTCTGGGCTGGAAGAAGGTTTAAAAGGAGTGGTAGAATCAGACAAAGTCAGCATGCATTTACAAAAGGGAAATCATGCTTGACAAATCTACCATAATTCTTTGAAGATGTAATTAGTAGAGGCTTTCGACAAAATCTCACACAGCAGATTACTGTGTACAGTTAAAGTACACGGGATTGCGAGCCGTGTCTTGAGGTGGACAGAAAGCTAGTTAGCAGACAGGAAGCAAAAAGTTGGAATAACTTCTGATTGGCAGGCAGTGCTAGTGGGGTACCGCAGAGATCTGTGCGAGGACCCCCAACTGTTCACATTATATATTAATGATTTGGACAAAGGAACTAAATGTAGTATCTCCACATTTGCAGATGATGTGAAGTTGGGTGAGAGGGTGAGCTGTGAGGAGGATGCAGAGATGCTTCAGTGGGATTTGGACAGGCTGAGTCAGTGGGCACATGCATGGCTGATGCAGTAGAATGTGGATACATTTGAGGTTATCTACTTCAGTAGAAAAAATAGGAAGGCAGATTATTATTTGAATGGGTGTAAATTGAGAGAGGTTGATACACAGATCTTGGTATCCTCGTGCATCAGTCACTGAAAGTAAGCGTACAGCAGGCAACGAGGAAGGCAAATAGTCTGTTGGCCTTCAGAGAGAGAGGATTTGAGTATAGGAATAGGGATGTTTTACCGCAACTTGTAAATTGTACAATATGTTAATACAACTGGATAGGGATTAGTGAGACCACACCTGGAGTATTGTGTGCAGTTTTGGTGTCCATTTCTGAGGAAGGATGTTCTTGCTATGGAGGGAGTGCAGCAAAGGTTTACCAGACTGATTACTGGGATGGTGGGACTGTCAGATGAGGAGAGACTAAGTCGGTTAGGATTATATTCATTGGAGTTTAGAAGAGTGAGAGGGGATCTCATAGAAACGTACAAAATTCTAACAGGATTAGAGAGGGTAGATTCAGAAAGAATGTTCCTGATGATGGGGGAGTCCTGAACTAGATTTCATTGTTTGAGGATAAGGGCCTTTTAGGACTGACGTGAGTAGAAATCTCTCCATCAAGGGAGTGGAATCTGTGGAATTCGCTACCACAGAAAGTAGTTGAGGCCAAGACGTTGTGTAATTTCAAGAAGGAATTCGATATAGCTCTTGTGGTTAAAGGGATCAAGGGATATGGGGAGAAGGCGGGATCAGGGTATTGAACTTGATGATCAGCCATGATCATGATGAATGGTGGAGCAGGCTGGAAGGGCCGAATTGCCCCATCCTGTTTCTATTTTCTATGTCTGTTTCTGTGTAAGGTGCACAGTTTGAATCAACCACCCAGTCAAGCCAGAAAACTCTTGGGTTTGAGAAAGCAGTTTTGTTTCTGAAGATTCCTGGATTTCTACAGCACAGCAGAAGCGAGTTTGAGAAGTTGTGTGGTACACCTTGACTGCAGTGACAGGAGTTTTGCTTCAGGCAACATTCCTGGAGTTTTGTAGTTAAACATCTATCACGGAATGTTGGCTGGAAGGTGTTTACCTGTGGATCTGATCAAGTAGATTTTTGGAGGGGAATATTTTGTCAGACTATTTTGACTGTGTAATCTTGTGTGTTCAAGCCTTCTTAACTTCTTTTTAATAAACCTTTCATCGAACCATAAAATTGTAGAATTTACAGCGCAAAAGGAGGCCATTCGACCCATCAAGCCTGCACCGGCCCTTGGAAAGAGCACCCTACCTAAGCCGACATCTCTACCACATCCCTGTACCCCTGTAACCCCACCGAACCTTTTTTTGGACAATTTAAAATGGTCAATCCCCTAACGTGCACATCTTTGGCCTGTGGGAGGAAACCGGAGCACCTGGAGGTGGGGCCCTAGAGTTGTGAAGCAATAGAGCTAACCACTGTGCTACCGTGCCGACCATTTTTAAAACTCAAGAAATGGTACTGGAATTCGATGCTGCTGAGATCAGGAAATTTCTTCTCCCTTTCAGAATATGATGAAAACGGGGCTTCATTCATATATCAAATTCCCTCAGGGATGTGACTTGCTCAGCAATTAACATCTGCTGTGGTCATAACTCAGGTTAGAAAGGTATTCAGGTACCTCCTCCCTGTTTGGTGACAAGAAAATCCAACAGCAAGAGATATCTAAATAGAAAATAACTCCCAATCCAGGTGAATTTAGTCAGTATTTAACCACAGTCATGAACTATAAAGGGGACCTTTTGCAACATTCAGTGTCTGTGACAGATCAATGGCAATGGTTTTCCTTTGTCGGTCAAACAGCATAGACGTGCTTCAGGAGACAATTTAAGGATCTGTTGTGAATTCAAAAGTCCACAGTTGTTACTTGTGAACTTATAAACAGAGTTCCTGCAATTGCTGTCAAAATCAAATTTAAAAACCCAATCTCACTATATTCACCAAATTGGTTTTAATTGTTCTATTTGTTTTTTCCTTCAAGCTGCTCGATACCAATTCTCCTCCTCCCACAATGCATTAGCAACCATAGACTTCTATTGGATTGGACAGTATCATTCCTGGCAGAGTGCTGCAGTGGTTTCTCATTGTCTTCTGCATTATGGCCATCTCTCCATTCTTACCACCTGCTATTAGGCATACTATAAGTATCTACAAGCTAATAATCAACTTGTTTGACCATGTTATGAACAAACCTTCCATGGCCATGAAGTCTCAGAGTTTGCCCTGGAACTAATGGCCCAAAGGTTGGAAAGCTACTCGTTGTCACACAAGACCTCTCTCATTCTGTGTTAAATATAGAGCGTGATTGAACGGAAACATTTTGAAGTGTCATTTTGGACACGTTTGGCAGGGTGTTACTCGATGGTGTTACTATTGGCGAGATCACAGCCTGTATTCAACAGCACTGAGTGCCGAAGATGAGCCCCCACAAGATTTTTGCCATTACTGGTTGTCTCGCCGTCTGATTTACCGAACCTGCGCCTCAGCTTCTCACCGCTAACGAGGGTGGGCAGCTTTTAAATGTTCCTCACCATTCACTCCCAGTCAACACACAAGCATGGCAGTGCACAGACCTGCTGCTCACTATGGGGATGCCGACCTGGCCAGATGCTTTGGATGTGAGTCAGGGCACCCTGTTCCCCTGAGGGGGGGGTCGGAGGGCAAGCAGCAGGACCACCAATCCTGCTGGGGAGGCAGTGGCAGCGGCTGTCAGTTCGGGCAGCATGACCAGGAGGAGGACCACCATCCAATGCCGGGAGGCCAACGACCTCCACCGAGTTGCAGGGGGAAGTTACCCCTCTCCTGACATCAGTTCCACCTGCCACCCCTCAAATTACAACCCCAATCCCTCGCCCCTCTCCACAAATCACTGGCTGACACTTTGCACCCTCTCACATCCGATCTTCGTGCTTGTTCCTCAGAACCCCTGGCACCCACCAGCACAACCCTTTCATGTCCAGGTGCAGTGCCCACACATGTCACCTGCTATAGACCCCCCTGACCCATCAAACATGCAGCTCACGGGCAGCACAGTGGCGCAGTGGGTTAACCCTGCAGCCTCACGGCGCCGAGATCCCAAGTTCGATCCCGGCTCTGGGTCATTGTCCGTGTGGAGTTTGCACATTCTCCCCGTGTTTGCGTGGGTTTCGCCCCCACAACCCAAAGATGGGCAGGCTAGGTGGATTGGCCACGCTAAATTGCCCCTTAATTGGAAACAATGAATTGGGTTCACTAAATTTATATTAAAAAGAACATGCGGCTCACAATGCCCTCTCTTTGTCCCCGGAGGAGAGGATAGCCAGGGATCTGTGTCCTCACCTCCGATGAGAAACGGGCCCTGGAAATCACGGGGCTGTCCGAGGAGTGAGCAGTAACCGACAGTGAGGTTGGCCTGTGCCACGGGGTGAGGATCCACGGCCCCTTCACCCAGATGATCCGTCTCAAATGAATTGTTCAGGTCAGACTAAATGATCCTTCCCTCTCACCGACCACATGTCCATTGTTAGGCGTGATCACCATCTGATGGGCTATCCGGAGTCGCTCCCTGCCCTCCACCACCCAAGGGACAACCTCGGAGGAGAGCTCTGAGGGGACACCAGGTGAGGGGTCACAGCTATCACCCCCACCTTCCACCACCACACAGACATACTCCTTGGTGGGCGATATTAGTGGACAGGCTTCTGGGGTACAATCCAGTGAGCATCACACAGTTGCTGATGTACATCAGGTGGAGGTAGGAACCAAGGGGGCCAGCAGTCGGAGGTCTGCTGGGTCCTAGTCAGATGCCAAGCTACTGGACAAGATTGTCCCAGAGCTGATGCCGATGATAGGCCAGAGCAATGACATTCACTGGAGGACGCAGGAGATGGTGCCAACAATGCTTGGAAAGAAGCCAACGCTGCTATAGTGGTAACCACAGTGGAAAGCCGCGTCTTGAATGGTGGTGCCCAGGGATCGCTCAGTCTGTGTTAACCACAGCTGGGGGTCTGAACATTAATTATTATTATCATCACAAGGAGGCTGACATGAACAGTGCAATGAAGTTACTGTGAAAATCCCCTAGTCGCCACATTCAGGCTCCTGTTCGGGTACACAGGGAGAATTCAGAATGTCCAATTCACATAACAAGCACGTCTTTCAGACTTGTGGGAGGAAACTGGAGCACCCGGAGGAAACTCACGCAGACACGGGGAGAACGTGCAGACTCCGCAGAGACAGCAACCCAACCCAAGCCGGGAATCGAACCTGGGAAACTGGCGCTGCGAGGCAACAGTGCAAACCCTGGGGTGAAGTTACACAGAACCTTGGAGGGTGGCAGAGAGTGGTCAGGGAGGAGGCTGTGTGATTGAGGGGTGAGGAATGGAGGTGGGGGGAGAGGGAGGGAGGTGTTGGGGGAAGGAGTAAAATGGGAGATGGGAGGATGAAGGAGGGATTGGGGGAAATGAATGCAGATGAAGGTTTATGATATGCTCGCCATTCCTGGACGAGATCTGAAATTCGCCATCGGGTACGGGTCAGGTGAATTACAGACTGGTTCATGCCTGGTGTGAATCATGATTTTCGACTTTCCTGCTATTTACCAGGCGCGCCCAGATCCACGTCGGGCACAACATGGTGGTTAAATCCTGCCCAAAGTATTTATTTCATGACAGGGCCTGAAATTCATGCTCAATTATCTCGATCAAACAGCTCAAACTCTCTTCTGGCACAATACTTCTCCCACAGGAATGTAATAAGTGTGCTGGCATTGTTGAAGTTGATTCTTAAAAACAAACATATAACCTGAGCTAAAACCCTCCGGCTGTTGGGATTCTGTTTTCCTGCTGGAAGTGCACCCTCATCTGTGGGTTTCCCAGCTGTGCGGGATGGCTTTAATGGGAAATCCTATGGACAAGTGGCAGGAAGAGAGAATCGCGCCCTCCGCGATCGGCACGCTACCGAGAAACACGGCTGGGGGACCGGAGAATCCACTCCCATGTCTGTAAACTGAGGAGTGCAATATGGCAAATAAAGAGTTAATTAGTTCTGTGCTGTGAAAAGCCATTGTGGTGACGGAGGAGTCAATCAGTACGACAGCTGTTTCAGACTTGCTCTTCAATCAACAGAAACAAAAAGTACGAGGAACATTTTCAAACTAACTTCGCAATTCTCCAAAGCTGCTTTTTATCCCTTTTCTAAAAGGATTCTGCATTTTATCATTCATACAAGCCTCAGCCGGAATAAATCCAGGCCAAATATCTAACTTGAAACATAAGAAGCCAAACTTTCAGAAATTACGAAAGTTTCATTTGAATCTCTGACATTCTCATGGCACGAACTTAAACTAAAACGATCATGTTCTTATCAAGAACAATCACACTCTCGGCAGCCCCAGGTAATCACACACAATCATTCAAGTAACAAGAGGGAATGACACAAAAACTCAGCAGGTCTGGCAGCATCTGTGGAGTGAGGTAGAATTTGCTTTTCAGATTGATGACCTTTTATCAAACTGCAAACGGTTAGACATACCACAGGTTCAGAGGTGGGGAAGGCCGTGGGAGGAGGGAGGTGGAAGTACTACAAAGGAAATCTGTGATAGATACTGAAGACACACAAATTTTTATTTTAAATGATGGTGCAAGACAAAAGGGCTGGTAATGAGACCAGCAATGAAGCAATATTCTCAAACAGGTTACTGTGGAGCCCTGGATGTCCAGAGGGATTTTCCAGGAGGTGGGGTTCACAGGGTAGACAAGACAGGCAAGGGCCAGGGCACCATGATCAAGAGGAAATGAAAGAGCGTTGGCTGGTGGCCCAATCTTCACCTTGTCCTCTTTTTCCTCGCTCCATGTACCTGTGCTTTCTGTGTTCACTCCATGTTCTTGCCAATGATCCCCATAACCTGCAGAAAGAGGCAGGCACAGCGATCTGACCTCTCTGATATGGGCTTGTTTTTCTAAAAGCATGAGGAAAGCATGTTTTAACAGGCAGTTCACATTCTGTGTATTATGTATGTTTATAGATGGAGCTCTATATGCACGAACTATATTTACCAACGATTGAAAAAGGCTCTGTTGTAACCCCCACGAGACCCACGGGGACAACCCGATTGATCTTCCCGTGCGGTTCGTGGAATACTCACGTATATAATGAGGTGCAGGCAGGCAGTGATTGACACACAGGATGACCAGTAAGCACACAGCACAGTGCAGCCAATCACCAGACAGGACACTACCACTGTAAAGCCAGAGGGCACTAGGTTTCCCGCTCTCTCTGGACCCACCCACTGAGACAGTCAGAGTCCACGAGCTAGCCAGTGCAAACACCATGCGGTAGCTCGTAAGTCTGGTCAGGCTAGAACAAGGTCTCCAGTCAGTTCAGTATAGTGTTGACCCACAGTTGAGTATGTATAATAGTTCTATCGTTCAATAAAACCGTGTTGGATCTTCTCCAGTGTTAGAGGTCTGTTTGTAGCATCACTGCATCGAGTGCAGACCACATCAAACCAACCTGCCTAACACATCACCGGAGGAAACCCAAGCAGAGACGGGGAGAACATGCAGACTCCACCCAGACAGTAACCCAAGCCGGGAATCAAACCTGGGACCCTGGCGCTGTGAAGTAACAGTGCTAACCACTGTGTTACCGTGCCACCCACGGATCACCCGAGACATCCTCTTTCTCCAGAACTGCAATGTTCTCCCGAACCAATACCACCGTCCCTCCTCCTTTCCTTCCTTTCCTATCTTTTCTGAACACCTTGTGTTATCCATTTGGATTAGAATTTAGTCAGTAATGAACGATATTGGGAAAGTGAAAAGGGGAGGACTTTCCCAACAGTTAGTGACCCTGAAAGGGTTCAATACGAGTGGTTTGATTTAATATCTCAGTCACTGGGACAGAATAGAGGGATTTCAGGAGACATTCTTTCATAATCAATTGCGATTTCAAAAGTCAGAAGGTTTTGAATATAGTTCCTCAAATTCCATCAAAGTCAGGAGCACTTTACAAATCCCAGTCTCATTGACGACTTTCTCCAACACGGTTTTAACTGTTGTTGTTCTTTCCACCAGTCTGAAAAATGTAGATGGATTTGAAATGTGAGCTTTCTGCTCCGTCACAAACACAGATTTGTTTCATGGCCAATGTGGAAATTATGCTCCATTATCTTTATTAATCATCTGAAATTCCCCAACTCACAGAACTTGTTCCACAAGATCTTTCACAATAGTGAATGTGCTGGTATCACCTCGAGCTGACACTGAGAATAAACAAATCCAGCTGCTCTTTACATTGAGAATGTGTCAAAGAGCAGCAAGGAGTTAATTATAGATTGTGAAAAGGGTCAAAGGGTAAAGAATGACCAGGATGGTGAAGTGAGTTGAGATTCTCTTCATTCACATAAAGTCCCAAATGGTGAGTGTCTCATAGTCCCTCCTAATCAACAAATCAACTCAACCAACACCCCCATCATCAGTATGAAAAGCCCTTAGGGCTGGGGGAGGAGTCAGCCAGCACCAGAGACATTTCAGACCATCTTCTAAATCAATAAAAAAAATGATCTTGGAATAAATTCTGACAATCTTGTCATCCTCAAAAGCTGATTTTTTTCAAAAGCTCTTCGTTTTCACAGTGACATAATATAAATTTCAGTCAAAATCATTCCTAATAAATAAATACCAAACATCTAACTTGAGTTGGAGTCAGGCTGGGTTTACGTAAAGGGACAGGTCAGGAGGAGCTGGACAATATGTTTCAGTTTGTGTTTCCCACAAAGTAAAACACAGTTTGACCATCCATGCCTGGGGCTGCTTTGAGACAGAAGTATATGAAGGAGAGCAGCAGGCTGCCATTCACTCACAGGACAAAATCCCCACCTCCTCCCATCCTCTCTCCACCCACCCCCACCACCAACAGACCTTCACTCTCATCGCCTGGGTTCAATTATTCCCTCTAACCCGGTTTATTCTGAATTCTGCTCCAGGTTTTATCTCCAACACCCAAAGCAATGGGACTGAGAGCAGCAAACAACAATAATTCCTTGAGGATTGCAGTGAACTTCATCAGGGAGTTACTGAACTGAATGTGTTCAGCAGCAGAGCAGGAACATTGAAACTGAAAGTGGTTTGAATCAGGAAGTGCTGAGTGTGAACATGGCTTCCAGACAACAGGAGGAAAGTTTGTCCGAGGAGGCAATTTGTCCCATTTGTCTTCATTTCTTCACTGATCCGGTTTCACTGGAGTGTGGACACAACTTCTGCCGCTCCTGTATCACCCAGTGTTGGGAAAAGAAGGAGAGAAAAACCTGCCCGGAATGTCGACAGGAGTTTCCAGCAAGAATCCTCAGAGCCAATCAGATCTTAGTGAATCTGGCTGAGAAAGCTCGAAAATTAATGCTGAATGGGAAAGAGAAGGAAAGTAAACTTCACTGTGAGGAACATCAGGAAGAACTGAAGCTGTTTTGTGAAACTGACAAGAAATTGATCTGTTTGATTTTTAGAGATTCACGGATACACAAGTCACACAACTTCCTGCCCATTGTAGAGGCTGTTGAAATCTACAAGGTAAAAGGGAACAGATTTGATCCCCTGATTATTTGATCACTTTTCAGGATCTAACACTTTTATTTCCTGATTTTCTCTCCCAATCCCAGGATGGGGTGAAATCTTCCTTAGATTCTCTCACACAGAAGAAATCGACGGTTCTAGAAATGGAGCAGCAGCAGAAACAGAAGATTTCCCAAATTAGGGTAAAGTCTCCCTGTGCTGAGCTTCCAAATTTAATTCATTATTTTGTTGTTTTTATGATAGAAACATATTATTTTTAATGTTTCTTCTTATAGAAACAGTCGGTCAGTCTGCAGAGCCACATCACATCCGAGTTCACTAAAATGCACCAGATTCTCACTGAGAAAGAGCAGCTTTTAATCCGAGATCTCAGCGAAGAAGAGGAAAAAATTCTAAAAACAATGGAGGAAAATCTTTGTGAAATTCAGGAGAATTTAAATTCTATTCAGGAGAAACTCTCAAAGTTGGAAAACCAGTTGGAACAAAAAGATGGAGTGAGATTTCTGAAGGTGAGGGATTAAATTTCAGTTCAGTGAAAGTTCACAGTCACAACATGATCCACACGAGCCTCCTCCCATCCTACTTCATTTCCCTGTCAATATATCCTTCTGTTCCTTTCTCCCTCATGTGTTTATCCAGCCTCTCCTTAAATGTATCCCTGGCTGTCCCTGGGTGGGTGGAATTTAATGCTGTCCCCCCCCAGGGTACATTTAGTCAGGGTGTGGGGTGAGTGGAAGGGGATATGGGGAATGACACTGTGTAGAGATTCTGTTGTCTTTCCATCTCTACACAGATTAAGTCCGTGGTGGTAAGTCTTGTGGGACAGCCTTCCTGTAACCAATTCAGCCCCTTAACAGGGCCATTAATGTTCTCATCCTGCTGTCACTGGTATTCCCCCAGCAATGAGCAGAGGCCTCACAATACGGGAAGCCTGAACATCAAACCCTGTTAGGATTTCTGGTGGGGTTCTGGGAGGGGGTGGGGGGAGAGGTGGTGGGATTGAGGATGTAGCGGGAATGCCCTTGTTCAGTTGCACTGTGTCCCTGATTGAGGGACTGTAAGAGGTTCACACTCCCGTTTCCTCTGACTGATGGTTCTTGACTCGAGGATTTTATAACAAACAAAATTACACAGACACGGGGATTGGCTCAGCCACAAACTTGTTGTTTAGTTAAAACACTCCCAACACTGAATACAAAGAGCTCTAAACTCGTGTAAATAACATTACACAGCATTTAATTGGTTTTTCTGATTTAAATCCCTCCACAATTTAACCTCGGCTTCCACATAAACACACAAATCACCACAACTTATTAAAAAGCCTCTCCTGAAAATCCACAGACAAAACCCCACATTTCAGCCCAAACCTTCCTCAATTCAAACCCAAATCCCCCCAGGATTTGGTTGTTACCCTGAAGTTATTTTAAAAACCTCAGCCCCAATCCCCCTGGGATTTGGCTGATAAATTCCAATTCCCCACCCGGCTGCTCCTTCTGGTGTGGATTGTAGGCCCGGGAGCCAGGTTGACCGTTCTTGACCCTCCTTCTTGTCTGCAGTGCCAGATCCTTGGATCTTGCCCCTTCACAGTCGGGGGCAAGACATTCTGCTGGCAGGGAGAGCTACGTGCACATACGCGGCCACGGACTCAGCCATTCCCCGGCCCGATCCGCAGGTAAAGCTGGGGGCTTCACCCTGCGCCGCTGTGAGCCCCCCCACCGGGCAGAGGATCAGTGCGGTGGTGGCGCCGACTTTCTGGTCGTAAGACCAGGTGGATCCTGCAGAGATAGCCGCAGGATCGGAGAATCCTGCGCCCTATGTCCGGACACCATGCTCACTGCTGTGACAGACTGGAGTAAATTCCACCCCGTGTGATAGTCAGTTCCACATTCTCATCACTCTCTCGGGAAAGAAGTTTCTCCTGAACTCCCCATTGGATTTATTTGGA
The DNA here is from genome assembly GCF_902713615.1 of Scyliorhinus canicula. Taxonomy (NCBI): domain Eukaryota; kingdom Metazoa; phylum Chordata; class Chondrichthyes; order Carcharhiniformes; family Scyliorhinidae; genus Scyliorhinus; species Scyliorhinus canicula. Next base: position 5,187,474 of record NC_052158.1, read on the forward strand.
ACTATATTATGTTTCTATCCCTATTTCTGGATTCTCTACAAGTGGAAACATCTTCACTGAATCTATCAAATCCGACCCCTTTCATCATTTGAAAGATCTCTATCAGGTCTTCTCTTTTCTACAGTAAAGTTGATCAATCTTTGCTGTTAGTTGAAGCCTCTCAGTTGCTGTCGATCTTTTTGATACTTTCTCCTGTGCTTCAATATCCTTTGTGAAACATCCTCTTTCTATTCCATGTCTGCAGCAATGGGAATTGACAATTCTCAGCAGCTTGTAACAATGTGAGGGTCATTTCTGCTTTCTGGATATAGACAGTCCGTCTCTGTCAACTCAGATTTGTGTTTTGTTTATTTCAGGAGGAAGCATCTGGGAAGAGGAGGTAGGACATGAACTTTACTGAAACTCAGGGCAAGTTGGTAAAATTACTCAGCAAAGTGTTTCTGGTCAATTTATAATCAACTCTTTCATGTTTACAGGATTAGCGATGAGATTAAAATGCTGTCACTAGCAGATGGTGTCCTGTCCATCGGAAAATTCAACAACCCTTTCCCGTTCCCAGGTTGGAGAGGAATGCTGGATGTCATTAACCCTGGTAAAACTCAGATAAGTTCCTCTGTCCTGATTTTTAAAAAAACATTTCAGGTATTTGAAAATTTTTATACTAATAACATCAACAATAACATCAACAGGGTATAATAAACATTTACCACCCCATCCCAATCTTCACACACCCCAACCATAAAACAACAATCCGGCCCTCTCCCCCGCCTCCCGCTTGGAATTCTGCATCTGCTGACATTTTAATTTTCCCCGAGAAAGTCGACGAACGGCTGCCACCTCCGGGTGAACCTGACCATTGACCTTCTAAAGGCGAGCTTTATTTTCTCGAGACTGAGAAACCCAGCCATGTCACTAACCCAGGTCTCTACACTCGGGGGCTTCGAGTCCCTCCACATTAACACGATCCATCTCCGGGCTACCAGGGAGGCAAAGGCCAAGACGTTGGCCTCTTCGCCTCCTGAACTACTGTCTCTTCCGACACTCCAAAGATCGCTACCTCCGGACTCGGCTCCCATCTATAAATAGATTCCCCATCCTTCTAATTCCTGCCCTTTGCCATCTCTGGAACCCACCATCCAGCCGACCCGGAACAAACCGATGATTATTATAAATCGGGGTCCAAACCGATGCTCCCTCCACTCTCTTATATCTCCTCCATTGCCCCCAGATTCTCAGAGCCGCCACCATCACCGGACTTGTGGAGTATCAGGCCGGCCAGAACGGAAGAGGTGCCGTTATCAGTGCTCCCAAACTGGTGTCTTTACATGACGCCGCCTCCATCCACTCCCATGCCGACCCCTCCCTCACTACCCACTTCCTAATCATAGCCGCCCAGTAGTAATTGCAGAAGTTCGGCAGCACCAACCCACCCTCCCCCTGACTGCGCTCCAGCAACACTTTCTTCATTTGCGGAGTTTTACCCGCCCACACAAAGCCCAAAATAACCTTATTCACCCGCTTGAAAAAGGCCTTTGGGATGAAGATGGGGAGGCACTGAAAGACAAACAGAAATCTAGGGAGGACCGTCATTTTCACGGTCTGTACCCTCCCCGCCAGTGATAGCGGGAGCATGTTCCATCTCTTAAAGTCCCCTTCCATTTGTTCTACCAGCCGGGATAGGGTTAACTTGTGCAGTGCCTCCCATTCCCGGGCCACCAGGATTCCCAGATATCGCAAGCTCTTCCCTACCATTCTAAGCAGCAGCTCTCCCAGTCTCTTCTCCTGTCCTCTTGCCTGGATCACGAACATCTCGCTTTTCACCAAGTTCAATTTATACCCCAAACAATTGCCAAATTCCCCCAGTATTCGCATTACTTCCCCCATCCCCTCCAACGGGTCTGAAATATACAAGAGCAGATCTTCTGTGTAAAGCGAGACCCAGTGCTCCACCCCCCCCCCCCCCCCCCCCCCCCCCCCCCCCACCGCCTCCCGAACCAGCCCTTTCCAGTTCCGAGAGGCTCTCAACGCCATGGCCAATGGCTCTATGCCCAGAGCAAACAGTAATGGGGAGAGGGGGCACCCTTGCCTCGTCCCTCCGTGTAGTTTAAAATACCCAATCTCAGCCAGTTCATTCGCACACTCCCTCCTGGTGCCTGATAGAGCAACTGCACTCAGTCAATAAAGCCCTCACCAAACCCAAACCTTCCCACCGCCTCCCACAGGTAATTCCACTCCAGCCGATCCAAAGCCATCTCCACATCCATCACTACCACCACCTCCACCTCCTCTCCTTCCAAGGGCATCACAATAACATTTAGAAGCCTTCGAACATTGGCCTTGAGTTGCCTGCCCTTTACACATCCCGTCTGGTCTTCCCCTACCACCCCCGGGACACAGTCCTCTATCCTTGAGGCCAGTATCTTAGCCAGCAGTTTGGCATCCACATTCAGTAGAGAAATTGGCCTGTATGACCCGCATTGCTCCGGATCCTCCTCCCGTTTCAGGAGCAATGAAATCGAGGCCTGCGACATTGTTGGGGGGAGGACTCCCTTCTCTCTTGCTTCATTAAATGTCCTCACCAACAGTGGGCTCAATATCTCCGAAAACCTCTTACAGAATTCCACCGAGTAGCCATCAGGCCCCGGGGCCTTGCCCGACTGCATGCCCTCCAGCCCCTTGATTATTCCTCAATCTCAATTGGGGCTCCCAGCCCTTCCACCAGATCCTCATCTCTCCTCGGAAACCTCAACTGATCAAAAAACTGCCTCATCCCCTCCACCCCAGCCAGGGGGTCCGACTCATATAATTTACTCTAGAAGTCCTTTAACACCTCGCTTACCCCTGCTAGGTCCAGGACAGTATTCCTGCCTCTACTCTCCCTGGCCGCCTCCCTTTTCCTGAGCTGGTGCGCTAACATTCTGCTTGCCTTTTCCTCGTACTCATAAATCGCCCCCTTGCCTTCCTCAACTGTTCCACCGCTTTCCCTGTGGTCAACAGCCCAAACTCCGCCTGTAACCTCCGCCGCTCCCTCAGTAGCCCCGTGTCCGGGTCCTCCGAGTATCTCCTGTCCACCTGGAGTATCTCCTCCACTAACCTGTCCTTCTCAGCCTGGTTCCCCTTTTCTCTGTGGGCCCGTATCGAGATTAATTCCCCTCTGACCACTGCCTTCAAAGCTTCCCAAACCGTGGCTGCAGAGACCTCCCCTGTATCATTTGTTTCCAGGTAGTTCTGGATGGACTTGTTAACCCGCCCACAGATCACTTCATCCGCTAGCAACCCCACATCCAGTCTCCACAGTGGGCGTTGCCCTCTCTCCACACTAACCTGTAGATCCACCCAATGAGGGCAGCACGGTGGCGCAGTGGTAGCACTGCAGTCTCACGGCGCCGAGGTCCCAGGTTCGATCCCGGCTCTGGGTCACTCTCCGTGTGGAGTTTGCACATTCTCCCCGTGTTTGCGTGGGTTTCGCCCCCACAACCCAAAAATGCGCAGGGTAGGTGGATGGAAGACGCGAAATTGCCCTTTAATTGGAAAAAATGAATTAGGTACTCTAAATTTATTTTTAAAAAGATCCACCCAATGCGGGGCATGATCCGACACTGCGATTGCCGAGTACACAGTATCCACCACCTCCGGTATTAGCGCCCTGCCCAGAACAAAAACGTCGATGCGAGAGCATACCTTGTGGACTTGTGAGAGGAAGGAAAACTCCTTCACCCTTGGCCGTGCAAACCTCCATGGGTCTACTCCCACCATCTGCTCCATAAACCCCTTCAATTCCTTTGCCGGCCTCCTCCCTCTCCTGGATTTTGACCGCTCCAATTCCGGATCAATGACTGTGTTAATGTCTCCTCCCATGGTCAGGTTATGTGACCCTAAGTCTGGGATCTTACAAAACACCCACCTCATAAATTCCACATCGTCCCAATTCGGAGCATATATGTTCACAAGTACCACCCACACCCCCTCCAGCTTCCCATTCACCATTATGTGCCTACCCCCCCTTGTCTGACACGATTCTCCCAGCCTCGAATGCCACTCGTTTGTTGATCAAGATCGCTACCCCCCGGTCTTTGATTCCAGCCCTGAGTGGAAATGAAATGAATGAAAATCGCTTATTGTCACAAGTAAGCTTCAAATGAAGTTACTGTGAAAAGCCCCTGGTTTCCACATTCCGGCACCTGTTCGGGGAGGCTGGTACGGGAATTGAACCGTGCTGCTGGCCTGTTTTAGTCTGCTTTAAAAGCCAACTCTTTAGCCCTGTGCTAAAGCAGCCCCTATACTTGGCTAACCCACCCATTTCTCAATCTTGTCTGAACAAAGAACAAAGAAAAGTACAGCACAGGAACAGGCCCTTCGGCCCTCCAAGCCTCTGCCGACCATGCTGCCCGTCTAAACTAAAATCTTCCACACTTCCTGGGTCCGTATCCCTCTATTCCCATCCGATTCATGTATTTGTCAAGATGCCCCTAAAATGTCACTATCGTCCCTGCTTCCACCACCTTCTCCGGCAGCGAGTTCCAGGCACCCACTACCCTCTTTGTGAAAAACTTGCCTCGTACATCTCCTCTAAACCTTGCCCCTCGCACCGTAAACCTGTGCCCCCAAGTAATTGACCCCTCTACCCTGGGAAAAAGCCTCTGACTCTCCACTCTGTCTATGCCCCTCATTGTTTTGTAGACCTCAGATCAGGTTGCTCCTCACACTCTGTCGTTCCAGTGAGAACAAACCGAGTTTATTCAACCTCTCCTCATAGCTAATGCCCTCCATACCAGGCAACATCCTGGTAAATCTCTTCTTCACCCTCGCTAAAGCCTCCACATACTTCCGGTACTGTGGCGACCAGAATTGACATTATACTCCAAGTGTGGCCTAAATAAGGTTCTATACAGCTGCAACATGACTTGCCAATTTTTATACTCAATGCCCACGGCAAATGAAGGCAAACATGCCGTATGCCTTCTTGACTACCTTCTCCAGCTGTGTTGCCTCTTTCAGTGACCTGTGGACCTATACACCTAGATCTCTCTTACTTTCAATAGCCTTGAGGGTTCTACCATTCACTGGATATTGCCAACCTGCATTAGACCTTCCAAAATGCAATCCCTCACATTTGTCCAGATTAAACTCCATCTGCCATCGCTCCGCCTAAGTCTCCACATGACCTAAATCATCTAGTCTGTAACCTTTTAGGTGTGTCTCTTGTAGCATTGCCATGTCCGCCTTCAGCCCCCTCAAACACGCGAGCCCTCTTGACCGGCCCATTCAGCCCTCTGACATTCCATGTAGTCAGCCTGGTCGGGGGGGCTTACCGCCCCTCCCCTTACTGACTAGCTATCACTCTTTTTAGGCTAGCCTCTAGCTCGCGCCCTCCGCTTCCTTGAGCCCCCCCCCCCCCAAACTCGCCTTTCCCGACCTCCCATTTGTCCCTTAGTAACAGTTTCTCCCCAGTCAGCAAAGCAGCTCCATCCACCTCTCCCCCCCCCTCGCAACAACACTAGCAACCCAACCCCCCAAGTCCAGTTCCAGCTTAACACCTGCTCACCCCCCACTGTGCTTCCGAGAGTCAGCTGACCCATGCTGACTTGATAGCGCCGCCCCTGGCACCAAGCAGTCTGTCTCCCCATTGTTCTCTCCCCTCTCCCCCCACTTGGACAAACATATTAAAAGCATCACATTCCCCAGGAAACAAACATCAGAAAAAAACAGTGAAGAAACAGCCACTTTAGAAAAAAAACCCAAAAAAAGAACCAACTCCAACGAATACCCCCCCCCCCCCCCCAACCAGCTCCCTGCAAGACAAAGTTACCTTTAGCCTTTAGCCATCCAAACAGTCCCTTATTACACACAGCACTACTGATACTGATACAGCCCAGCACAGCAAATCACCACCACAGTAATCTCCAAGGCTTCAGTGTTTTTTAATTCACCTCCAGCCTCTTTTCTTTAATAAAAGTCCATACTTTGTCTGGTGTTTCAATGTAGAATTCCCGTTCCTCATGTGTGACCCACAGACGGGCTGGGTACAGCATCCCAAACTTCACCCCCTTCTTAAAGACGGCCGTTTTTGCCCGATTGAATCCAGCTCGCCTCTTGGCCAAATCCGCACCCAGGTCCTGATAAACGCGCAGCTCACAATTCTCCCACTTGCTGCTCCGTTCCTTCTTGACCCACCGCAGATCGTGTTCCTTGTCCAGGAATCGGTGAAAGCGTACCACCATCGCCCTCGGCGGCTCGTTCGCTCGGGGCTTCTTCGCGAGGGCTCTGTGCGCTCTGTCCACTTCCAGGGGCCGAGGGAACGCCTCAGCCCCAATCAACTTCTCCAACATGTCCCTCACATCCGATCCCTCACTGCCTTCAGGGAGGCCGACAATTCTAAGATTCTGTCTCCTGGACCTGTTCTCCAGGTCTTCCAGCTTCTCCTGCATTCTTCTCTGGCGGCCGTTCATCATCCCCATCTTGGTCTCCAGCACGGTTATGTATTCCTCGTGCTCGGACACCTTTTTCTCCACCTCCTGGATCGCTCTCCCGTGGGTCTTGATTCTGCACGACTTGATCAATCGGAGCTTTAATCGGGTCCAGTGTGTCCTTCTTCAGCTTGGTGAAGCAATCTTCAAAAAACTCCACCAGCTGCCCCATTGACCACTGTGCCGTCTCCCCGCGGCCCGGCTTCTCCGCCATGTTTTCCCGCGTTGCCGACTCTGCTCGCGTCTTCCTTATAGGACTTTGTCTTCTCACACGGCCACTTCTGGTCCAATTCTCCGTACACTGGAGGGGAATTCCTCCTGTCTCACTCTTCACTGATTTATCCAATAAAGTCCGGCGAAAAACGGGGGAAAAGGTCCAAACGTCGGTCACAGGCAGGAGCTGTCAAATGTGCGACCTACTCCTCCATGGTCGCCACCGGAAGTCCCTCTGTCCTGATTTATATCTTATATTTGAATCATTATCCATATAAATATCACAGACACCGGGCGGGATTCTCCGGCCCGCCAGCTCCCTTTTCCTGGGCGGCGGCCCTCACCGGCAGCGGGATTCTCCGTCTCTGCCACCTGCCAATGGGATTGCCCATTGTGGCCACCCCACACCGCCGGGAAATCCGCGGGCGTGGGAGTGCTGCCGGCGCAACGGAGAATCCGTCGGCAGAGAGAATGTTTAAGGGCTTTGTTATAAAGAAATGAGGATAAAAATGGTCCTGATTGGAATTAAAGTCTGATTCATGCACCTCATTCACTTTCTAAAAATCATTCTCAGCTTGGTCAGCTGAAACTGTCAGCTCCCTAAACATCACCAATACAGGAACTCTCAGATGGAGCTCTGTCTCCAGAACCCATCGATACTTTACAAACTTCAGCAAGTGGAAACTCCGTCATTCCCAGCTGAACCTTTCCTCCTCTACAATCCTCATCCTCCTGATACATCTCCACCTTGTGGACCAGACTCATGTCCATGGCCAAGGTTAGGACAGGAAGCCTGGGAATGAGGCTTTGTCTGCCTGTTGAGGGAGGAGGAGTGGTGAGGGGGATGGAGTCAGCTGGTCTTCACTGTGGACCTGGGGAACGAGCCCTGGATTGCAATCCATTTCCTGAAAGTGTCAGCAAAGCCCATTTTCTCAATTGTCTTGAGGAAACATTGCACTCACTCTGGATGAATATCTTTTATACATCCAGGGAGAGGATTAAGGTAGAGGTTTGTCTGTGGAGAATCACATTGAATAACCACCTCCACATGTGGCCTCATATCAAATATTATGGCCGGGATTCTCCATTTGGGAGAGTAAGGGCGCGATTCAACTAAAAGGGAACAAAGTCCCGGAGCGAGCGTATTTAACCGCGTGTTTCCCGGAGCTCGCAGTGCCGAGAAACACATGGCTATAAAACGCCCCCCACGTTGGGTGAGGTGCCTAAGTGGGGAACGCGGGGCCGAGGCCGCACATCGTCCCGTTTTGTGCAGTGAGGAGCTGCGCTCGCCGGAACTCCTCAGCGCAGCGAGAGATCGGCCATTTTAAACTCCTGATCTCCGAGGCCGCTGACGCCACCCCCGATACACCCCCCAATGGCCAATGCACCGTGGGAGGGTCTCCAGACCCCTCGCAACACCTACGCAGGGCACCCCAGCCCAATCACCACCACACCAGACTGACACCCAAGTGGCAGTGCCAGGTGGCAGTGCCAGGGTGCCTGGGTGGCACCACCACTGCCAGGGTACCACCCTGCCCAATGGGCATACCCCTGGGGCCTCTGATCCCCTGGGAGACCCCCACGATGCCGTTCTGCCTGGTACCTGTTTGTGGAAATCAGTACCGAACGATGCCCGCCCGATGTCTCCGAGGGGAAGGGAGATTGATCCCACACCTCGGGAAACTGAGGAATCTGCATATTAAAGTGAGACCAGCTGCCTCGCTTTAGTATGTCAATTTCTGCAAAGTGACCCCGCCCACAATGGGCAGGATTCACATCACAACGTCTCGAGAGATCACGTTAGATGTCACGGGACGTTGTGAGCCGGGTAGATCCCGAGAGCGGGGTCTCCTGGCTTTTATCGTCCACGCTGAGCCGCAGTGAGCTGCTTTTCGGGCCCAGCGTGGCCATTGGATCGAGCCCTGAGTGTTGCCGTGGGGACTGAATTGCGGCTCATCCCGTTCTCTTGGGGGCGCTATTCAGGAAGCGAGTCAGGACATGCAAATGAGCCAGTGCTCTTCCCACGGGAATCAGAGCAATTCCCATTCCCGCTGGTGTCTGATTGGCTGGGGCCTGAATTAGCGCTGGAGAGCCTGACAAGCTGGAGCTGTTTATAAACGCTCCACTCCCCAAACACTCCCATTCCAGCCAAGAAGGTGGCTCCACGGAGACCTGCCCCCAGACTTTCTGAGTCAGTGGCCAATCGCGTGCTGGACGTGGTGGAGCACAGGTAGGACACCCTCTTCCCCAGGGTGGGCAGGAGACTCAAGCCCACCATCGTCAACAGGGCCTGGGAGGAGGTGGCAGAGATGGTCAGTGCTGCCAACCTCACCAGGAGGACTGGGGCCCAGTGCCGAAAAAACGATGAACGATCTCCTGAGGGCAGCTCGGGTGAGTCACCACCTCTGTGTCCCTGGCATCACTCCTGTCCCTCACTCCTCACAACCCACCTGCCTGCATCTCCCTCACACCCCACCCTGCACCAAACCCCAACACCTGTATTGTCCTCTTTGGCCTGGTGCCTGGCACACACATGCCATCAGCGACAGACCTCCCGTAGAACTCACCTCCATGCGTCTCACCATGTCCTTTATGTGTTCCCGAGGACAAGGTGACCCACAATCACCGGGAGTGGCAGAAAACCGGCGGGGGCATCCCAGACCTGAGAGTGCAAACCCCCGGGGAACAGAAGGCGATGGAGCTCGCGGGCGAGGCAGAGGAAAGGGCCGGCTCAGAAACAGAGGTCGGCATGTGGTAACCAAGTGAGAGCCCAATGCAAAGCTGATGTCCCAACAGCAACTGAGTGACCCCCTCTCCCACAGACCTCTCCTTCCCAAGATCTCACCGTGTCTCTTGTCTTTTGTCTTGCGGGATCACCATCAGACGAGGCCGGGCTGTCCGGGATCGCTGACCCCCAGCCACATCCCCAGAACACCCCGGGGCACCAGTCCGGGGAAGACACCGACTTCTCGTCACTGCTGTCACCTGCACCCTCCACCATCGCAGAGACTATCACCTCGGGGGGCATTTTAGTGAAGAGGCTCCTGGGTCACCTTCTGGTGCTCACTTCACACAGGCTGCAGCACATCAGGTGGAGGCAGGGACTCCCGAGGGAGCGGGCGGTCGGAGGGCTGCCCGATCCCAGGAAGCAGCTGTAGCCCCGACAGGTATCGAGCTTCTGGAATGTATGGCGGGGGCAGGGCCCCAGGACACTTGAACCTGGGGTCACCCTCAGTGAGAGGTGGCAGGAAACGGGGCCAGAAGTGTGAGGCCGCCATGTATGTCAGCTTACCAAGTGAGTGAGCCGTTACCACTCACTATCTCCCGAAACCCCCTCCCCACAAGCTATATGGGCCTGTGAGATGGATTGGCCGGCACACATGCAGGGATGACCCGGGCGGACAGTGGAATGTGATCCTGAAGGCAGGAGTCAGGCTGTGTCAAACGATGAGGAGATCCAGAGCTCATCTCCGAGCGAGTCGTCATCATCCTCCGTCCCGTGGACAAGACCCACTGATACCTCAGCGCCATGACCTCAGCGGTTAACCCTTGTCGCCAAAGAGCCAACCCCTCACCTGAGGGAGCACCTCAAAGGAGCCGGGAACCGACGAGTGCGCCAGGATGTAAGCGTTGTGCCCGCTGCCTGGGTATCGGGGGCAGACGTGTGTGATGTCCAGCTGGTGGTCACACACCAACTGCACATTCAGGGAGTGGGAGCCCTTCCTATTGATGAAGGGCCCCCCGATGATCCGGTACTTGGAGGGGGACATGCGTACCATCGATCACCCCCTGGACCTGGGGCATGCCAGCGATGGAGGGAAATCCTGCTGCCCGGGCATCCTGGTGTGCCTGGTCCAGACTGAAGGTTATATAGTCCGCTGCCCAGGTGCATAGGGCATCCGTCACCGCGCGGATGTACCTGTGAGCCGATGTTTGCGAGATCCCAGACAGGTCCCCACTCGGCCCCTGGAAAGTCCCAGAGACAAAGAGGTTCAGGGCGACCGTCACCCTGACGGCCACCGGGAGATGGTGGCCTCCAAACCCCAGCAGTGCCAGCTGCACCACCGCCTGGCACAGGTGGCACCTGGTCTCACTGGTTAGCTGATGTCTTCGGCGGCACAGGCGGTCCGGCAACTCCTCGAAGGACAGGCGCCGATGGTAAACACGTGCCCTGATGCGGCGCCTCCTTCACACCTCCTCCTCGGCCTGTTGGATGGCCGGCACTCGAGCCTCACCGGCTGGGCCCTGCTCTTCTGGGGCAGGCTCCTCTTGTGCAGGATCCTCCCTGAGCAGGCCCTGTGCCTCCAGCCTCCGTGTGTCCGTAACGGGAGCTGTGGCCAGGTAGATAGCGAGCATTCCTGGCTGTGCTCCAAAATTCATTCTCCACAGGGGGGAATGGAGAAGACATGTTAGCACGATGAGTATTCCCAAACCCATCCCGATCCAACAGGCTACACGGTGACCCTGAGTTGTACTTCAGCTCCACCCTCCACATGTCCCCACAAACCCCACCCCCACCCCTCAGCCGCTCCCCCCGATATGTTGCCGTCCGCACTGCACCCCTGTCCCCATCAGTGAGGGGCACCGGGCCTGTGATGTGGGGAGGCTCTATCCTCACCGATCATCCCTGTCGACAGGGGTACCGGTGGGTGACGAAACCCGTGTCAGCGACAGGCTCTCTGGCCCGTGTCCTGTTTCCTCCAGTGGGGTTTACTGTGGGTCTCCTCACTGGGTGGGCCGTGTGTTATCCCACCAGCAGGGTGGCACCTGGTTGTGGGGTGGAGAGGGTCACCGTGTGCCACCAATCGCCTCCATGCTTAGAGGCTTGTGTGTGGGCAGGTCCTACAGATGGGGGTGAGGCAGGGAAGTGTGTGTCTGCTGGGACCTTAGCTGCAGTGTGATGTGGGTCCTGGGTGTGACACACAGGTTGTTACAACCTGTCCGGGGGCAGGGTGGATGGGAGCAGGGGCGCGGTGGGCAGGCAGGGCTTGGAGACAGCTGGTGGTCCTGAGGGGTGGGCTGGCTGATAGTGTGACTGGTGAGGCCTCTGCCCTGAGAGGGGCAGTGTGCCAGGGAGGGTGCCAAAGGCCACGGTGCATGTGTCCTTTGTTTGGGGTGAGCTCTGCTATTCCCCTGCTTCCCCTGCAGTGGGGCTGAGCTTCTGATGAGGGAACTGAGGAGTGGCAGCACCTGGTGTGTGACTGATTGAGCTTGGCCACGCCCATCCCGGTGATGGCTCAGCCGGGGTCTGAGGTTTTCCAGAGGGGCGGCCTGGGTGGGCTCCCAAATGACCAGAGGCTCTGTGAACATTTCCAGGACACAGTGAGCAGTCAGCAGAGTGAGCAGCCAGGGGCCTGTGAGAAGCAGCAAAGGGGTGTGTTTAAAACCCAGACTGCAGCAATGGGGGTCTGAGCCAGGCCACCCCGATCCCGAGGGGGATACCCCGAGTGCACAGACCTGTCACCAAGTCGCTCCCTGTTACTCCCCCCGGCCCAGGCAGACACCCCCCCCCCCCCCCCCCCCCAGCAAGTCCGACAATTATTGAGGCTTTTTGAGAGTTTTTTACCCTCTCTCTGCCCCTCAGCAGCCATGGAGCCCAGTCCCCGTTTGGAAATATTTGCACTAATTCACACCCGCGTGACTTCTGCCTGAGAGGGGCGGAGCATCGTGGAAGGGCGGAGCATACTGTGTCCAATCCGCTGATTAGATTTAAATCTATGTCAATGAGGGTTTTACATGGGCCCTCTGCAGGGCACAAACATTGATTTCACCGCCAGGGAGGGACTGGAGCCTGGCGTCGGAATCAGTGCCGGGCACAAACCTCGATTTGTGTATTACGCCCGATTCTCCGCCCGATCGCACTTCCGGTGTCGTGAAGCGGAGAACCCGCCATATTTGTTTCCATGGAGCAGAACGGAAATATCTCGGTGTTAAGATCTTCTAAATTTGAGAAGAGATTAGTTTATTTTGATGATCTCTCTCTCTCACACACACACACAGTTACACACACCCACAGACACCCACACAATCTCACACACACACACATCAGGTGAGGCTTATTTTGATGTTGAGGAACAGGAAATTAAATCAAAAATGGTGAAATCTTCCCCAGTGAGTCTCTCCCCCGATCCGCAGTGAGTCTCCCTCCGATCCCCAGTCTCCCCCCCCCGATCCCCAGTGACTCCCCCCTGATCCACAGTGAGTCTCTCCCCCCCGATCCCCAGTGAGTCTCTCCCCCCGATCCCCAGTGAGTCTCCCCCCGATCCCCAGTGAGTCTCTCCCCCCCGATCCCCAGTGAGTCTCTCCCCCGGATCCCCAGTCTCCCTCGGATCCCCAGTCTCCCCTGATCCCCAGTAAGTCTCTCCCCCGATCCCCAGTGAGTCTCCCCAAACCCCAGTGAGTCTCCCCCCGATCCCCAGTGAGTCTCCCCCGATCCTCAGTGAGTCTCTCCCCCCCGGATCCCCAGTGAGTCTCTAATTTTCTGTTTTTTCTCCCAGTCTCTGTGACCCTGGATGTGGAAACAGCGAATCCCGAGCTCGAGGTGTCGGAGGATCTGAAGAGTTTGAGATGGACCGGGACCAAGAGGAGTCTCCCTGACACCAGGAAGAGGTTTACACACCGTCTCTGTGCGCTGGGATCAGGGGGATTCACATCGGGGAGACATTACTGGGAGGTGGAGGTGACGGGGAATCGGCGCTGGAGACTGGGAGTAGCCGCAGAGTCTGTGGAGAGGAAGGGACGGGTCAGTCTGATCCCAGAGACTGGATTCTGGACCATTGAGCGGTATAAGGATCGGTTTTATATAAACCTCCCTCCTGAATCCCCTCTCCCTGTCGGTCAGATCCCCGGGAAGGTGGGAGTTTATCTCAGTTATGAGTCTGGGACAGTTTCATTTTACAACGTGGACACCAAGTCCCATCTCCACACCTTAACTGGGAATAAATTCACTGAAAAACTTTATCCTTTCTTCTGGACTTTGGATAAAAACCAGTTTCTGAGAATCTGCTCCGGTTCTGATCCGGATCGGTAAAGGGGTGGGGCCTCAGAGTGGTGACATCATCACTGACATCACAAGGTCAGGGGTCGGGTGTCAGAAATCACAGTTGACAACAGGTTGTAATAAATGAGTTATTTAATTTCCAAATTGTAAAATCTCAATTAGACTGTAAATAAGAACAACTCAAATAGAAATGTCAGAGAATTAAAATAAAAACGAAATTAAATATCCAGAACTTTTGCTTGCCGTTCATTGTAGTGCCAATTGCAGCCACACGATGGTGATGTCGAGCTGTACAAAGATCAGTAAAGTTTTACAGCGCAGTATCGCCACCTGCTGCTGGATACCTGGTACTGGCAGGAATTTAAAAAATAAAAAATGCTCAAACACTCGCTGATCTGACAATTCAGGCCGGACCTTTCTTCACAACTGAAAGAGAATTGGATCAGAAACAAAGGAGGGAAAATAAACATTAGCCTGGACTTTAAAAAAAAAATCTTTATTGTCACAAGTAAATGAAGTTACTGTGAAAATCCCGTCTTGAAGCCGCTGCAGTCCCTGAGGTGTAGGTACACCCACCGTGCTGTTAGGGAGGGAGCTCCAGGATTTGGACCCGGCGACACTGAAGGAACGGCCGATATATTTCCCAGTCAGGATGGGGACTGACTTGGAGGGGAACCTCCAGGTGGGGGTGATCCCATGTTTCTGCTGCTCTTGTCCTTCTAGATGGTGGTGGCCATGGGTTTGGGATCACTGCCTGTGCGGAGTTTTGCAGTAAAATGGACGATAGTCATGAGTAGCGATAATCAGCAAAGTGACAGGATATTGCTCGTTCAAACTTGAACAATTGCAAACCTTGCATTGATATAACAGCACCCTGCAAATAACACTGACAGCTTTTAAGATAAGTCACACGATACTCACATTTTAATCAATTAATTGTTTGATTATAACTTAACTAAACTAATCATTTAACATTAATTTCCGTACATTACAGAAGAATTCTGAAACAACATTCCAGTGACCATTATAATCAATTTCGATGAGCATTAAGTATTAAAGACCCAAGAAGCAGCGCTTTTGGCTGATATTTACACAGCTAGTTACATGTGGGAAAATGGTCATATACTTACATTGAAATAAACCTGGACAAACTAAAGCTAATTGTTGGAAATTAAGTGGGAGACCTGTAGAAATGTTTAACAAATCCTCAGAAAAGTTTTGTCAGAATAGGAAATGGGTTTTGAAATTGGAATTCCCTCCCTAACAGCACGGTGGGTGTACCTGCACCCCAGGGACTGCAGCGGCTTCAAGACGGCAGCTCAGCCACCACCTTGTCAAAGGGAAACTAGGGATGGACAATAAATTCTGACCTAGCCAGCGATGTCCAGAACCCATAATGGAAGAATAAAAACTGTTACAAAGCTTGGAGATTGCTGCATTTGGACATGAACTGCTTCAATATCTGAATAATAATCTTTTATTGTCACAAGTATGAAGTTACAGTGAAAAGCCCCTAGTCGCCACATTCCGGCACCTGTTCGGGGAGGCTGGTACAGGGATTGAACCCGTGCTGCTGGCTTTATTCTGCATTAACAAACCAGCTGTCTAGCCCACTAAGCTAAACCACCCCATTAGCTACGATGTTGAATGTTGGGCGATTAAGACTCTGCCTGCTTACTCAGGTGGATATATAGGATCCCACTGAATCATTTTGAGTTGGGGAGAGTTCCTCCCCGTGTCCTGGACAATATTTATCTCTCAATCAATATGGCTGTGAAATTTTATAGATGCTGATTGACCTTTGAAATCATGAAACAAATGGAGGATTTTCCTTTAAATGCTGTGTGTGGTGTGAATTTAGTTTATTTTATATCACTGTTAAAAGGCACTAAATCTTTGTTTTAAGCAGAGTAAAAGGCAGCTTTGAAGAAGATTAACTTTTTTATTTGAAACTGAAGTTAAGTTGTCAGCTTCCCCACCCCTCAGGGTTCTCAGACACTGAATAGAAACACGTTGCTGCAGTCCCAGAGGCTGCTTCGGGGCAGCAGGGTAGCATGGTGGTTAGCATAAATGCTTCACAGCTCCAGGGTCCCAGGTTCGGTTCCCGGCTGGGTCACTGTCTGTGTGGAGTCTGCACGTCCTCCCCCTGTGTGCGTGGGTTTCCTCCGGGTGCTCCGGTTTTCTCCCACAGTCCAAAGATGTGTGGGTTAGGTGGATTGGCCATGCTAAATTGCCCGTAGTGTCCTAATAAAAAGTAAGGTTAAGGGGGGGTTGTTGGGTTACGGGTATGGGGTGGATACGTGGGTTTGAGTGGGGTAATCATGGCTCGGCACAACATTGAGGGCCGAAGGGCCTGTTCTGTGCTGTAGTGTTCTATGCTTTCTCCTTTTTGAGAGAGAGCTGACTGGTGGTGGGTTTAACCTGAGGGTCACCACATTTCAGGCGAGGAGCAAGGTTGAACCTTCCTGAATAACCATAGCTGATATGGGAGTTGAACCCACACTGCTGGCATTGCTCTACAATACAAACCAGCCGTCCAGTCAACTGAGCTGAACCAACTCCCTTTAACCCTACTCCCATTTGCTGTGTTATATTAGCCAATGTAAAACAATCTTACTTTTCAGTTCAGCGATGCTAGAATGCCCATTGCAGTGAATGTTTGTGAAACAAGTGCATTGAGTGAGAGAGTTCCAGCAGGCTGATAGTGATATGGTGAAGGGTTTACCAGGTGTGGGCCATGAAAGCAACGTGAACAATGTGAGGGATGAAGCAGAAATTCCACATTCTATACCACCCGCCTGTCCTCACGCTTAGCGGAAAGCCGGTGATTTTTTTCAGGGCCAGAATCGTCCCCCGAGCCTTCGTTTGTCAACAAAGGGTTTCTTGATATCACGATGAGTGGATCGAATTGGCTGAAGACTGGCTTCTGTGATGCTGGGGCCCTCCGGAAGTGGCCGAGGTGGATTATCCACTCGGCATGTCTGGCTGAAGACAGTTGGAAATGCTTCAACCTTATCTTTTGCACTGATGTGCTGTGCTCTCCCGTCATTGAAGATGATTTTTAGAAGTGTTTCAGGAGTGCGACAGACCAGATCTGTTGGTTGTGGAATCGCTTAGCTCTGCCTATTACTTGCTGCTTATGCCCTTCACCACGCAAGTAGTCCTGTGTTATCGTGCACCAGGCTGACACCTCATTTTTAGCTATGCCCAGTGCTGCGTCTGGATTCCCTCCTGTATTCCACATCAGGCATTTTCAAAGTTGGGGTCGTGACCCACGGGGCGGTGACGGGAGGGTTGCGTAGCCGTCCGTCGCGGTGTTCTCGATTGCGCAAATTTGCGCACAATAGCCGGCTTTTAACAATGCCGGCTGCGAGCGGCCTTCAAAATGACGGCTGCGACCTGATGGAACCATCAATTCACCAGACACATGTTTCCGATATGAATCTAGGCTTTAATCGACTTACTTCAGAGCCAGCCTGTTACCCGTTGATGAACTCTTAGTGAACTCAGGCTGACTCTGGACAAGGGTATTTATACAGCTGCACTAGGGGGAGGAGTCATGGGCGGAGCCAAGGGTGGAGCCCAGGACAAGTTCCTGAGTACTCCCAGAGCTACTCCCCCTAGTGGTAGGCTAGCGCTACTGCGCTTACAAAGACAGTGTGAATTATCATATATATATATATATATTACATTCACCACGCGACCATATAAAAAATTGTGGGTGCACTGCCATCATTTTGAAGGTGGCTCGCAGCCGACATTGTTAAAAGCCGCCTGTTGCGCGCAAATTTGCGCAATCGGAGACGCAGGAGAAGATTCTTCTTTAAGTTGTAATTTAATGTTCCTGCCTGAAGGGAGGCAGAGAGCAGGTCACGCCTCCTGAACGTCGACATCACGGGCTTTGGGTGCGATTGCGATATTTTGCCAGCAGCAAACAAGGTGAGAGAAAATGGTAGGTCGCGAAGGTTGGCTGGCGTGGGTCATGAAGGCCGGAGGCGTGGGTCGCGAAGGTCGGCCGGTTAGTAAAAATGGGTCCCCGGAAAAAACTTTGAAAAACACTGCTCTACATTGAACTGGGCATAAGCTACTGGTTTGACGGTGTGAGATCAGAGATTGATGTTCACAAGTTTAGTAACTAAACAATTCACCTGAGCAAGGAGCAGTGCTCCGAAAGCTAGTGATTCAAAACAAATCTGTTGGACTTTAACCTGGTGTTTTAAGACTTCTTACTGTGCTCACCCCAGTCCAACGCCGGCATCTCCACATCATGGCAAATTTCTAAAGCTAGTCTGTTAACTTATAAACTACTTGAGCAGGAAAGTCTGAAAGCCAATGTATAAAACAGCTTTCTTTACAAAGGAACAGAATATTTCCCCAAAATATGGACACGGACATGGGGTTGTTTCCTTAACTGTCTCTTCTTCTCCCGGTGAAGGATGATTGCAATGCTTCAATGTCCTTCGAAACAATGGGTGGAATCATCCTCTCCTGTTGGCAGGGGATGTGCTTGGCAACATAAGTAGACAATATGGCAGGAAGGCCAAAATCCATAGTAGTCTGCGTTTGGTACGTCCAATGTTGGGAACATAATTCTAATGCGTTTGCATTTCAAAGTGCTGATGTGTTTGACAACTGAATATGAATGATATGTATCTGGTGAACGGCATTTCGGGGTTAGTTTGCTACCTAGCTGCAGGAAGCACTCACAATCTTCAGCACCACATTATTTTTAGGCAAGTCTATACTTGCTGGCGAATGGCTTTTGCCCACCATACCTCGGGCAGCACGGTAGCACAGTGGTTTGCACAGTTGCTTCACAGCTCCAGGGTCCCAGGTTCGATTCCCGGCTTGGATCACTGTCTGTGTGGAGTCTGCACGTTCTCCCCGTGTCTGCGTGGGTTTCCTCCAGGTGCTTCGGTTTCCTCCCACAGTCCAAAGATGTGCAGGTTAGGTGGTTTGGCAATGCTAAATTGCACTTAGATCATAGAATTTACAGCACAGTCGGAGGCCATTCGGCCCATCGAGTCTGCACCAGCTCCTGGAAAGAGCACCCTACCCAAGGTTAACACCTCCACCCTATCCCCATAACCCAGTAACCCCACCCAACACTAAGGGCAATTTTGGACTCTTAAGGGCAATTTAGCATGGCCAATCCACCTAACCTGCACATCTTTGGACTGTGGGAGGAAACCGGAGCACCCGGAGGAAACCCACGCACACACGGGGAGGTTGTGCAGACTCCGCACCGTGACCCAAGCCGGAATTGAACCTGGGACCCTGGAGCTGTGAACCTGGGACCCTGTGGAGCTACCGTGCTTCACTAGAAAGGTGGGGTGGGGTTACTGGATTACGGGGCTAGGGTGGAGGGGTGGGCTCGGGTACGGTGCTCTTTCCAACGGCCGGTTCAGACTTGATGGGGCCGAATGGCCTCCTTCTGCACGGTAAATTCTATGACAGGGAGCGTGGGCGATGGGCAGTGATGAGATTGTTCACAACCTGCCATTGGTGTTAAGTTGTTCCAGCGACAGGAGTTGGACACTGAGCCGCTTGACATACTTCACCATCCATTTAGGTCATGGCTGATCGTTGCCTCAAACATATTCTCCCCATAATGTGCGGCCTGGAAGTGTGTTGGGGCAGGTTCAACCCAGACATTAAGGAGGGCGTTAGGTGATTATTTGAATGAAAACAATGTGCAGGGGTTTGGAAAAAGGCTGGGGAACAGCACTAAGACATGGTGCTTGTTTGGAGGGCTAGTACAGACAGGACGGGCCGAATGGCCTCCTTCTGCCATTTTCCCGCCTCTCCCTCAGTCTATCCCGTTTTTTCAGTGGGGATTGCAACATCCTCGTGCTCTCCCTCCCTTCCCCCCACGCCGGACCGCACCCAACCACCTTCTCCTCCAATCACAGTCTGACTTTCCCCCTTCCCCGCCCCCTCCGTGATGCTCACCTCCCCCTCCTCCAATCACAGTCTGACTTTCCCCCCTGCCAGCACCTGCTCCTCCAATCACAGTCTGACTTTCCCACCTGCCCGCACCTTCTCCTCCAATCACAGTCTGACTTTCCCCCTGCCCCGCCCCCTCCGTGATGCTCACCTCCCCCTCCTCCAATCACAGTCTGACTTTCCCCCCTGCCAGCACCTGCTCCTCCAATCACAGTCTGACTTTCCCACCTGCCCGCACCTTCTCCTCCAATCACAGTCTGACTTTCCCCCTGCCCCGCCCCCTCCGTGATGCTCACCTCCCCCTCCTCCAATCACAGTCTGACTTTCCCCCCCTGCTCCTCCAATCACAGTCTGACTTTCCCACCTGCCCGCACCTTCTCCTCCAATCAGTCTGACTTTCCCACCTGCCGGCAACTTCTCCTCCAATCACAGTCTGACTTTCCTTCTAGCCCGCCCCCTCCATGATGCTCCCTTCCACCTCCTCCAATCACAGTCTGACTTTCCCCCCCAAGCCGGCACCTTCTCCTCCAATCACAGTCTGACTTTCGCTCTGCCCCGCCCCCTCCGTGATGCTCACCCCCTTCTCCTCCAATCACAGTCTGACGTTCCCCCTGCTCCGCCCCCTCCGTGACGCTCACCCCTTTCCTCTCCAATCACAGTCTGACGTTCCCCCTGACCAGCCCATTCTGTGTAATTCACTTTCTCCTCCCCTCCAATCACAGTCTGACTTTCTCCCTGACACTCACCGCCTTCCCCTCCAATCACAGTCTGCCTTTCCCCTGCCCCGCCCGCTCCGTAATGCTCGCCCCGTTCACGTCCAATCACAGTCTGACATTCCTCCTGCCCCGCCCCCTCCGTGATGCTCACCCCCTTCCCCTCCAATCACAGTCTGAATTTCCTCCCGTCCCGTCCCCTTCGTGATGCTCACCCCCTTCCCCTCCAATCACCGTCTGACCTTCCCCCCCTCCCACGCCGTGACTCTCCCTTCCCCCTCCCCGCCAATCACAGTCTGTCTGCCCCCCTCCCCCTTTTTCTCCAGTCGCTCGCGCGTTTTCTTCCAGTTGAGGTTTGAACGCCAACGTCGGGGCATCGCCCCTTCGCCGACCAACCAATCAGCGCCCGCGTCCTGGCCCCGCCCCCGCTCTGATGACGCTGCTGCCATGGAGGCTCTCAGGGAGGTCACCACGTGGCTGCTGGGTGTGTCAGTCTGGGGTGCCCTGGCCCTGCTGGTGCCACCTGGGTACCGGCCTGGCATTGCCAAGGTGCCCCGGTAACACTGCCAGCTGGCATGGACACGGCCAGGTTGGTGGTGCCAAGCTGGCATTTTCTGCACCGGTATGATCCGGCCGGGGTTGCCCAGCGTGGGGGCCGCCGGCCCACATTGCGTCCGAGGGGGAGGGGGGGGGGGGAGGTCAGGGATCTGGACGCCAGGCCGGATTCTCTGGCCGCCTCCACCCTGGTGACTGGAAATTCCCGCCCGAGGTCAGTTTACCGCCCATGATGATCCTGCAGCGGGCGGGAAGAATCCATGTGCCCTGTGGCTGGATTCCCTGTTTGAAAAACGGCCATTGTGAAAACTGAGGCCTTTTATGCCCGAAAAACTGCCGGCAAAAGGCCACAGATTCACAGTCTTGCAGGCAGCTGTCGTGGAGCTCGCACTTCCAGCTCAGAGGCGGCCGCCATGCTCCATGGTGGACCTGCACAGTCAGACGTCTTACAACATCAGGTTAAAGTCAAACAGGTTTGTTTCAAACACTAGCTTTTGGAGCACTGCTCCTTCCTCAGGTGAATGAAGAGGTGGAACACCATGGTGGACCTGGACCATGGAAACTGCGCGCCCGATCCCGACCACCCGCTCAAAAATACCGGAGTCCCGAATTGATGCACCCCTGCCCTCTGATCGGCCCTCCCCCGACTGCGGCGGCCACGGACTGAGTCCGCAGCCGCCTCAAGAGTATCCCAAACGGCAGGACCCTGAGTGTTCCATGCCGTCGGGAATTCGGCCGGTCGGGGGCGGAGATTAACAGGCGGGCCTCTGGCAATGGCCTCCGGTGGCAGATACTGTGCGTGGCGTACTCCCTGAGTACGCCGCTTTTTGTGGAGGCGGAGAAATGCCGAACCGGCGCCAGTCCCTAATTCATGTAGGAAGCTGGATTCTCCACCCAGGTGCCGAATGCGATTTCGGCGTTGGGGTGCGGAGAATCCAGCCCCTGATCTTTCGCTACAATCTACAAAATGGGGCTATGCGTACGCAAGTCGCATTTCTTAGCCATGTGTTTCTCGGCACTGGCTAAATGCCCTCGGTAGTGGACTTTGTTCCCTTTTTGGAGAATCGGGCCCTTTGACATTCCGCTGTGGGTCAGCGAGAGATCAAGTGCATGGCATCTCTGAATATTTGATATAACATTTCGATTTTCTATAAAAAATAGGTTTTTGCACAATGCACACAAAATTTGAGGATGAACGAAACTAGGAAGCATCGTGAACGGCGAGGGGATGGAACTTCGAAATGACATAATTAGGTTGGTGAAATGGGTAGATATGTGGCAGATGAAATTGAAGTGCGGCACAGTGGTTAGCACTGCTGACTGACAGCACCAGGGACCTGGGTTCAATTCTGACCTTGGGTAACTGTGCAGTTTGCACTTTCTCCCCGTGTCTGCGCGGGTTTCTTCCGCGTGTTCCGCTTTTGTCCCACAGTCCAAAGATGTGCAGGTTAGGTGGATTGGCCATGGTCAGTGTGTGCGTTCATGGGGAAAGGGTGGGGGAGTGGGCCGAGGTAGGGTGGTCTTTCGGAGAGTCGGTGCAGACCCGATGGGCCGAATTGCCTCCTGCACTATGGGGAGAAGTGTGAAGTGATTCATTTTGGTAGATGATTGTGGTGAGACAATTTGAATAAAGGGTCCAACTCTAACTGGGGTTAGAGCAGAGCTGAGGGACCCGGGGGTGTATATGTGGATAAATCATTGAAGGTGGCAGGTCAGACTGAGAGCGGGGTTAATAAAGCATACAGCGTCCTAGACTTTATTCATAGGAGCATAGAATTTATGTTAAATTTGAATATAACACTCGTTCGATCTCAATTGGAGTATTGCGTCCAGTTCTGGGTGTCACACTTCAGGAAAGATGTGAGTGCAGAAAAGATTCACCGGAAGGATCCAGAGATGAGAAACTTCCGTCCCGTGGATCAATTGGAGAAGATAGAACTATTTTCCTTCGAGATGAAAAGGTCGAGAGATTTGATTGAGATATTCAGAATCATGAGGGTTCTGGTCAGAGTAGATAGAAGAACTATTCCCCTCGGTGGAAAGAGAGTTGTGTGATTGCTGAATTTGCTTCCAAGTCATTGTTTAAAGTACAGTGTGTAGCACTGTTGCTCCACAATGCCAGGGTCCCAGGTTCGATTCCCGGCTTGGGTCACTGTCCGTGCGGAGTCTGCACATCCTCCCCGTGGATTTCCTCTGGGTGCTCCGGTTTCCTCCCACAAGTCCCGAAAGAGGTGCTGTTAGGTAAATTGGACATTCTGAATTCCCCCTCCGTGTAACCGAACAGGCGCCGGAATTTGGCGACGGGGGCGGGGGGGGGGGGGGGGGGGGGGGGGGGGGGCTTTTTACCGTAACTTCATTTCAGCGTTAATGTAAATCTACTTGTGACAGTAAAGATTATTATAATATGACAAATTTCTTCACTGACAGGTGATCATTGTATTTCTTTATGCAGGACCGGACGTAGCCCTGTTATTTGTTCCAAACGAAGCACCTTTGAGTGTCTGCGGATGTAAATCTGTGAGCAGAGAGGGATGGGTGGATGGGACTTGTTAGGAGTATCGGCATAGGCAATAGAGTTTTGGATGGCCTCCAAGTTTACGGAATGTGGAAAATGAAAGACTAGCCAGGAGTCCCTTACAATTGTCACGTTTAGAGGTTACAAAGGCAGGGCCAGGGAGAAAGATCGGGGATCTCAGTGTCCTCCTGCCTCCAGGTCCCTTATTCCCCCCCACCCCCCCAACCACTGTGCTACCTTGCCGCCCAACATGGTGCAATATTGTTAATTTGACAGCCAGGTACCTTCTAGTTATTTAAAACACTACAGACCATCAAACTGATTTTGGTGACTGCCTCAGCCCTTGTTAACATGTTTTTGACATTGCACCATATGAACAAGGACCCAAAATTCATATTTAGGAGAACGATTTAATACAGAGTGGAATGGTTGAACAACTGATGCCTTCGCTGTCAGTGAGGAGCCCTCCAATGTCTGTGCAACACAACGTCGAAGAATCCAGAGGACAAAGACTGAATGGTTCGCAATTGCATCTGTGTTTCCTTGTTCCGCAAGTCTGAAGACTGCTGAATTGCTGCTTTTCAATAAAATATAGTTTCAGAGTCTACTTTGCAACACAACACAATATTTAAAAACCTCAAAAAACTCCTAAAAGCGCCAAGATAGGGCTGAATAATATGTGCTGCTAACGTGTGAGATGCGCATGGACCGACATATTATCGGGAGCGACAACATCAGGTTGCATTCTCGGTGATAGGCCAGTCTGGGATAAAATACTTTAGCGGGCGTGTCTGAAAATCAAGAGCCGACTCACGCAATGCTAAGCTAATTGGCTCGTTACGCTGATTAAAGAGGTAACCAACTGCCATAATACATGCAGAATGGAATTCAAGAGGGATTTCCACATGGCGGCATGGTAGCACAGTGGTTAGCACTGTTGCCTCACAGTGCCAGAATCCCAGGTTCGATTCCCGGCTTGGGTCACTGTGGATTCTCCTGGTCGCTTGATCAGATTTCCGTGCCTCCGTGACAATCTCTCTTCTTTACCTGTTGGTTTTCTCCTGGTAGCTTCGATCTCCTGTTTGGTTCCTCCTACGTCCAGCCTTTCCGATGCACTGAGAAAGAGCTCTGAGAGCTGAATCTCCTGTCCGTGTGGAGTTTGGGCATTCTCCCCGTGTCTGTGTGGGTCTCCCACAACCCAAGATGTGCAGGGCAGGTGGATTGGCCACACTAAATTGCCCCTTAATTGGGAACAAATAATTGGGTTCTCTAAATTCATTTTTAAAAGCAATCAAGTGGGCTGTTTTACCCTGGATTATATTGAGCTTCTTGAGTGTTGTTGGAGCTGCACTCATCCACTGAAAGCAAGCACGCAAGTACAGCAAGCAGCTAAGAAGGCAAATGGTATGTTGGCCTTCATTGCAAGAGGGCTTGAATATAAGAACAAAGAAGACATCTCAGTTGTACAAGGCCTTGGTGGGATAGCTTCTGGAGTATTGTGTGCAGTTTTAATCTCCTTATCTAAGAAAATATATATTTGCCATAAACAAGTGTTATGAGCCAGGGTTTAGAGAACCCCAAAGTGTATCATGGAGTTAACCTGACCCACAACTTTTAATAGATTGTGGTATGGGGAGCACACGGCCCACTCTACAGGTGGGGTACAGCAGAAATGGAAAAGTATTTTTTAAAGCTAAACAATGTTTATTCTATGAACTCAAGTTAACCTTTTTTAAAACATACAGTGAACAACTTAGCAACCATTAATTCAAATACAACCCCAAAGAATACAACACTTAAGTAATCATTTAAGCTTTCCTTTTAACATCCATAAGACTTAAAACACCTTTTACCAGAAGCACATCAGGTTAAAGTCACTACTGTTATTAGTTTTAAATCACCAGGATCGATTTACAGTCTTTAGATTACAGAGAGAGATTCATATACCTTCTGGCTGTGACTGCAGCTATCAAGCTCTGAAAACGAAACTAAAATACACTCGGCAGCAAACAACCTAAAACGAAAGTAAAAAGCTGACAGACAGCCCAGCTCCACCCACTCTCTGACATCACTGCAGTAATAAACACCCATTTCTTAAAGGTACTCTC
This sequence comes from Scyliorhinus canicula, assembly GCF_902713615.1. Classification (NCBI taxonomy): domain Eukaryota; kingdom Metazoa; phylum Chordata; class Chondrichthyes; order Carcharhiniformes; family Scyliorhinidae; genus Scyliorhinus; species Scyliorhinus canicula. The sequence continues at coordinate 5,212,991 of NC_052158.1, forward strand.
ACTACAGATATTTATATGGACACCCATTTATAAACACCCATTTCTTTTTAGGTACTGTCACATGACACAAGTGCAGTGACGATTCACCAGACTGATTCCTGGGGCGGCAGGACTGACGTACGAGGAGAGATTGGGTTGGCTAGGCCTTTACTCACTGGGTTTGGAAGAATGAGGAGATATAATTGAAAGAAATAAAGTTTTGATAGGACCTGACAGACGAGGTGCAGGGATGTTGTTTTCCCCGAACTGGTGTGTCTAGTACAAGGGGTCACAGTCTCAGGATATGTAATTGGCCATTTAGGCCTGAGATGAGGTGAAACGTCTTCACATAGGGTGGTGAACCTGTGGAATTCTCTACCACAGATGGCTGTGGGAGACCAAGTCACCTGAATATAAGAAGAAAATAGATTTCTGGACTCTAAATGTGTCAGCGATATGGGGAGACTACAGGAGATAGAAGATCAGCCATGAATGGTGGGGCAGGCTTGAAGGGCAGAATGGCCTACTTCTTTTCCTATTTCTATGTTTTGGATGCTGAACAAGTGGTCTCCTTTCTTTCAGATGTTGTTGAGCTTCTTGAGTGTTTTTGGAACCGCACTCATTCAGTCAAGTGGAGAGTATTCCATCAGACTCCTGAATTGTAGACCGCGGACAAGCTTTGGAGAGTCAGGAAGTGAGTTAATCTCCGCACTACACCAAGCAACTGATCTAATAATAATAATTGCTTATTGTCACAAGTTGTTGCTTATCGTTACTGTGAAAAGCCCCCAGTCGCCACATTCCGGCGCCTGTTCGGGGTGGCCGGTACGGGAATTAAACTCACGCTGCTGGCCTTGTTCTGCATTACAAGCCAGCTGTTTAGCCCAGTGTGCTAAACCAGAGGGACACAGAGAGAGACAGAGCGACACAGTGAGAGAGAGAGGGACACAGCGAGAGAGAGGGACACAGTGAGAGAGAGGGACACAGAGAGAGTGAGGGACAGAGAGAATGAGGGACAGAGAGAGAGAGGGACACAGAGAGAGACAGAGGGACACAGTGAGAGAGAGAGGGACACAGCGAGAGAGAGGGACACAGAGAGAGTGAGGGACAGAGAGAATGAGGGACAGAGAGAGTGAGGGACAGAGAGAGTGAGGGACACAGAGAGTGAGGGACAGAGAGAGAGGGACAGAGAGAGAGACAGAGAGAGAGAGGGACAGAGAGAGTGAGGGACAGAGAGATGGAGGGGTAGAGAGAGTGAGGGACAGAGAGTGAGGGACAGAAAGAGAGAGAGAGGGACAGAGAGAGTGAGGGACAGAGAGTGAGGGACACAGAGAGTGAGGGACAGAGAGAGAGGGACAGAGAGAGAGAGAGGGACACAGCGAGAGAGAGGGACACAGAGAGAGTGAGGGACAGAGAGAGTGCGGGACAGAGAGAGTGAGGGACAGAGAGAGTGAGGGATAGAGAGAGTGAGGGACAGAGTGAGGGACAGAGAGAGTGAGGGACAGAGAGAGAGGGACAGAGAGAGAGAGAGGGACAGAGAGAGAGAGGGACAGAGAGAGTGAGGGACAGAGAGAGTGAGGGACAGAGTGAGGGACAGAGAGAGAGGGACAGAGAGAGAGACACAGAGAGAGAGGGACAGAGAGAGTGAGGGACAGAGAGACGGAGGGGTAGAGAGAGTGAGGGACAGAGAGAGTGAGGGACAGAGAGTGAGGGACAGAGAGAGTGAGGGACAGAGAGTGAGGGACAGAAAGAGAGAGAGAGGGACAGAGAGAGTGAGGGACAGAGTGAGGGACACAGAGAGTGAGGGACAGAGAGAGAGGGACAGAGAGAGAGAGAGGGACACAGCGAGAGAGAGGGACACAGAGAGAGTGAGGGACAGAGAGAGTGCGGGACAGAGAGAGAGAGGGACAGAGAGAGTGAGGGACAGAGAGTGAGGGACACAGAGAGTGAGGGACAGAGAGAGAGGGACAGAGAGAGAAGAGGGACACAGCGAGAGAGAGGGACACAGAGAGAGTGAGGGACAGAGAGAGTGCGGGACAGAGAGAGTGAGGGACAGAGAGAGTGAGGGATAGAGAGAGTGAGGGACAGAGAGTGAGGGACAGAGAGAGTGAGGGACAGAGAGAGAGGGACAGAGAGAGAGAGAGGGACAGAGAGAGAGAGGGACAGAGAGAGAGAGGGACAGAGAGAGAGAGGGACAGAGAGAGTGAGGGACAGAGAGAGTGAGGGACAGAGTGAGGGACAGAGAGAGAGGGACAGAGAGAGAGGCAGAGAGAGAGGGACAGAGAGAGTGAGGGACAGAGAGACGGAGGGGTAGAGAGAGTGAGGGACAGAGAGTGAGGGACAGAAAGAGAGAGAGAGGGACAGAGAGAGTGAGGTACAGAGAGTGAGGGACACAGAGAGTGAGGGACAGAGAGAGAGGGACAGAGAGAGAGAGAGAGGGACACAGCGAGAGAGAGGGACACAGAGAGAGTGAGGGACAGAGAGAGTGAGGGACAGAGAGAGTGAGGGATAGAGAGAGTGAGGGACAGAGAGAGTGAGGGACAGAGAGAGTGAGGGACAGAGAGTGAGGGACAGAGAGGGTGAGGGACAGAGAGTGAGGGACATAGAGAGTGAGGGACAGAGAGAGAGGGACAGAGAGAGAGAGAGGGGCAGAGAGAGAGAGGGACAGAGAGAGAGAGAGAGGGACAGAGAGAGAGGGACAGAGAGAGAGTGAGGGACAGAGAGAGTGAGGGACAGAGTGAGGGACAGAGAGAGAGGGACAGAGAGAGAGACAGAGAGAGAGAGGGACAGAGAGAGTGAGGGACAGAGAGACGGAGGGGTAGAGAGAGTGAGGGACAGAGAGTGAGGGACAGAAAGAGAGAGAGAGGGACAGAGAGAGTGAGGGACAGAGAGTGAGGGACACAGAGAGTGAGGGACAGAGAGAGAGGGACAGAGAGAGAGAGAGGGACACAGCGAGAGAGAGGGACACAGAGAGAGTGAGGGACAGAGAGAGTGAGGGACAGTGAGAGTGAGGGATAGAGAGAGTGAGGGACAGAGAGAGTGAGGGACAGAGAGAGTGAGGGACAGAGAGTGAGGGACAGAGAGAGTGAGGGACAGAGAGAGAGAGTGAGGGACAGAGAGAGAGGGACAGAGAGAGAGAGAGGGACAGAGAGAGAGGGACAGAGAGAGAGTGAGGGACAGAGAGAGAGAGGGACAGAGAGAGTGAGGGGCAGAGAGAGTGAGGGACAGAGAGAGAGGGACAGAGAGAGAGAGAGGGGCAGGGGCTTATTAATCAAGAACCTATCTCTCTGTCTTAAAGACACTCAGTGAATTTGCCTCCACAGCCTTCTGCGGCAAAGAGTTCCACAGATTCACCACCCTCTGGCTGAAGAAATTCCTCATTTATCCCTTATCAACCCAAGCCCGAACATTCTTCAGAACTTGCTGCATATGGACATGGTCTGCTTCAGGATCCGAGAGAAGTCCAGTGTCAGCAAACATCCCCACTTCTGTCCTGTTTCTGCTGGGCGCGAGAAGAACGAAGAGGAGGCTGCTTCTCCCCGCCCCCAGCGAAAACTAAACTTTCTGTCATTACACAGGAGAACTGAGTGAACTTGGTGAAGTAGGAGTGAGCAGCAGGAGTGCGGCCATGAGGTCCTGGATTAACGCGGCAAAAACTCCATTACTGAACTAGATGATCCAAATCCTCATTGTGAGAAAATGCTGGAAAATCTCAGCAGGTCTGGCAGCATCTGTAGGGAGAGAAAAGAGCTAACGTTTCGAGTCCAGATGTCCAGCTTTGACAAAGGGTCACCTGGACTCGAAACATTAGCTCTTTTCTCTCCCTACAGATGCTGCCAGACCTGCTGAGATTTTCCAGCATTTTCTCTTTTGGTTTCAGATTCCAGCATCCGCAGTAATTTACTTTCATCTTTCGTTGTGCCTTGTCTGTCTTTGCCAAATCACATCGCTGTCACCAGGATCAATTGGTCCATCCTGATTCGCCTCCTCACCCAGGTCCCCAGTGATTTTCTCCCCCCAATCCCCAGTGAGTCTCCCCCTGATCCCCAGTGAGTCTCCACCGATCCCCAGTGAGTCGCCCCCGATCCCCAGTGAGTCTCCTCCGATCCCCAGTGAGTCTCCCCCCCGATCCCCAGAGTCTCACCCCCGATCCCCAGTGAATCTCTCCCCCGATCCCCAGTGAGTCTCCCCCTGATCCCCAGTGAGTCTCCCCCCGATCCCCAGTGAGTCTCTCCCCCCAATCCCCATTGGGTCTCCCCTCCCCCCGATCCCCAGTGAGTCTCTCCCCCCGACACCATCGACAAGATTTACTGCAGGAACTCACCGAGGTTCCTCAGGCAGCACCTTCCAAACCCACGGCCACCTCCATCTAGAAGGACAAGAGCAGCAGATACCTGGGATCACCCCCAAGGTTCCCCTCCAAGTCATTCACCATCCTGACGTGGAAACATATCAGAATTTCCTTCACTAACATGGATCAAAATCCTGGAATTCCCTCCCTAACAGCACGGTGGGTGTACCTGCACCCCAGGGACTGCAGCGGCTTCAAGACGGCAGCTCAGCCACCACCTTGTCAAAGGGAAATTAGGGCCTGGAGATTGCTGCATTTGGACATGAACTGCTTCAATACCTGAATAATAATCTTTTATTGTCACAAGTATGAAGTTACAGTGAAAAGCCCCTAGTCACCACATTCCAGCACCTGTTCGGGGAGGCTGGTACAGGAATTGAACCCGTGCTGCTGGCCTTGTTCTGCATTAACAAACCAGCTGTCTAGCCCACTGAGCTAAATCACCCCATTAGCTACGATGTTGAATGTTGGGCGATTAAGACTCTGCCTGCTTACTCAGGTGGATATATAGGATCCCACTGAATCATTTTGAGTTGGGGGGGGAGTTCCTCCCCGTGTCCTGGTCAATATTTATCTTTCAATCAATATGGCTGTGAAATATTTTAGATGCTAATTGACCTTTGAAGTCAGGAAACAAATGGAGGATTTTCTTTTAAATGATGTGTGTGGTGTGAATTTAGTTTATTTTATATCACTGTTAAAAGGCACTAAATCTTTGTTTTAAGCAGAGTAAAAGGCAGCTTTGAAGAAAGTTAACTTTTTTATTTGAAACTGAAGTTAAGTTGTCAGCTTCCCCACCCCTCAGGGTTCTCAGATACTGAATAGAAACGCAAGTTGTGACAGTCCCAGAGGCTGCTTTCCCAACTGAGCTAAACCAACTCCCTTTAACCCTACTCCCATTTGCCGTGTTATGTTGGCAAATGTAAAACAATCTTACTTTTCAGTTCAGCGATGCTAGAATGCCCATTGCTGTGAATGTTTGTGAAACAAGTGCATTGAGTGAGAGAGTTCCAGCAGGTTGATAGCGATATGGTGAATGATTTACCTGTCTTGATGTCAAGGGCAGTCACTCTCAACTCAGCTCTGGCATTCAACTGTGTCCGTGCGCCACCAGGTGACCAAAGTCAGTAATGCAGGGAAAATAAATCTGTGGAGTCCCGATCTCAGCCAGCGGGTGGCAGTGTTGCTCCATGCAAAGCAGGATTTTTATGCACAAAATGTTTTTATTTATTTACCTGAATAAAGAACAAAACAGAGGAACCCTGGAGAGATATTATCAGATATTAGTAACTGAAATGAAATTGTGTGAACTAATTGAACATTGAAATAAATTTCAGGGGCTGAATAACATAAGGATTCTGAGAAATTACTGGGTTAAAAATAAATCCATAGACAGTTTGTGGGTTTAGGTTTACTGTTTTGCTGACAAGTAATGTTGTTGCATCAATTAAACTATATTTATACACTATAACAATTTGATCTGTTGTAATAAAAACAAAATACTGCGAATGCTGGAAATCATCTGAAAAAGATTCATATTCCACTCGATACGTCAACTCTGTTTCTCGCTCCACAGACCGGACCTGCTGAACATTTTTCCATGATGTGGAGATGCCGGCGTTGGACTGGGGTAAGCACAGAAGAAGTCTTACAACACCAGGTTAAAGTCCAACAGGTTTGTTTCAAACACGAGCTTTCGGAGCGCAGCTCCTTCCTCAGGTGAATGGTGAGGTATGTTCCAGAAACATTTATATAGACAAAGTCAGAGATGCTGGACAATGCTTGGAATGCAGGCATTTGCAGGTAATCAAATCATTACAGATCCAGGGAGAGGGATAATCACAGGTTAAAGAGGTGTGAATTGTCTCAAGCCAGAACAGTTGGTGGGATTTTGCAAGTCCAGGCCAGATGGTGGGGGGTGGATGTAATGCGACATGAATCCAAGATCCCTGTTGAGGCCGCACTCATGCGTGCGGAACTTAGCTATAAGTTTTTGCTCGGCAATTCTGCGTTGTCCCGTGTCCTGAAGGCCGCCTTGGAGAACGCTTACCCGGAGATCAGAGGCTGAATGCCCTTGACTGCTGAAGTGTTCCCCGACTGGAAGGGAACATTCCTGCCTGGTGATTGTCGCACGATGCCCGTTCATTCTTTGTCGCAGTGTCTGCATGGTCTCGCCAATGTACCACGCTTCGGGACATCCTTTCCTGCAGCGTAAGAGGTAGACTACATTGGTCGAGTCGCACGAGTATGTGCCGCGTACCTGGTGGGTGGTGTTACCACGTGTAATGGTGGTATCCAAGTCGATGATCTGGCATGTCTTGCAGAGATTGCCCTGGCAGGGTTGTGTGGTGTCGTGGTCGCTGTTCTGAAGGCTGGGTGACCGTCTAATGGAGATGAGTGTGTCCAAGAATGCAACAGAATTTGGAGAATAGTCCATGGTGAGTCTGATGGTGGGAAGGAATTTATTGATCTCAACGTGTTGTCGTTTCAGTGATTCTTCGATGTGGGTCCAAAGGAAAAAAATGTCATCGATGTATCTGGTGTATAACATCGGTTGCAGGTCCTGTGTGGTGAGGAAGTCCTTGTTCAAACTTGTGCATGAAGATGTTGGCATATTGAGGTGCAAATTTGGTCCCCATGGCTGTTCCATGCATCTGGATGAAGAATTTGTTGTCGAAGGTGAAGACGTTGTGATCTAGAATGAAGTGGATGAGTTGCAGAATTGCGTCTGGAGATTGGCAGTTGTCGGTGTTGAGGACTGAGGCTGTTGCAGCAATGCCGTCGTCATGGGGGATGCTGGTGTAGAGTGCCGAGACATCCATTGTGACGAGAAATGTTCCTGGTTTAACTGGTCCATGGGTGCTGAGTTTCTGTAGGAAGTCCGTCGTGTCGCGACAGAAGCTGGGTGTACCTTGTACGATGGGTTTCAAGATGCCCTCGATGTGGCCAGAGAGGTTCTCACACAGGGTCCCATTGCCTGAAACGATAGGACGGCCTGGTGTGTTGGCCTTGTGTATTTTCGGGAGGCAGTAGAGATCTCCAATGCGGGGATTACGTGGGATGAGAGCACGTAGGGTGCTCTGAAGGTCTGGATCCAAGGTCCTGATCAGTCTGTTGAGTTGGCGGATGTGTTCCTTGGTTGGATTTGCGGGTAACTGTCTGTAGTGTTCCTGGTTGTTGAGTTGTCGGTATACTTCTTTGCAGTAGTCCGTTCTATTCAGTATGACGGTGGCCCCTCCTTTGTCTGCTGGTTTGATGACGATGTTGCGGTTGGTTTTGAGAGCGCGGATGGCGTTGCGTTGTACTTGGGTGACGTTCGGGGCTGCCTTGTGAATGCGACTGATGAATCTGGCATTGACGTGACTCCTGACGGCTTCAGCATACATGTCGAGTCTAGGGCAGCGGCCTTCCGGAGGGGTCCAATTCGACTCTTTCCTTTTCGTTTGCTGCACCGCAGATCTCGCGGTCTGCTGTTCCGGTTCATTGGTCGTCTCCTTGGGTTCACTGTCGGCCTCTTGCGGGTCTGTGGAAGAATTCTTCTGTGCCAACATTTTTCCAGAACTTTCTGTTTTTATTATTAATTTGATCTGCTGGTTAATTGAACAGGGAAACATGTTGTTCCAGTCTCACCAGGAGCTGCTGCACTGGTTTTTAAAAATCTAATTTTATTGCTGCAATACCATTCTCAGCCAGGGGGAGGTGGTGTTGCTCTGTCTAATTTCACTTTCATTTTCACATTCTAACTATCCACCAATGTCCCAGTTATTAAACCAGGAGGACATTCTTATCCTCTCTGTACTCGGAATCCAGGCCCAGATTTGTGAATTCAGCTCCTGACACACAGCAAGATCCCAAACGGGGAAATTTCACTTTCCCAACCTGGGCTTTTTTGAACGTTGTCCAGACCGGCTGTGTGGAATTTCTCGATAGGGACTCGGTGTGTGACAGGAACAAGGAAGTGGGAAGTTCAGGTATCCAGCAGCAGGTGGCGATACTGCGCTGCAAAACTTTACTGTTCTTCGTACAGCTCGACATCACCATCGTGTGGCTGAAACTGGCACTACAATGAACTGCAAGGGAAAGTTCAACTCTCTGGGCTGAATTTTCACTGTGATCACCGGTCACAAAAGGCGCTGGAGTCAAGTGTAGGAGCCGAGTGAGAAATGGAAACACAGAAGAAATCCCAGCTACAGCTTTACACTGCAGTATCTGTGTAACCATAACATGATCAAAAACATTTAATAGTCCCAAAAAAGAATAAATGTTGACATTTTGAGGCGTAGATGCCTCCGTAATGGTTTTGACTTTTGAAGGTGATTAGTGCAGTCACTTTGTGTCTATGACGTGACCCAGATATTCAATAGAAGATTGGCAAAATTCACAATTATCTTTCCACATTCTTAATCGGTAATCTTCGAGGCTCTGGAGTGCAGCATCTCGGTTGTGGAGATTCTTCCTCATTCTTTCCAGGAACTAAGATATCATCTCAGTAAAACTGGCCTCCTAATCCACTTAGAATTTGATCCATGACACGTTGGAACATCTCAGGTGTGGACGTGACACCAAATTGAAGACTTTAATATCTGGACAGCCCATTGTGTGTCACGATTGTCAAAGATAGTTGTGAATCTGGATCCACATTCATCTGGAGAGAAGCTTGACTAAGGTCAATTTTCCTGAAGTGTTGGCCTCCAGCCAAACCAGTGAATAAACCATCAATCAGAGGCAGAGGCACTTACCTCACCTTTAAGCATCTTGCTTGACTGAATCTTTAACTTGACTGAGATCTCCCACATACTCTCCATTCAAGACAATGGTTTGTTTCTTTAAAATCTTCGGTGACCTGCTTCGGAATCTGACATGAGATTCACCTGGGCCCAGTTTAGTTTAATCTTTTCCAGCCAGGTTCTCCACATTAATGCTGGATAATTTCCTTTAACAATGTGCAGGGACAAATCTGCGGTCTGTCCTTTCAACTGCTCAGGTACATTGATACGGCCCCTCAACGGAACCACTTTTCCAGTAAGAAAGTCCATTCACATCAGCGTGAGGGCCGACCGGTGTGAGTTACGCCTGCTCTCCCACAGCGTGCTGCTGGTGAGCAAACCTCCCAGAGGAGCTCAGGTGAATGCATCACTCAGGGTGAGGGTGATGCCCGGTGCACTGCCCCCCTGACAGTGCATGTGGTCATGGGGATATGGAGTGGGTATGAGGGAATGGAGAGGTCATGGGGGGTGGGGGGTGGGGAGTGGTGGAGCGACGTGAGTGGTAAGTGCTGCCTGACCCTCATGTTCGGAACTGAGCTGATGTCCCAGCTGATAGAAGTGGGTCTTCAATCCCGTCCACTTCAGCATCGGCTTCCTCCATTCCTCCCTTGGGCCTGCTTCAGGAGGTGGTGGCCCTGACTCCAGCCCAATCCTGCCATCCCACCATTAAGTAGAACACTTCCCTATGTCATGACAGAGGACCTTTAAGAAATGGGTGTGTATATAAATATCTGTAGTGAGAGTACCTTTAAGAAATAGGTGTTTATTGCTGCAGTGATGTCAGAGAGTGGGTGGAGCTGGGCTGTCTGTCAGCTTTTTACTTTCGTTTTAGACTGTTTGCTGCAGGGTGGGTTTTAGTTTTGTTTTCAGAGCTGGATAGCTGCAGTCACGGCCAGAAGGGGTATTAGTCTCTCTCTCTGTAATCTAAAGACTGTAAATCAATCCTTTTGTGATTTAAAACTAATAACTGCTCTCAGTAGTGACTTTAACCTGATGTGCTTCTGTTTAAAGGTTTTTTTAAAGTCTTATGGATGTTAACAGGACAGCTTAAGGATTATTTAGTGTTGTATTCTTTGGGGGTTGTATTTGAATTAATGGTTGCTAAGATATTCACTGTATGTTTTAAAAAGGTTAACTTGAGTTCATAGAATAAACATTGTTTTGCTTTAAAAATACTTCTCCATTTCTGCTGTACCCACCCCTGTAGAGTGGGCCGTGTGCTCCCCATACCACAATCTATTCAAAGTTGTGGGTCAGGTGAACTCCATGATGCACTTTGGGGTTCTCCAAACCCTGGCCCATAACACCTACATTAAATTACAACTGCCCCAAGTCTGCCCATTCCAGCAGCCAGTCCATGTTCTCTTGAAGTTTATTATTATGACCAGTCCCTGGGCGAGGTCACCAAATTCCTTCCCCTCCGTCCCCTTCTGTGGGAACTATCTCGGCACGAGCCTCAATTTATTCTGATTCCGGACAGGATATCCCTAAGTTGTTGTGCCCCGGGTGAGGAAGGATGAACTGGCTCCCTTTCTTTATTCAGCCCCCTCAGTTGGCCCAAATAAGATTAATTTTAAAAGTATCCCTTCATTGCAGATACCCTTTTCCTGCCCATGTCTGAGTTAAACTTCAACATATCCGCCCCGTAATTCAGCCTCTGTCTCTCCGGGCCGCTGACTGATCCTCCAATCACAGCCTCTGTCTCTCCGGGCCGCTGACTGATCCTCCAATTACAGCCTCTGTCTCTCCGGGCCGCTGACTGATCCTCCAATCACAGCCTCTGTGTCTCCGGGCCGCTGACTGAGCCTCCAATCACAGGCTCTATCTCTCCGGACCGCTGACTGATCCTCCAATCACAGCCTCTGTCTCTCCGGGTTGTTGACTGAGCCTCCAATCACAGCCTCTGTCTCTCCGGGCGGCTGACTGATCCTCCAATCACAGCCTCTGTCCCTCCGGGCAGCTGACTGATCCTCCAATCACAGCCTCTGTCTATCCCACTCTCTCCAGCCACTCGCTCGCGCAGTGACCGTTGGGCTTTGAGCGCTCAGCTCGCGCACGCGCGCTCGCTCGCGGCCGCTCTCCAGCCGCCTTCACTCAGTCTGCAGCGGGGCCGCGCGCGCGCGCTCCTCTGCTCGGCAGTTAAACACCGTTTAAAATCAGAGCCACCTGATCAGAAAAGGGGCAGCAGGGAAATGGAGAAGCGCAGGGGGGGGGGGGGGGCTGCACAGGGACAGCTGCAGCTTCACCCCCCTCACTCTTTGATATTTCACTCACATCCTTCAGGGAAATGTCTGCATCCACAAACAAAACTCCCTGGCAGCCCTTTGCCATCACTCCCACATTCATTTCCATTCAAACTGCTCACATCCCCGCGGGAGGGAGGGAAGCGGGGCGGGCGGGACGGACTATTTAATGGACCATTAAAAGTTGTGGCTGAGAAAGTGTCATTTGAGATCTCTGTCCATCACATCCATCTCCCATCACTTTGCTGATTATTTCCAGCAGACTGATGGGGCGGCAATTAGCAAATTGCATTTGTCCTCTTTCAGTTTTCTTTCTGTCTTTACTCTCCTGTTGTATAACTCTATTTATTGGCTGGATATTTAGTTGCTGGTTAGTCTAGTTGCTTCTCCGCCCTCCTTCACTCTTTCCTTTATACTTACACTTCATTTCCATTTCATTTTTTACAGATCCTTCCCCCCGGATGAAACCAGTTGAATGTTTCCAGGTTCCATTCACCGGCTCCATTAAAGGAAGAAAATTCTGTCAACAGAAAGGTTGGGACAGGAAGCCTGGGAATGAGGCTTTGTCTGCCTGTTGAGGGAGGAGGAGTGGTGAGGGGGATGGAGTCAGCTGGTCTTCACTGTGGACCTGGGGAACAAGCCCTGGATTGCAATCCAATTCCTGAAAGTGTCAGCAAAGCCCATTTTCTCAAGTGTCTTGAGGAAACATTGCACTCACTCTGGATGACTATCTTTTATACATCCAGGGAGAGGATTAAGGTAGAGGTTTGTCTGTGGAGAATCACATTGAATAACCACCTCCACATGTGGCCTCATATTCAATATTATGGCCGGGAATATCTCGGTGTTGGGATCTGGATCTAAATTTCTCAGTCGGTATTGAAGAAGAGATTACTTTATTTTGATGATGTCACTCACACAGTCCAACAGAGTGTGTTTCCTCCCCTCAGGGCAGATCCTTTTGATGTTGAGGAACAGGAAATCAAATCAGATATGGTGAAATCGAGGAGGGAACCTTCACAAACCCCAGTGAGTCTCTCCCGATCCCCAGTGAGTCTCTCCCCCCGATCCCCAGTGAGTCACTCCCCGATCCCCAGTGAGTCTCCCCAGATCCCCAGTGAGTCTCTCCCCGATCCCCAGTGAGTCTTGATTCTTGATTTCTCGAGGAATTAAGGGCTATGGGGAGAGAGCGGGTAAATGGAGTTGAAATCAACCATGATTGAATGGTGGAGTGGACTCGATGGGCCGAATGGCCTTACTTCCGCTCCTATGTCTTATGGTCTTATGGAGTCTCCCCAGATCCCCAGTGAGTCTCTCCTCCCGATCCCCAGTGAGTGTTTCCCCCCAATCCCCAGTAAGTCCCTCCCCATCCCCAGTGAGTCTCTCCCCGATCCTCTGTGTGTCTCCCCCGATCCCCAGTGAGTCTCCCCCCTATCCCCAGTGTGTCTCCCCGATCTCCAGTGAGTCTCCCCGATCCCCAGTGAGTCTCTACCCCCGATCCCCATTGAGTCTCCCCCGATCCCGTGAGCCTCTCCCCGATCCCCAGTGAGTCTCCCCCCAATCCCCAGTGAGTCTCTCCCCCCGATCCCCAGTGAGTCTTTCCCCGATCCCCAGTGAGTCTCTCCCCGATCCCCAGTGAGTCTCCCCCGATCCCCAGTGAGTCTCCCCCCCGATCCCCAGTGAGTCTCCCCCGATCCCCAGTGTGTCTGCCCCCCCCGATCCCCAGTGAGACTCTCCCCCGATCCCCAGTGAGTCAACCCCACCTCCACCGGATCCCCAGTGAGTCTCTCCCCCCATCCCCAGTGAATCTCCCCCCGGATCCCCAGTGAGTCTCTAATTTTCTGTTTTTTCTGCCAGTCTCTGTGACCCTGGATGTGGAAACCGCGAATCCCTGGCTCGAGGTGTCTGAGGATCTGAAGAGTTTGAGATGGACCCGGACCCAGAGGAGACTCCCTGACACCAGGAAGAGGTTTACACACTGGCTCTGTGTGCTGGGATCAGAGGGATTCACATCGGGGAGACATTACTGGGAGGTGGAGGTGACGGGGAGTCGGGGCTGGAGTCTGGGAGTAGCCGCAGAGTCTGTGGAGAGGAAGGACTGGGTCAGTCTGAGCCCAGAGACTGGATTCTGGACCATTGGGCGGTTTGATGATCAGTTTTATATAAATTCCTCTCCTCGATCCCATCTCCGTGTCGGTCAGATCCCCGGGAAGGTGGGAGTTTATCTCAGTTATGAGTCTGGGACAGTTTCATTTTACAACATGGACACCAAGTCCAATCTCCACACCTTCACTGGGAATAAATTCACTGAGAAACTTTATCCTTTCTTCTGGACTTTGGATTTAAAGCACTTTCTGAGAATCTGCTCCGGTTCTGATTCGGATCCGGAAAGGGGTGGAGCCTCGGAGTGGTGACATCATCCCTGACGTCACAATGACTTGACCCCGTGATTCGGGTCAGGGCAGAGGTCAGGGTCGGGGTCAGAAACCACCACTGACAACAGGTTGTCACTGAATATGTAATTTAATTTCCAAATTGTAAAATCTCAATCAGACTGTCATTAAAAACCACACAAATAGAAATGTCAGAGGATTAAAATAAAAAGGAAATTAAATATCCTGAACTTTCCCTCGCAGTTCATTGTAGTGCCAATATAGCCACACGATGGTGATGTTGAGCTGTACAAAGATCAGTAAAGCTTTACAGCGCAGTATCGCCACCTGCTGCTGGATACCTGGTACTGGCAGGAATACCAAAAACCCCAAAGACTCAAACACTCGCTGATCAGAGAATTCAGACAGGACCTTTCTTCACAACTGAAAGAGAATTGGATCAGAAACAAAGGAGGAGAAATAAACATCAGCGTGAACTTCCCAATTCCAGAGCAACACCACCTTCCCCTGGCTGAGAATTGTATTACAGCTATAACATTAGATTTTTTTAAACCAGTGCAGCAGCTCCTGGTGAGACTGGAACAACATGTTTCCCTGTTCAATTAACCAGCAGATCAAATTAATAATAAAAACAGAAAGTTCTGGAAAATGTCTGCGGAGAGAAAAACAGAGTTTTTTTTAAAATTTAGAGTACCCAATTAATTTTTTCTAATTAAGGGGCAATTTAGCGTGTTCAATCCACCTACCTTGCACATCTTTGGGTTGTGGGGGCGAAACCCACGCAAACACGGGGAGAATGTGAAAACTCCACACGGACAGTGACCCAGAGCCGGGATCGAACCTGGGACCTCAGCGCTGTGAGGCAGCAGAGCTAACCCACTGAGCCACCGTGCTGTCCCGAGAAAAACAGAGTTGACGTATCGAGTGGAATATGAATCTTTTTCAGATGATTTCCAGTATTCGCAGTATTTTGTTTTTATTACAACAGATCAAATTGTTAGATTGCATAAATATAGTTTACTTGATGCAACAACATTACTTGTCAGCCAAACAGTAAACCTAAAACCACAAACTGTGTATGGATTTATTTTTAACCCAGTAATTTCTCAGAATCTTTGTTATTCAGGTCCTCAAATTTATTTCAAGTTTAATTAGTTCACACAACCTCATTTCCAGCTCCAAATGTGATATCAGTCACTAGTATCTGATGACATTTCCCCCAGGGTTCCTGCGTTTTGATCTTTGTTCGAGTAAATAAATAAAAATGTTTTTAACATAAAAATCCGATTTTGCATGGAGCAACACTGCATTACTGGCTTTGGCCACATGGTGGTGCTAGAACACAGCTGTTTCTTTTTGGGGAGACGATTCTGTTGACTGTTTACTGACAATAACGAGTGAAGGTGAGGCACTCTCAATTAGGACGCGAAAGTTAGGTCAGTAATCAAATGCTTTAATAAGCATTGAACAATGGCAGCATCCAAGAGAAGTGTGCTCGCAAAATGGAGTCTCATCTTAAATACTGTTTCCCAGGGGGCGTACCCAGAGGCGGAGTCCCCCAGGGTTCCAAGCCTCTTAAAGGGGCAATGCCAAGCCTCTTAAAGGGGCAAGATATTCCGATCATCACATTCACCCCCTGTTTAAAAAAAACACATAGTCCGTCGGGGATGAAGTGTTTTTAAATTATAAGTTCAGTCTTTGTTGTGGTCTGATAGTCCGTGCTGACTTTCGCCGCTCCGGTGGTGGCGCCGTGGATGCGGTCGGTTCCAATGGTGGTCTATCCGGGAGCACGGCTGACTGAAACTTTCTCCACCTTGGAGAGGGGGGGTATCAGGAGTGATTAGGGTGGTCGGTGTCGGCTGAGGGGCAGGGGGCGCTATGGAGGGGGCGCTGTCGAAGTCGGAGTTCGGTGTAGGGCCAGGAGCGTCGGTAGAAGGGGGGGGGGTCGGTGGGAGGATCGGTGGGAGAGCCAGCGGGTGCCAGGTCTCGCAGGGATACTGTATCCTGCCTGCCATCGGGGTGCTCGACATAGGCGTATTGAGGGTTTGCGTGCAGCAGGTGGACCCTCTCGACTATTGGTTCCGTTTTATGGCTCCTCACATGCCTCCGGAGTAGGACTGGACCCGGAGTCGTCAGCCAGGGTGGAAGCGAGACTCCAGAGGTGGACTTCCTGGGGAAGACAAACAAACGATTGTGAGGGGTCTCGTTCGTGGCCGTACAGAGGAGCGACCTAATGGAGTGCAGGGCATCGGGTAGGACCTCCTGCCAGCGGGCGATAGGGAGACTCCTTGACCGTAGGGCTAGGAGGACAGCCTTCCAAACTGTCACGTTCTCCCTCTCCACTTGCCCGTTTCCCCGCGGGTTATAGCTCGTCGTCCTGCTCGAGGCGATGCCCTTGCTGAGCAGGTATCGACGCAGCTCATCGTTCATGAACGATGTACCCCGGTCGCTGTGAATATAAGCGGGGAAACCAAACAGAGCGAAGATGCTGCGCAGTGCCTTGATCACGGAGGCCGAGGTAGTATCGGGGCAGGGGACAGCAAAAGGGAAGCGGGAGAATTCATCGATGACGGTGAGGAAATAGATGTTGCGGTTGTTGGAAGGGAGAGGCCCTTTGAAGTCCACGCTTAGTTGCTCAAAGGGCCCAGAGGCTTTTATCAGGCGGGCCTTGTCTGGTCGATAGAACTGCGGCTTGCATTCCGCACAGATCTGGCATGCCTTAGTCATGGTCTTGACCTCCCCTGTGGAGTAGGGCAGGTTGCGGGACTTGATGAAGTGGGCAAGACGGGTGACCCCCGGGTGGCAGAGGTCATCGTGGATGGCTCTCAGGCGGTCCAATTGCGCGTTGGCTCACGTCCCGCGAGACAGGGCATCTGGGGACTCGTTGAGCTTCCCCAGGCGATATTTAATATCGTCGTATAGGTGGAGAGCTCTATTCTCCACCTCAGAATCTTGTCGTTCTTTATTTTGCCCCGTTGTGCGTTATCGAACATAAAGGCAACCGACCGTTGGTCGGTGATGAGGGTGAACCTCCTACCGGCTAGGTAGTGCCTCCAGTGCCGCACGGCCTCCACTATGGTTGTGCCTCCTTCTCGACTGCAGAGTGTCGAATTTCCGATGCGTTGAGGGTTCGGGAGAAGAACGCTACTGGTCTGCCCGCTTGGTTGAGGGTAGCAGCCAGGGCGACGTCTGATGCATCGCTTTCTATTTGAAAGGGGATGGCTTCGTCCACTGCATGCATGGCGGCTTTGATGATGCCGGCCTTGATACGGTTGAAAGCCGACTGGGCCTCATCCGTCAGGGGAAAAACCGTGGTCTTAATGAGTGGCCGGGCTTTGTCCGCATATTTGGGGACCCACTGGGCGTAATAGGAGAAAAGCCCCAGGCACCGTTTGAGTTCCTTGAGGCTACGGGGGAGGGGGAGTTCCTTAAGGGGACGCATGCGGTCGGGGTCCGGGCCTAGGACCCCGTTCTCCACAACGTAGCCGAGGATGTCGAGCCGGGTTGTGTGGAACACGCATTTCTCTTTGTTGTACGTGAGGTTGAGGGCCCGGGCAGTCTGGAGGAACTTCCTCAGGTTTGCATCGTGGTCCTGCTGGTCATGGCCGCAGATGGTGACGTTGTCCAAGTACGGGAAGGTCGCCCGTAAGCCGTATTGGTCCACCATTTGATCCATCGCCCTCTGGAAAACGGAGACTCCGTTTGTAACACCAAAGGGTACCCTAAGGAAGTGAAACAGCCGACCGGCTGCTTCAAAAGCCGTGTAGGGGCGGTCCTCTGAGCGAATAGGGAGTTGGTGGTAGGCCGATTTGAGGTCAACCGTGGAGAATACCCGATACTGGGCAATTTGGGTCCCCATTTCAGCTATGCGGGGAAGTGGGTACGCATCGCGTTGTGTGAAGCGGTTTATTGTCTGGCTATAATCCACTACTATTCGTTGCTTTTCCCCGGAGCGGACTACCAATACTTGAGCCCTCCAAGGGCTGTTGCTGGCCTCTATGACCCCCTCTTTTAGTAGCCGCTGAACCTCTGACTTGATAAAAGTCATGTCTTGGGCGCTGTACCGCCGACTCCTGGTGGCGACGGGCTTACAGTCTGGAGTGAGGTTCGCGAAGAGTGGGGGGTGCGCAACTTTGAGTGTCGCCAGGCTGCATACCGTGAGTGGGGGCAGGGGTCCGCCGAACTTCAGTGTCAGGCTCCGGTGGCTGCACTGAAAGTCCAGACCGAGCAGCAGGGGGGCGCAGAGGTGAGGGAGGATGTAGAGTTTAAAACGGGTGTATTCAGCGCCTTGAATTGCGAGGTCAGCGACACAATACCCCGTGATTTGTACCGAATGGGACCCTGAGGCGAGGGCGATAGTTTGGGAGGCGGGGTGAGTGCGCAGAGAGCAGCTCCTTACCATGTCTGGATGGATAAAGCTATCCGTGCTCCCGGAGTCGAATAGGCAGGGAGTGTCGTGGCCGTTGATTCGCACCCGCATCATCGAGTTTCGCAGGTGTTTCGGCCGTGATTGATCAAGCGTGATCGCTCCTAGGTGTGGGCCGTCAGAGTCGGACTCACAAAATGGCCGCCCGGAGTCACAAGATGGGCGTCGCTGGCGGTCGGACGTGTCGGGTTTCGAAGATGGCCGCCGCCAAGATGGCCGCTCCCATATCTCGCACGAGGTCGATGACGCGTCAGAAGTGGGTGTGTCTGGCCGCAGTGCAGCCGCGTTGCGGGGTCTGTGAGGCCGGGAGCTTGATTTCTGGGCCCGGTGAGACTTTTGTTTGTGGCCTTTGGGCCCAGCCAGGCAGACTTTCGCGAAGTGCCCTTTCTTCCCGCAGTCATTGCAGGTCGCGGATCGGGCCGGACAACGCTGGCGTGGGTGCTGGCCTTGCCCACAGAAATAGCATGGGGAGCCCCCGGAGTGAGTGGATCGACGCGTGGCACAGGCCTGTAGCGTGGCCGAGTCTGGAGGGGATCGAGAGGGATTCGTAAGGTCCGCGGAGTACGTACGGAGGTTACGGTGGGCCGTTTCGAGAGAAAAGCCGAGCGTTACCGTGCCTTGGAGATCCTTCGCCCCGTCTTCTAGGAGCCGCTACCGGATGTACGATGACCTGATGCCAGACACAAGGGCGTCGCGGATGTGTAAGTCCCTGTGTTCTTCAGCCGTCACTGCTTTGTGGTCGCAGTTCCTCGCGAGTGCAGTGAGTCTTTCCACGAACTCGTCCAGCGTTTCCCCGGAACGCTGGCTGCAGGTCGAGAGCAAATGCCTGGCATGTACCTCATTGGTAGTCTTTATGAAGCATTTCTTCAATATTTCGATCGCCGCCTCATAGGTCGTAGCGGTTTCGATCATGGCGGAGATTCGGTGGCTCACCCGGCCATGTAGGAAGCGCAGCTTGCGAGCGCTGTCGACATCAGACAGTGAGGAGTCCAGATAATCCTCAAAACACCGGAGCCAATGTTAAAAAATTTCCGAGGCTTCAGGCGTCCTGCCTTCCAGGTTGAGTTTCTCTGGTTTCAGACCGCTGTCCATCTTGATGTGAAATGCTTATTAAATTGAGGCACTCTCAATTACAACGCGAAAGTTAGGTCAGTAATCAAAGGCTTTAATAAGCATTGAACAATGGCAGCATCCAAGAGAAGTGCGCTCGCAAAATGGAGTCTCATCTTAAATACTGTTTCTCAGGGGGCGTAGCCAGAGGCGGAGTCCCCCAGGGTTCCAAGCCTCTTAAAGGGGCAATGCCAAGCCTCTTAAAGGGGCAAGGTACTCCGATCATCACAGAAGGGAGCATTAATGTTTGTGTCAGTGAATGGCTCCATTAGTCTGTGCAGATATTAGGGATGGACAACAAATGCTGGCTTTGCCATTGACGCCCACCATGTTCTGAGCTGCCACCATGTTCTGGCAGACACAGGTCAGTGAAAGGGGTCCCAGTGCGGGGAGGGTAGGGGAGGCTTGGGTGGTCGTGAAAGGGGAAATCAGGGTCTTGGGGGTTGGGCCAGAGGATAGAGAGGTCCAGAGGTCATCGGGCCTTAAGGTGGGGAGGTGACCATGACCAGAATTGGGGTTCTGATGGAGCCATTGCCTCTCCCCCGCCCTATTTCCTGCTGTGTGTTAACATTCCTTAATTCCTTGTTTCCGGGTCTCCCCCATCCTGGGCTGGCATCCGCCTGCCAGTCTAACAGTTGAGGTTGGCCGTAAAACTGCCCTTAAGTGGCCATTAATTCGGGCAAGGGCAGGTTTCCCGTCTGAGGTTCTGCCCAACCCAGTGTAAAATCACTGCAGGGTCGGGATGGGTGGGAATCTGGAGGGAATCCCATCCAAGTAAATTCACGCCTCACTCCCGCCACCTCCTCAGACCCCCCTGAGGGGAGAGAGCAGAGAATTCTGGCTGTAAAGTATGCGTAAATTCAGAAAAAAGTTGGATGCCACAGTAGTTATGTTAATTGGAGCTGCTAAATCAGATATCTGTTATTTTCAGGACACAGTGAGCAGTCAGCAGAAGTGTAAAATGTTTTAAGTTAGGCAGGTAGCATGGTCAGCGCAGGCTTGGAGGGCCGAAGGGCCTGTTCTTGTGCTGTACCTTTCTTTGTTCTTTGAGATTGGGTTCTTTGGCTTAGACTCTGGGTCTGGGACCTGGTTCTCAGACAGACTGGAGACAGACTTTATCAAAGAAATCAGGGAATCATTGCTAAAGTGCAGAAGGAGGCCATTCGGCCCATCAAGTCTGCACTGGCCCACTCCATAATAATAATAATCACTTATTGTCACAAGTCGGCTTCAATGAAGTTACTGTGAAAAGCCCCTAGTCGCCACATTCCGGCTCCTGTTCGGGGAGGCCGGTATGGGAATTGAACCCACGCTGCTGGCCTTGTTCTACATTACAAGCCAGCTAATTAGCCCACTGTGCTATCCCTGTAACCTCACCAAACCCACACACCGTTGGACACTAATTTAAAACCTGCTGAAGTTCGACAGCCACTGCGACATTGAGGTCAATGATGTGTTGTTCCTCGTGTCTTAATAAAGCTCGCAGTCTCAAATGTGGAGAAGATGCTTTATTGTGAGTTCGTTCATTCTTCAGAGCTCTACGTACGGCTACCTTCAGTGCTATATCTGCTGCTGTGTCCACAGCTCCCAGCCTTTGCCTGCTGTGTAGAGTGTGTCCTCACTTCCTGTCCTGATCTATTTATATGGCTCTCCCGTGCTCCCTCTAGTGGTCGCTCAGTTGTGTTGCATCTGGTTAACTTGTGATCACCACATCCCCCTTTTTCTCTTAACATATTTTCTGAACATCGTTAAAGAAAATTGTACATCCTGTCCCAGTGTATTTATAGCTCTCCCGCTCGTGTTTGCTCTGTTGTTTTTGTATCTGGTCAATCTACGATCACCACATCCCCCTCTTTCTCATTACATAGTTTCTGTACATCATTAAGGAAAATGATACAAAACAGTAACTTATGATATGCGTATCTATACAAGTGATGATGCTATTGCCTTAGTTAACAAAGCCAATGTATTTATATGTCCAAACTTAATAAACACATTTATGAGTCCAAACTTGATGAATTTGTTCAGAGCTTTTTTTTTCTTTTCTTTTTGTTGTTGATGACGTGGTGATATTGATATTGCAAGTCCGCTGTGAATGTTGTTGGTGTTCCTTGTTATCTTAAGTACCCAATGCGTCATCCCGAGGTGTTTGCATGGTCACATCACTGATGTTGACTGGCATGGACTTTTTTCTGTGCTTGTGGTGTTGATTTATTGTCTCATCCGCCTTGGACGCTGGTGTGCTTGCTTGTTCTGGAGCAGACGTGAGTTTGTGCGATTCGTTGTCATCCCATGACATGTTTGTAGTCTTGTTATCGTTTTGCAGTGTGCTGTGGCATCGTCCATCATGTGCCAAGTAGTGCCATTGTGTACAAGTCGTTGTTTCATTGCTGTTGTTTCTGTCGTTCCTGTTTTTGTTGTTTCCGTTGCCGTACTTGTCGCTGTTTTTGTCGTTTCCGTCTTTGTTGTTGTCGCTATCTTTGTTCCTGACTTTGTTGTGTTTGTTGCCATTCTTGTTGTTTCTGCCTCTGTCGTTGTCGCTATCTTTGTGCCTGACGTTGTTGTTTGTCTTGTTGCGCTTCATGTTGCTTTTATTCTTGCTGTTGTCGTTCTCGTTTCTGCTGTGCTTCTTGCTATTGTTGTTTGTCTTGTCGCGCTTCATGTTGCTTTTCTTCTTGCTGTTGTCGTTCTCGTTTCTGCTGTGCTTCTTGCTATTGTTGTTGGTCTTGTCGCGCTTCATGTTGTTTTTGTTCTTGCTGTGTTTCTTTTGACTTTTGTTTTTCTTGTTATACTCTATGAGTGTCCCGAGTGGATAATTTGAGTCATTGAGTATTCCGTCTCGCGAGTGGTGCGAATGATCTGATGTTGCATCGGTGCAGGTGACATCAATCAGTTGTGGAGAATTGGATTCCGCATCTTTGCTTTCTTGGTGCTCGTCTTCCGGAGTCAAAGTCTTCTCGATTACATTTGACGCGGTGTCTGTGGACTCTCGGCGCTCCTCTTCTGGAGTCCAAATCTGCATGATTTCAGTTGACGTGGTTTCTCTAGACTCTTGGTGCTCCGCTTCTGGAGTTAAAATCTTCATGATTTCTGTTGATGTTATCTCACTGGACTCCAGGTGCTCCTCTTCTGGAGTCAAAATTTGCATGGTTTCTTTTTGTTTGATGTCTCTGGACTCCAGGTGGTCCTCTTCTGGAGTCAGAATCTGCATGGTTTCTTTCGGCATTGTCTCTCTGGACTGTTGGGTGGCCCGACTCTGTGCTTCTGTACAGACAAGCTGTGAACTGTCAGTCTCACTGTGATCCTGTACGTCGAGTGCGAGCACCTTGTCACTGTTTTCGCTCTGTGCTTCGGTACAGACAAGCTGAGAACTGTCAGTCTCACTGTGATCCTGTACGTCGAGTGCGAGCACCTTGTCACTGTTTTCGCTCTGTGCTTCGGTACAGACAAGCTGAGAACTGTCAGTCTCACTGTGATCCTGTACGTTGAGTGTGATCACCTTGTCACTGTCTTCGCATGCAGTGGGCAGAGGTGCATTGTCTTCTTCTTGTTCCTGTGAGCGTGTTGGACTTTCATAGTCCGCTCTTTCTTCTTGTTCCTGTGAGCGTGTTGGACTTTCATAGTCTGCTCTTTCTTCTTGTTCCTGTGAGCGTGTTGGACTTTCATAGTCTGCTTTTTCTTCTTGTTCCTGTGAGCGTGTTGGACTTTCATAGTCCGCTCTTTCTTCTTGTTCCTGTGAGCTTGGTAGACTTTCATAGTCTGCTTGCGGTTGCTCAGGTACAGCGGGTTTACCTTCATGGTCTTGTTCATGCTTGGTGTCCGCCCGGGAGTGTTTACTTGCATCCCTGTTGGCGTCTTTCATCACTCGCACTGTGGAGCCTGTCATCGCTCGCTCCGTGGAGTCTTCCTGTGCTCTCTGTGTGGCGTCGTCTTCGTCTTGGGTATTGCTGTCATCCAATGTATCGACGAGCTGCCATGGCATCATGGTGTTGGATTCATCCACCATGAGTAGATTCGTGTTGAGCTTTGCAACGGTGTCGCTGATGCTGTGATCAGCATGTCCAAATAACTCCTCCATGTCTGAGTAGTATTCTTTGATACCCATTTCATCTTGGTTGGCTTCTTCTACCACGAGTTGATTCGTGTTGAACTTTGCGACCGTGTCGCTGATGCTGTGATAAGCATATCCGACTGACTCAGCTATGTCTGAGTAGTATTCTTCGAAAACCAAAGCATTTTGGTTGGATTCATCTACCACGAGTTGGTTCGTGTTGTACTTTGCGACCGTGTCGCTGATGCTGTGATAAGCATATCCGACTGACCCAGTCAGGTCTGAGAGGTAATCGTCGAAAAACAAATCATCTTTTGTTGTTTCGGAATTCTTTTTGTTCGCTTCACTGTGTGTGGTGAAGGCAGCTTTTTCCAAGGTTTTGTGCAAGTTGTTTTTCACTGTTGGTTTAAGTTCAGGCGTTTTTCTGTGTTCTGAGGCAAGAAAATTTGGTTTTACCACTTTAAGTGTCTTGTTTTCAATTTTCGGGCATTTCCCTTTTAAGTGGGCGTGGTCAGGATTCTCAGACGTCATGACGTCACGCGTAGGAACGACTTGCACGTGCGCAAATCGGCTTTCTTTCCTTGTGCGGTTCGGTGTCCATTGCGCATGCGCGGCTTGCGCATGCGCATGACGGTCCGCGACGAAGACTTTTTTGACTGCGCATGCGCGGCTTGCGCATGCGCATAACGATCGGCGCCGCGATCTTTTGTAAACTGCGCATGCGCGACTTCCGGTTCCGGCGCATGCGCAGACGCGATTTGTAGTTCTTTGCTTACCATAGACTGCAAAATCTGCTCCGACGCCATTTTATCGCGGATTTCAGCGTTTTTTCTTTCTAAAAGTTGTAAGTTACCTTTTCTTTCCGATCTGGACTGGATTTCAGCGTTTTGGCTTTGTGAAAAATTCATGTTATTTCTTCTTTTTGATCTGTACTGTGCATTCGCGATTTCCTGATCTTTTTGTGATTTTTTAAGTCTTGCATCACTCAGTCTCTGTGCAGGTTGGACTGTGAGCATGCCTTGCTGTTCAAATTTCTCACAGTACTCTTCAAATTTGTTTAGTAACGTTTGTAAGCTGTTCCTGTCTTCACCTTTTGAGTATTTAAATCCATTATACACTTTCCTATTGACAGGCCCTTCGATGAGAATTGCTATTTTAATTTTGTCTGAGGCTTCTGCTACATCATTAGCTATGAGATAAAAATCGAACATTTGTTTAAACCTTTTCCAGACATTTCTTACATTACCAGTCGTGTCCAGCTGAGGTGGGTATCCATGCCACATCCTCGAATTAGCGATGTCTTCCCCAGTCAAATGTCCAGTAGGAGATTTCCATGCCATTTTGTGCTTTCTGTATCTGCAGCTGAGTTGTCCTGTAGTAAGCGTCTGAAATCACTGCTGGTACCATGTGTTGTTCCTCGTGTCTTAATAAAGCTCGCAGTCTCAAATGTGGAGAAGATGCTTTATTGTGAGTTCGTTCATTCTTCAGAGCTCTACGTACGGCTACCTTCAGTGCTATATCTGCTGCTGTGTCCACAGCTCCCAGCCTTTGCCTGCTGTGTAGAGTGTGTCCTCACTTCCTGTCCTGATCTATTTATATGGCTCTCCCGTGCTCCCTCTAGTGGTCGCTCAGTTGTGTTGCATCTGGTTAACTTGTGATCACCACAAATGAGAGCTTTGAACGGTACGTTTTCCAGCAGAGGCCCATCTCCGCATCCTCACGCAGTCATGTAACTATGACTCTACAACTGATTCCATGATCCGGGATCAGATCGTTTTCGGGGTCCTCTCCGATTCTCTTCTCCAGCAGCTCCTGAAAGTTAAGCAGCTCACCCTCACCATCACCATCGAAACGTGCGTTCTCCACGAGCATAACAACCGGTACTCCCACATCAGGGTGGCAGAAATGGCAAAGCTAAACCCCCACGAGGCAGAACGGGTGCAGGCCATCAAACAGCTCCAGGGCCTTAGTCTGGATGAGAGTGGCCATTTTGCGCGCTTTTCCCGGGGTCCAGCGCATGTGCGCCACGACCGAGTGGACGACAAAACCGACGATCAGCCCGTGCAAGTGCGCACGTCGTTCGACCGCACTGCACATAGGCAGTGGCGCATGGAACGTCCTGACGTCGGCGTCATGACGTGTCCGAATTGTGGCTCCGCCCATTTAAAGCGGCAATGTCCGGCAAAATCACGACTGTGTCTACAGTGTGGCAAGCTTGGCCACTACGCAGCCCTTTGCAGATCTGCTCCACTGCCCAGCATCCAGCGATCCCAGCCACGGCGCAGGAGCATCCGGTCAATACAGAAGCCGTG
Source organism: Scyliorhinus canicula (assembly GCF_902713615.1). Classification (NCBI taxonomy): domain Eukaryota; kingdom Metazoa; phylum Chordata; class Chondrichthyes; order Carcharhiniformes; family Scyliorhinidae; genus Scyliorhinus; species Scyliorhinus canicula. The sequence continues at coordinate 5,238,622 of NC_052158.1, forward strand.
CCAGACTCCTACCCCGACAGCCCAACAGATCCTGACGCCGAGTGCCTTAAATCCCCATTCCGGGTGGGCATCATTATTAAGCATGAGCTGCCTTTCTCAAAGACGGTGAAACAACTCCCAATTCTAAGCGTGGATCCTGAAGATGAGTGGTGTGCTGTCCTCACAGTTAACAATCCGTTTCAAGCTGGACACCAGCACATCAGCGAACCTCATTTCGAAATCCGATCTCGACACCATCCGCGTCAGACCAAGCATTCTTCCACCGGCCTGCCAGCTCCTTGACGACAATGGCAATGCCATTGCTACCAGTGGCTCATGCCAACTCGGAGTTTCCAGTAAGTCATTTAAAGCGGATTTGAAATCGTAGGACCTGACAGAGCTTCCCTGCTCGGTGCTCGGGCCTGACAGAGCTTCCCTCCTCGGTGCTCGGGCCTGACAGAGCTTCCCTGCTCAGTGCTCGGGCCTGACAGAGCTTCCCTGCTCGGTGCTCGGGCCTGACAGAGCTTCCCTGCTCGGTGCTCGGGCCTGACAGAGCTTCCCTGCTCGGTGCTCGGGCCTGACAGAGCTTCCCTGCTCGGTGCTCGGGCCTGACAGAGCTTCCCTGCTCGGTGCTCGGGCCTGACAGAGCTTCCCTGCTCGGTGCTCGGGCCTGACAGAGCTTCCCTACTCGGTGCTCGGGCCTGACAGGGCTTCCCTGCTCGGTGCTCGGGCCTGACAGAGCTACCCTGCTCGGTGCTCGGGCCTGACAGAGCTTCCCTGCTCGGTGCTCGGGCCTGACAGAGCTACCCTGCTCGGTGCTCGGGCCTGACAGAGCTTCCCTGCTCGGTGCTCGGGCCTGACAGAGCTTCCCTGCTCGGTGCTCGGGCCTGACAGAGCTTCCCTGCTCGGTGCTCGGGCCTGACAGAGCTTCCCTGCTCGGTGCTCGGGCCTGACAGAGCTTCCCTGCTCGGTGCTCGGGCCTGACAGCTTCCCTGCTCGGTGCTCGGGCCTGACAGAGCTTCCCTGCTCGGTGCTCGGGCCTGACAGAGCTTCCCTGCTCGGTGCTCGGGCCTGACAGAGCTTCCCTGCTCGGTGCTCGGGCCTGACAGAGCTTCCCTGCTCGGTGCTCGGGCCTGACAGAGCTTCCCTGCTCGGTGCTCGGGCCTGACAGAGCTTCCCTGCTCGGTGCTCGGGCCTGACAGAGCTTCCCTGCTCGGTGCTCGGGCCTGACAGAGCTTCCCTGCTCGGTGCTCGGGCCTGACAGAGCTTCCCTGCTCGGTGCTCGGGCCTGACAGAGCTTCCCTGCTCGGTGCTCGGGCCTGCAAACCCCTGAACCTGGTTCAGCGAGTCCGCACCATGTCATCCTCACAGGCGACCGCCTCACCTGATGAAAACTTCCAGGCTGAAATTGATGACATCATCACGCAGTACCTCAGCGTGTTCGAAGGTATGGGCACAGTCCCATACTGATACAAAATCCTGCTCAAACCAAACGCCACCCCTGTGGTTCACGCACCACGTCGGGTGCCGGCACCCCTCAAGGACCACCTCAAGCAGCAGAACATTACCCAATAACAAAACGAGAAGAGTTGACCAGCGAGATGGCACATGCCAAATTCTTTACGAAGCTAGACGCCTCCAAGGGGTTCTGACAAATACAGCTGGACACTTCCAGTCGCAAGCTGTGCAAATTCAATACCCCGTTCGGTCACTACTGCTACAACTGGATGCCTCAGAGGTATTTCACCGCATAATGGAACAGATGGTGGAGGGCATCGAGGGGGTGCGAGTGTACGTTGATGATGTCATAATCTGGTCCACAACTCCTCAAGAACACATTGATCGCCTCAAGCGGGTATTCCACAGGATCTATGACCATGGCCTCCGACTCAACAGGGCCAAATGCTCATTCGGTCAATCAGAAATCAAATTCCTTGGCGACCACATCTCGCAGCAAGGCGTGCAGCCAGATGCTGACTAGGTTTCAGAGATCAAAGCCATGAAGACCCCAGAGGACAAGAAGGCGGTCCTCCGCTTTCTAGGGATGGTCAACTTCCTTGGGAAGTTCATCCCCAACATGGCGTCACACACCACAGCCCTCCGCCATCTCGTCAGAAAACCGACTGAATTCCGGTGGCCGCCTGCTCATGAGAAAGAATGGCGTGAGCTGAGGGCGAAACTCACCAAAGCCCCGGTGATGGCATTTTTCGACCCCACCAAGGAGACAAAAATATCCACCGACGCGAGCCAGGATGGCATTGGGGCAGTGCTCCTCCAACGGGATGACTCCTCCTCCTGGGCCCCAGTTGCATAATCCTCCAGAGCCATGACGCCCACTGAGCAACGGTACGCTCAGATTGAGAAGGAATGCCTGGGCTTCCTAACGGGCATCGATAAGTTCCACCACTATGTATATGGCCTCCCTAAATTCACGGTTGAGATGAACCACAGGCCATTGGTCCACATCATTCCAAAACTACCTCAACGACATGACGCCACGGCTGTAACAAATCCTTCTCAAGCTCCGCTGCTACGATTTTGATCTGGTCTACACCTCAGGCAAGGACCTCATTGTTGTGATGCCCATTCCAGGTCTATCACCAAACCGTGTGAGCAAACTGACATCGTCTGTCAAATCGACGCTCAGGTTCAATGCTGTGCCTCCAACTTTCCAGCCTCTGATGAAAGGGTCATTCATATTCGTGAGGAAACGGCCAGGGATCCACTGCTCCAGCGGGTGATGCAGCACCTCACGAATGGCTGGCAGAAGGGACAGTGTCCCCAGTTTTACAATCTCAAGGACGATCTGACGGTGGTGGACGGCATCCTCATGGAGCTGGATAGAATTGTGATTCCGCAGAGCATGCCAGCTATGGTGCTCGGCCAACTCCACGAGGGCCATCTGGGGGTCGAGAAATGTCGACGCAGAGCTCGGGAGGCAGTCTACTGGCCGGGCATCAGCCAGGACGTTGCCAACACGGTCCTCAACTGCCCTACATGTCAAAGATTTCAGCCAGCTCAGCCTAAAGAAACTCTGCAGCAACCTGAGATGGTAACCTCCCCGTGGCCCAAAGTCAGTGTCGACCTGTTCCATGCCAAGGGGCGTGACTCTGTCCTCCTGGTCGACTACTTTTCCAATTACCCCGAGGTGGTGAGACTATCTGACCTCACGTCGGCGGCGGTGATTAGGGCGTGCAAAGAAACATTTGCCAGACATGGGATCCACTCACGGTGATGAGTGACAACGGCCCCTGTTTTTACAGCCAGGAGTGGTCTGACTTTGCCCGGCTGTACAATTTTCACCACGTCACATCCAGCCCCCTGTACCCGCAGTCAAACGGGAAGGCCGAAAAAGGGGTTCACATTGTCAAACGATTACTGTGTAAGGCTGCAGGCCCGGGCTCCGACTCCAACCTGGCGCTGTTGGCATACAGAGCTACCCCACTGTCCACTGGGTTGTCCCCAGCACAGATGCTAATGAACCGCTCTCTGCGAACAACGGTTCCAGCCCTCCACATTCCCGACCTTGACCACTTCCTGGTCATACAGAGGATGCAGCAGTCTCGGGCCCAACAGAAGTCAGCGTACGATGCTCATGCCACAGATCTTCCCGACCTGGTCCCGACTGATCGAGTTCGTGTACAACTGCCTGACGGTGCGCACGTGGCGTCAGGGGCCCTAAAATGGCGGCGTGCGGGGATCATTCGTGGCGGTGGGGGGTGGGGGCAGCGAGGTCAGCGGGCCGCACGGAGCCCTAGAGGAGCGCGGGGGGGGGGGACCCGCGGTCGCTGCTCAGGACGGCAGCGACCGACTTTGATTGACAGACGGCCACAAAGTGGCCCTTCTTGCCGCAGCTTTTGCAGGTTGCGGTTCGGGCCGGGCAGCGTGGGCTGGGGGTGCTTGGCCTAGCCGCAAAAGTAGCAGCGGGGCCCCGTGGGTTTATCGGGGCATCCCGCAGCGCAGGCCTGGGGGGGGTCCGAGTCTGCAGAGGTGAGGGGGGTCGTGTTCCACGCTGCCCAGGGGGCCGCCGCGCGGTCGGGAGAATACGCGCGGGCGTTGCGGTCAGCGAGATCTGAGGAGGATGCGAGTGTCCTTGCCTCAGCGAGGCTTAAAGTGTCTTTTTCCAGGAGTCTCGGGCCTATTTGGGACGATTGCATACCCGCAACGAAAGCGTCTCTGATCAAACGTTCGGTATGCTCGGCCGCAGAGACTTGCGGGCAGGCGCAATTTCTCCCCAGGACAACGAGGGCCCGGTAGGATTCGTCGAGGGACTCACCGGGGAATTGCTGTCTCCAGGAGGTGCCGTGCGTAGACCTGGTTCACGGGCCGGATGAAATGTCCCTTCAGCAGGTCCATAGCTGCCTCATAGTCGGGCTCATCCTCAATGAGAGTGTAGACAGCGGTGCCCACGCACAAATGGAAGATGTGGAGTTTCTGTTCCCTCATCGGGCGGTTTTCTGCTGTGTTGAGGTAGCTGTTAAAACACGCCAGCCAGTGTTTAAACGTTGCTGACGCATTTGTGGTGTGCGGGCTGATTCGGAGGCAGTCTGGCTTGATTCGAAGCTCCATTTCAAAAAATCCTGTGCATTAAATTGATGCACCATCAATCGGACACGAGATGAGAAGTAGTTCCAAACGACAGGCTTTAATGCACAAGATATGTGCCCGGCAGTAGACGTACAGAGAGAAAGGCCGACTGCCAGCCGGTACGGGTTCTTATACTCCGCCTCGTATGCGGAGCTACCTACCTCTCAGCCAATTGGAAGAGAGGCACATGACTTGCCTGGGCCAATGGGCAGCGAGTCTTCTGCACCAATGGCAGCTCGGTTCTAGGGTAACATAATGTCCCTAGTCATACTACCACACTCACATGCAAAATGTGGCAGAATCCACTGGCCATTAATCAGATGTGGAAACTGGCCCAGCAGCTACCAAGTAAATCACCCTGGATATGAAAGAGCGGAAGTCAAACAATACAGCTGTTAAACTGGACATAGCAGTTAGAAAAATCCTAAATTTGACACATGTAGGATAAAGATTCAGCCTATTCCTGTTAATTCAAACTTACAACTCAAATGACTTTGTAGTTTGATTTAGTTTGGATAGGAACAACAGGGAAACATCAACAGATCGTAAGAGACATTAAAATACCAGGCACCTCTAAACACTCTTCAAGTCACATCAAAGTACAAGCTATCGATCCCTCAGGGTTAAACCCGCCAGTCCACACAAGACCAAGCAGGCTGCGCAAACATGATCTCTGGAATCTCACTCTCTGTCCGTCACACATATCCAGCCCACGGCCTCTGGAACCCATTGTGTCTGTGCCCGGACTTACTCTGGGCACAGGACCAACCACCGTGAACAGAACCAGAACTTCAAGCTAACGCTAATGTTAAGGTAAAGCATCCACACGTTTGTATAATGACCTTTGCAGCCTCAGGATATCTGTAAAGTGGATTACCTCTGAAGGTCATTCACTATTAAGCCAGAAAATATGGCAATTAACTTGCACACAGACAGATTCTTCAAACAGCAATGAGATGAATAACCAGGATTTAGTGTTTGCGAAGTTTTCTTCAAATATTGCCTGAACAGAGGTTAAAAGCAGACCCAAATGACAGTGGAACACTCACTGACTATTATGCCGAGATTGTCAAATTGAATTTTCACCTAAATTAAGGGATTGGGAAAATCCCGGCAAAAATTGAGCCCTTGTGTCGGGTTTAAATCTCAATTTTCTGACTCAGAGGCAGGAGGGCTGCTGTCAGCCATTCTGACATTGTAGCAAAGACAGAGTTACAGGATGCCTGATTTACAATTGTGTACTATTTGTTCAGAAGTAAAACTCAAAGAATCACCTTGGCTCCACATTTTGCTTCCCGACTGACTAAACGTTTGTGTAATTCATTAGTTCCAGCTTTAAATCGAGGTTGCAAAGGTACTTCAGTGTCTATGATGCATCTTTGGCATCACATGGGAATACAAAGTCAGCAATAAAGGTCTCCATTCCAGGGCAAACACAGCAAGAATGTCAGCACTAATCAGGCAAAATAGCCGTCACTGGCTTAGACATGTGCATGTGATGACAGCCAGCGGCAGCCACATCAATATGGATACAGGGAGGCAGCCCCCTCTCAGAGACCAGCAACGCATCCAAAGCTCAGATTTTAAAATGCTGTCAGTAAAGGCATGAAAACCCTCAACATCAACCGTGACGAAGTGGGAAACTCCAGCTGATAGTCAATGCAAAACACCAGCTGCGGGCAGGAATTCACCAGCAGAACAACATGTGGTTTCGGAAGCTCTAAAACAGGCACCAGTCCTCCAAACAGGCCATCACCAAATATCATCCCACATCATCAGCAAGGAGCAACTTCCCATGTGGCATTGTGGCAGACATTGCCTTTCCAGAATCAGCTTGTTCAGGCAAAGGGGCAGCAGGTGATCTCTCTGACCCCTGCCTGACCTCTGCCAATCTACCAACACAGCACAGCCAGAACAGAACGAATGTTTATTGTTTAAACTAGCGAACCTCTGAGAAACTGAACATCGGCAAACTCTGACACAAATGAACAAATAATCAGCACCACCCGCTCCACACACGTAGCCCCCCCCCCCCCCCCCCCCCCCCCCCATTCCTTCCAACACCCTGCCCGGCAGCTCCGGCCACCCCAACACCCTGCACGGCCGCTCCGGCCACCCCAACGCCCTGCCCGGCAGCTCCGGCCACCCCAACGCCCTGCACGGCCGCTCCGGCCACCCCAACACCCTGCCCGGCAGCTCCGGCCACCCCAACGCCCTGCACGGCCGCTCCGGCCACCCCAACACCCTGCCCGGCAGCTCCGGCCACCCCAACGCCCTGCACGGCCACCCCAACACCCTGCACGGCAGCTCCGGCCACCCCAACGTCCGCTCCGGCCACCCCAACACCCTGCACGGCAGCTCCGGCCACCCCAACGTCCGCTCCGGCCACCCCAACACCCTGCACGGCAGCTCCGGCCACCCCAACGCCCTGCACGGCAGCTCCGGCCACCCCAACACCCTGCACGGCAGCTCCGGCCACCCCAACGCCCTGCACGGCAGCTCCGGCCACCCCAACACCCTGCACGGCCGCTCCGGCCACCCCAACACCCTGCACGGCAGCTCCGGCCACCCCAACGCCCTGCACGGCCACCCCAACACCCTGCACGGCAGCTCCGGCCACCCCAACGCCCTGCACGGCCACCCCAACACCCTGCACGGCAGCTCCGGCCACCCCAACACCCTGCACGGCCGCTCCGGCCACCCCAACACCCTGCACGGCAGCTCCGGCCACCCCAACATCCGCTCCGGCCACCCCAACACCCTGCACGGCCGCTCCGGCCACCCCAACGTCCGCTCCGGCCACCCCAACACCCTGCACGGCAGCTCCGGCCACCCCAGCACCCTGCACGGCCGCTCCGGCCACCCCAGCACCCTGCACGGCAGCTCCGGCCACCCCAACGCCCTGCACGGCCGCTCCGGCCACCCCAACGCCCTGCACGGCCACCCCAACACCCTGCACGGCAGCTCCGGCCACCCCAACGCCCTGCACGGCCACCCCAACACCCTGCACGGCAGCTCCGGCCACCCCAACATCCGCTCCGGCCACCCCAACACCCTGCACGGCAGCTCCGGCCACCCCAACATCCGCTCCGGCCACCCCAACACCCTGCACGGCAGCTCCGGCCACCCCAACACCCTGCACGGCAGCTCCGGCCACCCCAACGCCCTGCACGGCCACCCCAACACCCTGCACGGCAGCTCCGGCCACCCCAACGCCCTGCACGGCCACCCCAACACCCTGCACGGCAGCTCCGGCCACCCCAACGCCCTGCACGGCCGCTCCGGCCACCCCAACGCCCTGCACGGCCACCCCAACACCCTGCACGGCAGCTCCGGCCACCCCAACGCCCTGCACGGCCACCCCAACACCCTGCACGGCAGCTCCGGCCACCCCAACATCCGCTCCGGCCACCCCAACACCCTGCACGGCAGCTCCGGCCACCCCAACATCCGCTCCGGCCACCCCAACACCCTGCACGGCCGCTCCGGCCACCCCAACGTCCGCTCCGGCCACCCCAACACCCTGCACGGCAGCTCCGGCCACCCCAGCACCCTGCACGGCCGCTCCGGCCACCCCAGCACCCTGCACGGCAGCTCCGGCCACCCCAACGCCCTGCACGGCCGCTCCGGCCACCCCAACACCCTGCACGGCAGCTCCGGCCACCCCAACACCCTGCACGGCAGCTCCGGCCACCCCAACACCCTGCACGGCAGCTCCGGCCACCCCAACACCCTGCACGGCCGCTCCGGCCACCCCAACACCCTGCACGGCCGCTCCGGCCACCCCAACACCCTGCACGGCCACTCCGGCCACCCCAGCACCCTGCACGGCCACTCCGGCTACCCCAACGCCCTGCACGGCCGCTTGGTAATTCTGGATACTCACTGACTGCATCGAGAAGGGCAATTAAACATCAATAAATGTGATGTGAGAATCACCCAAATCCAATGAATGAATAAAAACCCAACAATCACCCTCACCCAGTACTCAGCAGCCACAAACTCCACCAAAAGAAAGTGAATCAATTAAAATATTATTCATGGAAAAAATTCAAACAACCTAGTAATTCTGCAAAGCTGATTTTTATCAGATAAATCTTAATTTTCACAGTGATATAATATAAATTTCAGTCAAACATATTTATAATAAATAAACACCACCCTAAATACCAAACATCTAAGTTGAGTTGGAGTCAGGCTGGGTTTACGCAAAGGGACAGGTCAGGAGGAGCTGGACAATATATTTCAGTTTGTGTTTCCCACAAAGTTGTGGTGGTATGATTAGCATAGCTGCCTGCCATTGGGGCAGAACACCGGCTTACAATTGGCCCTGGTCGGTCATGTGCCTCTCGACCGGTTGGTTGAGACGAGTCATGAACGGCTCCCGATTGGTCGAGAGGCTGAGTTAACCCCACCTCCAGGGTGGGGTATAAATACCCAGTACTCCCGGCGGTCGTCCTTATACTGTAATGGACCGCAGCGCTAACATCTAGCTGATTAAAGCCATACTTTTGTCCAGCAACTCGTCTCGCATTCAATTGATGGTACATTAATTTAATCAGCTAGAAATTTGAAGATGGCGCTCCGGATCAAGCCCGAATGCCTCCGCATCAGCCCGCAAACTCCGAACGCATCGGAAATCTTCAAGCATTGGCTGGCGTGTTTCGATAGCTATCTGGGGACCGCAAGCAGCCCCCCACCATGGCACAGAAGCTTCATATTCTCCATTCCAGCGTGGGCATGGCGGCCTATGCGATGATAGGGGAAGAAAAGGAATACGACGCGACCGTGGATAAGCTAAAAGGACAGTTTCTTAAGCCGGTAAACCGAGTGTTTGCCCGACATCTGCTTACATAGATAGAACAGTACAGCACAGAACAGGCCCTTCGGCCCTCAATGTTGTGCCGAGCAATGATCACCCTACTCAAACCCACATATCCACCCTATACCCGTAACCCAACAACCCCCCCTTAACCTTACTTTTAGGACCCTACGGGCAATTTAGCATGGCCAATCCACCTAACCCGCACATCTTTGGACTGTGGGAGGAAACCGGAGCACCCGGAGGAAACCCACGCACACACGGGGAGGACGTGCAGACTCCACACAGACAGTGACCCAGCCGGGAACTGAACCTGGGACCCGGGAGCTGTGAAGCATTTATGCTAACCACCATGCTACCATGCTGCCATGCTACCATGCTGGCTACCAGACAACAGTTCCCTGGTGAGTCCTTAGACGATTTTTACCGGGCCCTCGCTGTCCTGGGGAGGAATTGCACCTGCCTCGAAGTTTCAGCCACTGGGCACATGGAACTTTTGATCAGAGATGCGTACGTGGCTGGGATGCAGTCTGCTGCTATCCGCCAGCGGATGCTGGAAAAAGACGACCTCAGCCTGACTGAGGCACGAACTCTCTCCACCTCCCTGGAGATCGCCGACTTAAACGCCCGCGCCTATGTCCCCAGCCGCGCTGCAGCGCCCTGGGCCTCCTGGAACACTTCCCCACCGCCATCCGCCGCTCCCGACCCCCCCTCAGGCCTGCGCCGCGGGTCGCCCCGACAACTCCGCGGGGCCCTGCTGCTACTTCTGTGGGTTCGCCAAACACCCTCGCCCGCGCTGCCCGGCCCCCTCCGCCCTTTGTAAGAGCTGCGGGAAGAAGGGCCATTTTTCGTCGGTCTGCCAGGCCAAATCGGTCGCTGCTGTGCCGCGCAGCGAGCGGGGATCTCCTCCTCCAGGCCCTTCTGGGCCCTTCCAGCACACCGCACCAATCTCCCCCGCCCCCGCCCCCAGGCCCCTGCACCCGGCCTGCGCGCCTCTCTGCCCCCGCTCTCAGCCGCTCCAATCGGCCCGCCGGCGCTGCTAACCCCGCCCCCAGCAACCACGATTGTCCTGCGGGCGCCGCCATCTTGGGCCTCGGACACCACGTGCGTGTCCTGGGCGCCGCCATCTTGGGGCCCCGACCCCACGTGCGGGTCCTGGGCGCCGCCATCTTGGGGCCCCGACTCCACGTGCGGATCCTGGGCGCCGCCATCCTGGACTGGCACACAAGGTCCTGCCAGCACCCACTCGGCCGGCGACGACGATGGATCTTCTCCACGGCTCGCGGCCATTCAGCTCGACCAGTCACGTCCACGTACGCTCGCCAAGACGACGACGCAAATCCACCTCAACGGGCACGAGATGGGCTGCCTGCTGGACTCCGGGAGCACGGAAAGCTTCGTACACACTGACACGGTAAGACGCTGCGCGCTCCCTGTCCACCCTGTAAAACACAAAATCGGGTAAGCCTCCGGTTCGCACTCCATCTGCATCACCGGGTGCTGCATCGCGGACCTCACGGTCCAGGGGAAGGTTTTTAAAAATTATAAACTCCTTATCCTCCCCGAACTTTGCGCACCGGCACTCCTAGGAATGGACTTTCAGTGCAACCTGCAGAGCTTGACCTTCCAATTCGGCGGCCCTATACCCCCCTCACTGTCTGCAGCCTCGCGTCCCTCAAAGTGGACCCTCCCCTCCTTGTTTGCTAATCTCACCCCCGATTGCAAACCCGTCGCGACCCGGAGCAGACGGTACAGCGCCCAGGACCGGTCCTTCATCAGGTCCGAGGTCCAGAGTTTGCTGAAGGAAGGGGTCATCGAGGCCAGCAACAGTCCCTGACGAGCCCAAGTGCTGGTGGTCCAGACTGGGAAGAAAAACCGGATGGTCATCGACTACAGCCAGGCCATCAACCGGTTTACGCAACTGGACGCGTATCCTCTCCCCTGTATTTCCGCCATGGTAAACGAGATTGCGAAATACAAAGTCTTCTCCACAGTGGACCTCAAGTCCGCTTATCACCAGCTCCCCATCCGCACGAGTGACCGCAAGTACACCGCGTTCGAGGCAGATGGGCGCCTCTACCACTTCCTAAGGGTTCCATTCGGTGTCACAAATGGGTTCTCGGTCTTCCAACGGCAGATGGACCAAATGGTCGACAAGTATGGATTACGGGCTACCTTCCCGTACCTCGATAATGTCACCATTTGCGGCCACGACCAGCAGGACCACGACACCAACCTCCGAAAATTCCTTCAAACCGCAAAACTCCTTAACCTCACTTACAATAAGGATACGTGCGTGTTTAGCACCGACCGTCTAGCCATCCTCGGCTACGTAGTGCGTAAAGGAGTGATAGGCCCCGATCCCGAACGCATGCACCACCTGATGGAACTCCCTCTCCCCAATACCCTCAAATCCCTTAAACGCTGCCTGGGTTTCTTCTCTTACTACGCCCAATGGGTTCCCAATTAAGCCGACAAGGCCCGTCCCCTCATTCAGTCCACGACCTTCCCGCCGTCGTCAAAGACCTGCCAGGCCTTTAGCCGCATCAAAGCGGACATCGCAAAGGCCACGATGCGCGCCATCGACGAGTCCCTCCCCTTCCAGGTCGAGAGCGACGCATCAGAAGTAGCTCTGGCGGCCACCCTGAACCAAGCGGGCAGGCCCGTGGCCTTCTTCTCCAGAACCCTCCAGGCTTCCCTACTCCGCCATGCCTCAGTGGAAAAGGAAGCCCAGGCCATAGTCGAAGCTGTGCGACATTGGAGGCACTATTTGGCCGGCAGGAGGTTTACCCTCCTCACAGACCAACGGTCAGTAGCCTTCATGTTCGATAATGCACAGAGGGGCAAGATTAAGAACGACAAGATCTTGCGGTGGCGGATCGAGTTGTCCACGTACAACTACGATATCTTGTATCGTCCTGGGAAGCTCAATGAGCCTCCTGATGCCCTGTCCCGCGGTACCTGCGCCAGCGCGCAGATAGACCGCCTCCACTCCCTCCACGCGGACCTCTGCCATCCAGGGGTGACCCGTTTCTATCATTTCATAAAGACCCGCAACCTGCCCTACTCCATCGAGGAAGTCAGGACAGTAACCCGTGACTGCCACATCTGCGCAGAGTGCAAACCGCACTTCTACCGCCCCGAGCGCGCGCATCTGATCAAAGCATCCAGCCCCTTCGAACGTCTCAACATAGACTTCAAGGGGCCCCTTCCCTCTAGCAACCGCAACATTTACTTCCTGACGGTGATCGATGAATACTCCCGCTTCCCCTTAGCCATTCCCTGTCCCGACATGACCACATCGACCGTCATTAAGGCCCTCCTCTCCATCTTCTCCCTGTTCGGCTACCAGCGTACATATACAGCGATCGGGGGTCCTCCTTTATGAGCGACGAGCTGCGTCAATTCCTGCTCAGCAGGGGCATTGCCAGTAGCAGGACGACCAGCTATAACCCCCGGGGTAATGGACAGGTCGAGCGGGAGAATGGTACCATCTGGAAGACCATACTACTGGCCCTCCGGTCCAGAGATCTCCCCATTTCCCGATGGCAAGAGGTTATCCCCGATGCCCTACATTCTATCTGCTCACTCCTCTGTACCACAACTAATCAGACACCTCTTGAACGTCTTCTTGTTTTCCCCAGGAAGTCATCCTCCGGATCCCCTCTCCTGACATGGCTGGCCGCCCCCGGACCCATCTTGCTCTGGAAGCATGTGCGGGTGCACAAGTCCGACCCATTGGTGGAACAAGTCCAGTTACTCCACGCTAACCCGCAGTATGCGTACGTGGAGTACCCCGACGGTCGGCAGGACACGGTCTCCCTCCGGGACCTGGCACCCGCCGGCGTGCGGCCCTCCCCCCTTCACCACAAACCCCCCCCATCCCTTTTCCCCCAGCGCCCCACCCAGGCCACCCCTCCCCCATCCATGGCGTCTCCCCCACCAGCCCGGGTTACGGAGACAGTTCAAGGACCATCGGTCCCGGAGTCCAGGACATCAGCTGAACCACCACCATCAGCTGAACCAACGTCACCAACTCCCCTGTGGCGGTCTGCCAGGACGTCACGGGCAACGAAAAGGCTGATCGAGTCCATTTAACTTTCAACACCACCATGGACCTTGTATGGACACCATAGAACATAGAACAGTACAGCACAGAACAGGCCCTTCGGCCCTCAATGTTGTGCCGAGCAATGATCACCCTACTCAAACCCACGTATCCACCCTATACCCGTAACCCAACAACCCCCCCCCCTTAACCTTACTTTTTAGGACACTATGGGCAATTTATCATGGCCAATCCACCTAACCCGCACATTTTTGGACTGTGGGAGGAAACCGGAGCACCCGGAGGAAACCCACGCACACACGGGGAGAACGTGCAGACTCCACACAGACAGTGACCCAGCCGGGAATCGAACCTGGGACCCTGGAGCTGTGAAGCATTTATGCTAACCACCATGCTACCGTGCTGCCCACGTTTAGGCAGCCTATGTACTGTTGCTAAATGTCTGGGCAAGTGGGAAGCCAAGGATACATTTTTTTTTCCTTCTCTCCTTACTACTGTACTCATACCACCAGTTCTCCCCCCCCCCCCCCAGCTCTCATTGACACTCCCCTCCCCCGGCTTTTGTCGCCGCAAGGGGTGAATGTGGTGGTATGATTAGCATAGCTGCCTGCCATTGGTGCAGAACACCGGCTTACAATTGGCCCTGGTCAGTCATGTGCCTCTTGACCGGTTGGTTGAGACCAGTCATGTGACGGCTCCCCGATTGGCCGAGAGGCTGAGTTAACCCCGCCTCCAGGGCGGGGTATAAATACCCAGTACTCCCGGCGGTCGTCCTTATACTGTAATCGACCGAAGGGCGAACATCTAGCTGATTAAAGCCATACTTGTCCAGCAACTCGTCTCGCGTTCAATTGGTGGAACATCAAAACCTAAACACAACTTGACCATCCATGCCTGGGGCTGCTTTGGGACAGAAGTTAATGAAGGAGAGCAGCAGGCTGCCATTCACTCACAGGGCAAAATCCCCACCTCCTCCCATCCTCTCTCCACCCACCCCCACCACTAACAGACCTTCACTCTCATCGCCTGGGTTCAATTATTCCCAGAGAATAATCAGCTCTGAAAAAGAGTCATATAGAATTGTAACATTAACTCTCTTTCTCTCCCCACAGATGCTGCCAGATCGGATTCGTTTTCCCAGCATTTTCTGTTTCTATTTCGGATTTCCAGTGCCTGCATTATTTTCCTTCAATTATTCCCTGTTGGTCCCTCTCACCATGTTTATTCTTAATTCTGCTTTGGCTTTGTCTCCAGGTCTCAAAGTGGGTGGTAGCTAGAGCAGTAAATAACATTAATTCCTTGAGGATCGCAGTGAACGTCATGAGGGAATTACTGAACTGAATGTGTTCAGCAGCAGGGCAGGAACATTGAAACTGAAAGTGGTTTGAATCAGGAAGTGCTGAGTGTGAACATGGCTTCCAGACAACAGGAGGAAAGTTTGTCCGAGGACGCAATTTGTCCCGTTTGTCTTGATTTCTTCACTGATCCGGTTTCACTGGAGTGTGGACACAACTTCTGCCGCTCCTGTATCACCCAGTGTTGGGAAAAGAAGGAGAGAAACTCCTGCCCGGAATGTCGACAGGAGTTTCTAGAAAGAATCCTCAGAGCCAATCGGGTCTTAGTGAATCTGGCTGAGAAAGCTCGAAAATTAAAGCTGAATCGGGAAGAGAAGGAAAGTAAACTTCACTGTGAGGAACATCAGGAAGAACTGAAGCTGTTTTGTGAAACTGACAAGAAATTGATCTGTGTGAATTGTGTAGATTCGCAGGAACACAGAGAACACCGCTTCATCCCGATTAAAGAAGCTGTTGAAATCTACAAGGTAAAAGGGAACAGATTTGATCCACTGATTATTTGATCACATTTTCAGGGTCCAACACTTTTATTTTCTGATTTTCTCTCCCAATCCCAGGATGGGGTGAAATCTTCCTTAGATTCTCTCACAGAGAAGAAATCGACGGTTCTAGAAATGGAGCAGCAGCAGAAACAGAAGATTTCCCAAATTAGGGTAAAGTCTCCCTGTGCTGAGCTTCCAAATTTAATTCATTATTTTGTTGTTTTTATGACAGAAACATATTATTTTTAATGTTTCTTCTGATAGAAACAGTTGGTCAGTCTGCAGAGCCACATCACATCCGAGTTCACTAAAATGCACCAGATTCTCACTGAGAAAGAGCAGCGTTTCATCCGAGATCTCAGGGAAGAAGAGGAACAAATTCTGAAACCAATGGAGGAAAATCTTTGTGAAATTCAGGAGAATTTAAATTCTATTCAGGAGAAACTCTCAAAGTTGAAAAACCAGTTGGAACAAAAAGACGGAGTGAGATTTCTGAAGGTGAGGGATTATATTTCAGTTTAGTTCAGTGAAAGTTCACAGTCACAACATGATCCACACGAGCCTCCTCCCATCCTACTTCATTTCCCTGTCAATATATCCTTCTGTTTCTTTCTCCCTCATGTGTTTATCCAACTTCTCCTTAAATGTATCCCTGGCTTTCCCTGGGTGGGTGGAATTAAATGCTATCCCCCCCCAGGGTACATTTAGTCAGGGTGTGGGGTGAGTGGAAGGGTACATGGGGAATGACACTGTGTGGAGTTTCTGTTGTCTTTCCATCTCTACACAGATGAAGTCCGTGGTGGTAAGTCTTGTGGGACAGCCTTCCTGTAACCAATTCAGCCCCTTAACAGGGCAATTAATGTTCTCATCCTGCAGTCACTGGTATTCCCTCAGCAATGAGCAGGGATCTCACAATGTTTCCCTGAAAATCAAACCCTGTTGGGATTACTGGTAGGGTTCTGGGAGGGGGTGGGGGGAGAGATGGTGGGATTGAGGATGTAGCGGGAATGTCCTTGTTCAGTTGCACTGTGTCCCTGATTGAGGGACTGTAAGAGGTTCACACTCCCGTTTCCTCTGACTGATGGTTCTTGACTCAAGGATTTTATAAAGAACAAAATTACACAGACACGGGGATTGGCTCAGCCACAAACTTGTTGTTTAGTAAAAACACTCCCAACACCGAATACAAAGAGCTCTAAACTCGTGTAAATAACATTACACAGCATTCAATTGGTTTTTCTGATTTAAATCCCTCCACAGTTTAACCTCGGCTTCCACATAAACACACAAATCACCACAACTTATTAAAAAGCCTCTCCTGAAAATCCACAGACAAAACCCCACATTTCAGCCCAAACCTTCCTTTTTTCAAACCCAAATCCCCCCAGGATTTGGTTGTTCCCCTGAAGTTATTTTAAAAACCTCAGCCCCAATCCCCCTGGGATTTGGCTGATAAATTACAATTCCCCACCCGGCTGCTCCTTCTGGTGTGAATTGTAGGCCCGGGAGCCAGGTTGACCGTTCTTGACCCTCCTTCTTGACTGCAGGGCCAGACCCTTGGATCTTGTCCTTTTAATGATGATTCTTATCGGAATATCACAAACACATTTCCTGAAGCCATCCTGCTGGAGGGTCAGTGCTCAGCACCTTTCAATTTCTTTACACAGTCATTTTCAATCCCAGGGTCACGGCGTTCCCGATCACGGGAAGTGGGACCCTCATAAAATCCAACCCATGGGGTTTAAACTGAATTGAAAAAGCAGCAGTTAAGGATGCTGAAATCAAGTTTAAACTGGTTTCACAGACTCATTAATGAGACTAATTAACTTCCTGCCCCTAGTCCGGTACATTGGCCCCTTCCCGACTCTGACTTAATCCCGGGAGGTTTTCCTGCCATCGACAGACTGAGCCGTGTCCTCTCGTGTGATTCCCTATGTCCGGAGACCATGCTCACTGCTGTGACAGACTGGAGTAAATTCCACCCCGTGTGATAGTCAGTTCCACATTCCCATCACTCTCTCGGGAAAGAAGTTTCTCCTGAACTCCCAATTGGATTTATTTGGAACTATATTATGTTTCTATCCCGATTTCTGGATTCTCCAGAAGTGGAAACATCTTCACTGAATCTATCAAATCCGACCCCTTTCATCATTTGAAAGATCTCTATCAGCTCTTCTCTTTTCTACAGTAAAGTTGATCAATCTTTGCTGTTAGTTGAAGCCTCTCAGTTGCTGTCAATCTTTTTGATACTTTCTCCTGTGCTTCAATATCCTTTGTGGAACATCCTCTTTCTATTCCATGTCTGCAGCAATGGGAATTGACAATTCTCAGCAGCTTGTAACAATGTGAGGGTCATTTCTGCTTTCTGGATATAGACAGTCCGTCTCTGTCAACTCAGATTTGTGTTTTGTTTATTTCAGGAGGAAGCATCTGGGAAGAGGAGGTAGGACATGAACTTTACTGAAACTCAGGGCAAGTTGGTAAAATTACTCAGCAAAGTGTTTATGGTCAATTTATAATCAACTCTTTAATATTTACAGGATTAGTGATGAGGGTAAAAAGCTGTCACTAGCAGATGGTGTCCTGTCCATCGGAAAATTCAACAGCCCTTTCCCGTTCCTCATGTGGAGAGAAATGCTGGATGTCATTAACCCTGGTAAAACTCAGATAAGTCCCTCTGTCCTGATTTATATCTTATATTTGAATCATTATCCATATAAATATCACAGACACTGGGCGGGATTCTCCGGCCCGCCAGCTCCCTTTTCCTGGGCGGCGGCCCTCACCGGCAGCGGGATTCTCCGTCTCTGCCACCTGCCAATGGGATTGCCCATTGTGGCCACCCCACATCGCCGGGAAACCCGCGGGCATGGGAGCGCTGCCAGCGCAACGGAGAATCCATCGGCAGAGAGAATGTTTAAGGGCTTTGTTATAAAGAAATGAAGATAAAAATGGTCCTGATTGGAATTAAAGTCTGATTCATGCACCTAATCCACTTTCTAAAAATCATTCTCAGCTTGGTCAGCTGAAACTGTCAGCTCCCTAAACATCACCAATACAGGAACTCTCAGATGGAGCTCTGTCTCCAGAACCCATCGATACTTTACAAACTTCAGCAAGTGGAAACTCCGCCATTCCCAGCTGAACCTTTCCTCCTCCACAATCCTCATCCTCCTGATACATCTCCACCTTGTGGACCAGACTCATGTCCATGGCCAAGGTTAGGACAGGAAGCCTGGGAATGAGGCTTTGTCTGCCTGTTGAGGGAGGAGGAGTGGTGAGGGGGATGGAGTCAGCTGGTCTTCACTGTGGACCTGGGGAACAAGCCCTGGATTGCAATCCATTTCCTGAAAGTGTCAGCAAAGCCCATTTTATCCATTGTTTTGAGGAAACATTGCAGACACTCCAGATGAATATCTTTTATACATCCAGGGAGAGGATTAAGATAGAGGTTTGTCTGTGGAGAATCACATTGAATAACCACCTCCACATGTGGCCTTATATCAAATATTATGGCCGGGATTCTCCATTTGGGAGAGTAAGGGTGTGATTCAACTAAAAGGGAACAAAATCCCGGTGCGAGCGTATTTAACCGTGTGTTTCCCGGAGCTCACAGTGCCGAGAAACACCCCCCACGTTGGGTAAGGTGCCTAAGTGGGGAACGCGGGGCCGAGGCCGCACATCGTCCCGTTTTGTGCAGTGAGGAGCTGCGCTCGCCGGAACTCAGCGCAGCGAGAGATCGGGACGCCATTTTAAAATGACAACCCGATCTCCGATCTCTCATTGTCACCATTAGACTTTTAATTCCAGAATGTTATGACACTCACATTTCACCATCTGCCATGGTGAGAACTGGAGCGGACTCCCCAGATCTTGCCTGGGTCTCTGGATTACTAGTCCAGTGACCTTTTCACCTTTCTTTCTCAATTTTATTTCTTAACACTCTCATGAAAATTTACCACTTTGACCAAGCATTTGATCATCTTCTGTATTTTCCTTAAGAATGTCGGTGTCCAATTTTCTTAATGACACTCCTGTAGGATGCCTTGGGACATTTTAACACACTCGATAAATACCAGTTGTTGTCGATAGTCTTCATATCATGCCATTACCAATAAATATAAAACAAATTGTTTTGGTGCATTATTTTTCCAGATAAATATCAGCTTGTCTTAAACCATTCATATCACCGGTGTGAGAAAGTTTATTTTTAGAATTTCTGGGGAATATTCTGATATTCTGTAAAGAAGGCAGTGTGCGTGTCAAATGATTTAATTGAGCTGTGGAAAGGTTAATGGAGACAGCTTTTCTGGAGAGTTGAGAATCAAAAAGGAGCATGGTTACTAAGTGCATGCATTTGAAATGAGGCGTGGGTCAAGCAGGTTTATAAGTAAATATGCAGCCTTTCGAAATTTGCATTCGGAGATAGAGAGGGATTTTTTTTTCAGCTGTTAAATTTCAAAGAGGAGTGAGGCTTTTACAACTTGTAACGTGGAAGGTTATGAGGATAATGGAATTGGATTGGATTGGATTTGTTTATTGTCACGTGTACCGAGGTACAGTGAAAAGTATTTTTCTGCAAGCAGCTCAACAGATCATTCAGTACATGGAAGAAAAGGGAATTAAATTGAAAATGAAAGGAAGAAAGAATACTTGAGGAAATACGTTGACTTGTGTTGGCTCTGTGTGTGGGGTAAGACCTCCAGGGAACAGCTGTGGGCTGGAAGAAGGTTTAAAATGAGTGGTATAATCAGACAAAGTCAGCATGCATTTACAAAAGGGAAATCACGCTTGACAAATCTACCATAATTCTTTGAAGATGTAATTAGTAGAGGCTTTCGACAAAATCTCACACAGCAGATTACTGTGTACAGTTAAAGTACACGGGATTGCGAGCCGTGTCTTGAGATGGACAGAAAGCTAGTTAGCAGACAGGAAGCAAAAAGTTGGAATAACTTCTGATTGGCAGGCAGTGCTAGTGGGGTACCGCAGAGATCTGTGCGAGGACCCCCAACTGTTCACATTATATATTAATGATTTGGACGAAGGAACTAAATGTAGTATCTCCACATTTGCAGATGATGCGAAGTTGGGTGGGAGGGTGAGCTGTGAGGAGGATGCAGAGATGCTTCAGTGGGATTTGGACAGGTTGAGTCAGTGGGCACATGTATGGCTGATGCAGTAGAATGTGGATACATTTGAGGTTATCTGCTTCAGTAGAAAAAATAGGAAGGCAGATTATTATTTGAATGGGTGTAAATTGAGAGAGGTTGATACACAGATCTTGGTATCCTCGTGCATCAGTCACTGAAAGTAAGCGTACAGGTACAGCAGGCAACAAGGAAGGCAAATAGTATGTTGGCCTTCAGAGAGAGAGGATTTGAGTATAGGAATAGGGATGTTTTACTGCAACTGGTATAAATTGTACAACATTTTAATACAACTATATAGGGATTAGTGAGGCCACACCTGGAGTATTGTGTGCAGTTTTGGTGTCCTTATCTGAGGAAGGATGTTCTTGCTATGGAGGGAGTGCAGCAAAGGTTTACCAGACTGATTACTGGGATGGCGGGACTGTCAGATGAGGAGAGACTAAGTCGGTTAGGATTATATTCATTGGAGTTTAGAAGAGTGAGAGGGGATCTCATAGAAACGTACAAAATTCTAACAGGATTAGAGAGGGTAGATTCAGAAAGAATGTTCCTGATGGTGGGGGAGTCCTGAACTAGATTCCATTGTTTGAGGATAAGGGCCTTTTAGGACTGACGTGTGTAGAAATCTCTCCATCAAGGGAGTGGAATCTGTGGAATTCGCTACCACAGAAAGTAGTTGAGGCCAAGACGTTGTGTAATTTCAAGAAGGAATTCGATATAGCTCTTGTGGTTAAAGGGATCAAGGTATATGGGGGGAAGGCGGGATCAGGGTATTGAACTTGATGATCAGCCATGATCATGATGAATGGTGGAGCAGGCTGGAAGGGCCAAATTGCCCCATCCTGCTTCTATTTTTTATGTATGTTTCTGTGTAAGGTGCACAGTTTGAATCAACCACCCAGTCAAGCCAGAAAACTCTTGGGTTTGAGAAAGCAGTTTTGTTTCTGAAGATTCCTGGATTTCTACAGCACAGCAGAAGCGAGTTTGAGAAGTTGTGTGGTACACCTTGACTGCAGCGACAGGAGTTTTGCTTCAGGCAACATTCCTGGAGTTTTGCAGTTAAACATCTATCACGGAGTATTGCCTGGAAGGTGTTTACCTGTGGATCTGATCGAGTAGGTTTTTGGAGGGGAATATTTTGTCAGACTATTTTGACTGTGTAATCCTGTGTGTTCAAGCCTTCTTAACTTCTTTTTAATAAACCTTTCATCGAATCATAGAATTGTAGAATTTACAGCGCAAAAGGAGGCCATTCGACCCTGCACCGGCCCTTGGAAAGAGCACCCTACCTAAGCCGACATCTCTACCACATCCCTGTACCCCTGTAACCCCACCGAACCTTTGTTTGGACAATTTAAAATGGTCAATCCCCTAACGTGCACATCTTTGGTCTGTGGGAGGAAACCGGAACACCTGGAGGTGGGACCCTGGAGCTGTGAAGCAAAAGTGCTAACCACTGTGCTACCGTGCCGACCATTTTTAAAACTCAAGAAATGGAACTGGAATTCGATGCTGCTGAGATCAGGAAATTTCTTCTCCCTTTCAGAATATGATGAAAACGAGGCTTCATTCATATATCAAATTCCCCTCAGGGATGTGACTTGCTCAGCAACTAACATCTGCTGTGGTCATAACACAGGTTAGAAAGGTATTCAGGTACCTCCTCCCTGTTTGGTCACAAGAAGATCCAACAGCAAAAGATATCTAAATAGAAAATAACTCCCCATCCAGGTGAATTTAGTCAGTATTTAACCACAGTCATGAACTATAAAGGGGACCTTTTGCAACATTCAGTGTCTGTGACAGATCAATGGCAATGGTTTTCCTTTGTCGGTCAAACAGCATAGACGTGCTTCAGGAGACAATTTAAGGATCTGTTGTGACTTCAAAAGTCCACAGTTGTTACTTGTGAACTTATAAACACAGTTCCTGCAATTGTTGTCAAAATCAAATTTAAAATCCCAATCTCACTATATTCACCAAATTGGTTTTAATTGTTCTATTTGTTTTTTCCTTCAAGCTGCTCGATACCAATTCTCCTCCTCCCACAATGCATTAGCAACCGTAGACTTCTATTGGATTGGACAATATCATTCCTGGCAGAGTGCTGCAGTAGTTTCTCATTGCCTTCTGTATTATGGCCATCTCTCCCATTCTTACCACCTGCTATTAGGCATACTATAAGTATCTACAAGTTAATAATCAACTTGTTTGACCATGTTATGAACAAACCTTCCATGGCCATAAAGTCTCAGAGTTTGCCCTGGAACTAATGGTCCAAAGGTTGGAAAGCTACTCGTTGTCACACAAGACCTCTCTCATTCTGTGTTAAATATAGAGCGTGATTGAACGGAAACATTTTGAAGTGTCATTTTGGACACGTTTGGCAGGGTGTTACTCGATGGTGTTACTATTGGCGAGATCACAGCCTGTATTCAACAGCACTGAGTGCCGAAGATGAGCCCCCACAAGATTTTCGCCATTACTGGTTGTCTCGCCGTCTGATTTACCGAACCTGCGCCTCAGCTTCTCACCGCTAACGAGGGTGGGCAGCTTTTAAATGTTCCTCACCATTCACTCCCAGTCAACACACAAGCATGGCAGTGCACAGACCTGCTGCTCACTATGGGGATGCCGACCTGGCCAGATGCTTTGGATGTGAGTCAGGGCACCCTGTTCCCCTGAGGGGGGGTCGGAGGGCAAGCAGCAGGACCACCAATACTGCTGGGGAGGCAGTGGCAGCGGCTGTCAGTTCGGGCAGCATGACCAGGAGGAGGACCACCATCCAATGCCGGGAGGCCAACGACCTCCACCGAGTTGCAGGGGGAAGTTACCCCTCTCCTGACATCAGTTCCACCTGCCACCCCTCAAATTCCAACCCCAATCCCTCGCCCCTCTCCACAAATCACTGGCTGACACTTTGCACCCTCTCACATCCGATCTTCGTGCTTGTTCCTCAGAACCCCTGGCACCCACCAGCACAATCCTTTCATGTCCAGGTGCAGTGCCCACACATGTCACCTGCTATAGACCCCCCTGACCCATCAAACATGCGGCTCACGGGCAGCACAGTGGCGCAGTGGGTTAACCCTGCAGCCTCACGGCGCCGAGATCCCAGGTTCGATCCCGGCTCTGGGTCATTGTCCGTGTGGAGTTTGCACATTCTCCCCGTGTTTGCGTGGGTTTCGCCCCCACAACCCAAAGATGGGCAGGCTAGGTGGATTGGCCAAGCTAAATTGCCCCTTAATTGGAAACAATGAATTGGGTTCACTAAATTTATATTAAAAAGAACATGCGGCTCACAATGCCCTCTCTTTGTCCCCGGAGGAGAGGATAGCCAGGGATCTGTGTCCTCACCCCCGATGAGAAACGGGCCCTGGAAATCACGGGGCTGTCCGAGGAGTGAGCAGTAACCGACAGTGAGGTTGGCCTGTGCAACGGGGTGAGGATCCATGGCCCCTTCACCCAGATGATCCGTCTCAAATGAATTGTTCAGGTCAGACTAAATGATCCTTCCCTCTCACCGACCACATGTCCATTGTTAGGCGTGATCACCATCTGATGGGCTATCCGGAGTCGCTCCCTGCCCTCCACCACCCAAGGGACAACCTCGGAGGAGAGCTCTGAGGGGACACCAGGTGAGGGGTCACAGCTATCACCCCACCTTCCACCAGCACACAGACATACTCCTTGGTGGGCGATATTAGTGGACAGGCTTCTGGGGTACAATCCAGTGAGCACCACACAGTTGCTGATGTACATCAGGTGGAGGTAGGAACCAAGGGGGCCAGCAGTCGGAGGTCTGCTGGGTCCCAGTCAGATACCAAGCTACTGGACAAGATTGTCCCAGAGCTGATGCCGATGATAGGCCAGAGCAATGACATTCACTGGAGGATGCAGGAGATGGTGCCAACAATGCTTGGAAAGAAGCCAACGCTGCTATAGTGGTAACCGCAGTGGAAAGCCGCGTCTTGAATGGTGGTGCCCAGGGATCGCTCAGTCTGTGTTAACCACAGCTGGGGGTCTGAACATTAATTATTATTATCATCACAAGGAGGCTGACATGAACAGTGCAATGAAGTTACTGTGAAAATCCCCTAGTCGCCACATTCCAGCGCCTTTTCGGGTACACAGAGGGAGAATTCAGAATGTCCAATTCACATAACAAGCACGCCTTTAAGACTTGTGGGAGGAAACCGGAGCACCCGGAGGAAACTCACGCAGACACGGGGAGGACGTGCAGTCGCCACACAGACAGCAACCCAACCCAAGCCGGGAATCGAACCTGAGACCCTGGCGCTGCGAGGCAACAGTGCAAACCCTGGGGTGAGGTTACACAGACCCTTGGAGGGTGGAAGAGAGTGGTCAGGGAGGAGACTGTGTGATTGAGGTGTGGGGAATGGAGGTGGGGGGGAGAAGGAGGGAGGGGTTGGGGGAAGGAGTAAAATGGGAGATGGGAGGATGAAGGAGGGATTGGGGGAAATGAATGCAGATGAGGGTTGATGATATGCTCGCCATTCCTGGGCGAGATCTGAAATTCGCCATCGGGTACGGGTCAGGTGAATTACAGACTGGTTCATGCCTGGTGTGAATCATGATTTTGGACTTTCCTGCTATTTACCAGGCGCACCCAGATCCGCGTCGGTCACAACACGGTGGTTAAATCCTGCCCAAAGTATTTATTTCATGACAGGGCCTGCAATTCATGCTCAATTATCTTGATCAAACAGCTCAAACTCTCTGGCACAACACTTCTCCCACAGGAATGTAATAAGTGTGCTGGCATTGTTGAAGTTGATTCTTAAAAAAAAACATATAACCTGAGCTAAAACCCTCCGGCTGTTGAGATTCTGTTTTCCTGCTGGAAGTGCACCCTCATCTGTGGGTTTCCCAGCTGTGCGGGATGGCTTTAATGGGAAATCCTATGGACAAGCGGCAGGAAGAGAGAATCGCGCCCTCCGCGATCGGCACGCTACCGAGAAACACGGCTGGGGGACCGGAGAATTCACTCCCATGTCTGTAAACTGAGGAGTGCAATATGGCAAATAAAGAGTTAATTAGTTCTGTGCTGTGAAAAGCCATTGTGGTGACGGAGGAGTCAATCAGTACGACAGCTGTTTCAGACTTGCTCTTCAATCAACAGAAACAAAAAGTACGAGGAACATTTTCAAACTAACTTCGCAATTCTCCAAAGCTGCTTTTTATCCCTTTTCTAAAAGGATTCTGCATTTTATCATTCATACAAGCCTCAGCCGGAATAAATCCAGGCCAAATATCTAACTTGAAACATAAGAAGCCAAACTTTCAGAAATTACGAAAGTTTCATTTGAATCTCTGACATTCTCAGGGCACAAACTTAAACTAAAATGAACATGTTCTTATCAAGAACAATCACACTTTCAGCAGCCCCAGGTAATCACACACAATCATTCAAGTAACAAGAGGGAATGACACAAAAACTCAGCAGGTCTGGCAGCATCTGTGGAGTGAGGTAGAATTTGCTTTTCAGATTGATGACCTTTTATCAAACTGCAAACGGTTAGACATACCACAGGTTCAGAGGTGGGGAAGGCCGTGGGAGGAGGGAGGTGGAAGAACTACAAAGGAAATCTGTGATAGATACTGAAGACACACAAATGTTTATTTTAAATGATGGTGCAAGACAAAAGGGCTGGTAATGAGACCAGCAATGAAGCAATATTCTCAAACAGGTTACTGTGGAGCCCTGGATGTCCAGAGGGATTTTCCAGGAGGTGGGGTTCACAGGGTAGACAAGACAGGCAAGGGCCAGGGCACCATGATCAAGAGGAAATGAAAGAGCGTTGGCTGGAGGCCCAATCTTCACCTTGTCCTCTTTTTCCTCGCTCCATGTACCTGTGCTTTCTGTGATCACTCCATGTTCTTGCCAATGATCCCCATAACCTGCAGAAAGAGGCAGGCACAGCGATCTGACCTCTCTGATATGGGCTTGTTTTTCTAAAAGCATGAGGAAAGCATGTTTTAACAGGCAGTTTACATTCTGTGTATTATGTATGTTTATAGATGGAGCTCTATATGTACGAACTATATTTACCAACGATTGAAAAAGGCTCTGTTGTAACCCCCACGAGACCCATGGGGACAACCCGATCGATCTCCCCGTGCGGTTCGTGGAATACTCACGTATATAATGAGGTGCAGGCAGGCAGTGATTGACACACAGGATGACCAGTAAGCACACAGCACAGTGCAGCCAATCACCAGACAGGACAGTACCACTGTAAAGCCAGAGGGCACTAGGTTTCCCGCTCTCTCTGGACCCACCCACTGAGACAGTCAGAGTCCACGAGCTAGCCAGTGCAAACACCATGCGGTAGCTCGTAAGTCTGGTCAGGCTAGAACAAGGTCTCCAGTCAGTTCAGTATAGTGTTGACCCACAGTTGAGTATGTATAATAGTTCTATCGTTCAATAAAACCGTGTTGGATCTTCTCCAGTGTTAGAGGTCTGTTTGTAGCATCACTGCGTCGAGTGCAGACCACATCAAACCAACCTGCCTAACACATCACCGGAGGAAACCCAAGCAGAGACGGGGAGGACATGCAGACTCCACCCAGACAGTAACCCAAGCCGGGAATCAAACCTGGGACCCTGG
This sequence comes from Scyliorhinus canicula, assembly GCF_902713615.1. Lineage (NCBI taxonomy): Eukaryota > Metazoa > Chordata > Chondrichthyes > Carcharhiniformes > Scyliorhinidae > Scyliorhinus > Scyliorhinus canicula. Next base: position 5,265,701 of record NC_052158.1, read on the forward strand.
CGCTGTGAAGTAACAGTGCTAACCACTGTGTTACCGTGCCACCCACGGATCACCCGAGACATCCTCTTTCTCCAGAACTGCAATGTTCTCCCTAACCAATACCACCGTCCCTCCTCCTTTCCTTCCTTTCCTATCTTTTCTGAACACCTTGTATTATCCATTTGGATTAGAATTTAGTCAGTAATGAACTATATTGAGAAAGTGAAAAGGGGAGGACTTTCCCAACAGTTAGTGACCCTGAAAGGGTTCAATACGAGTGGTTTGATTTAATATCTCAGTCACTGGGACTGAATAGAGGGATTTCAGGAGACATTCTTTCATAATCAATGCGATTTCAAAAGTCAGAAGGTTTTGAATATAGTTCCTCAAATTCCATTAAAATCAGGGGCACTTTACAAATCCCAGTCTCATTGACGACTTTCTCCAACACGGTTTTAACTGTTGTCCTTTACACCAGTCTGAAAAATGTAGATGGATTTGAAATGTGAGCTTTCTGCTCCGTCACAAACACAGATTTGTTTCATGGCCAATGTGGAAATTATGCTCCATTATCTTTATTAATCATCTGAAATTCCCCAACTCACAGAACTTGTTCCACAAGATCGTTCACAATAGTGAATGTGCTGGTATCACCTTGAGCTGAAACTGAGAATAAACAAATCCAGCCGCTCTTTACATTGGGAATGTGTCAAAGAGCAGTAAGGAGTTAATTATAGATTGTGAAAAGGGTCAAAGGGTAAAGAATGACCAGGATGGTGAAGTGAGTTGAGATTCTCTTCATTCACAAAAAGTCCCAAATGGTGAGTGTCTCATAGTCCCTCCGAATCAACAAATCAACTCAACCAACACCCCCATCATCAGTATGAAAAGCCCTTAGGGCTGGGGGAGGAGTCAGCCAGCACCAGAGACATTTCAGACTCGCTTCTAAATCAATAAAAAAAATTATCTTGGAATACATTCAGACAATCTTGTCATCCTCAAAAGCTGATTTTTTTCAAAAGCTCTTCGTTTTCACAGTGACATAATATAAATTTCAGTCAAAATAATTCCTAATGAATAAATACCAAACATCTAACTTGAGTTGGAGTCAGGCTGGCTTTACGTAAAGGGACAGGTCAGGAGGAGCTGGACAATATGTTTCAGTTTGTGTTTCCCACAAAGTAAAACACAGTTTGACCATCCATGCCTGGGGCTGCTTTGAGACAGAAGTTAATGAAGGAGAGCAGCAGGCTGCCATTCACTCACAGGGCAAAATCCCCACCTCCTCCCATCCTCTCTCCACCCACCCCCACCACCAACAGACCTTCACTCTCATCGCCTGGGTTCAATTATTCCCTGTCACTCCCTCTAACCCGGTTTATTCTGAATTCTGCTCCAGGTTGTATCTCCAACACCCAAAGCAATGGGACCGAGAGCAGCAAATAACAATAATTCCTTGAGGATTGCAGTGAACGTCATGAGGGAGTTACTGAACTGAATGTGTTCAGCAGCAGGGCAGGAACTTTGGAACTGAAAGTGGTTTGAATCAGGAAGTGCTGAGTGTGAACATGGCTTCCAGACAACAGGAGGAAAGTTTGTCCGAGGAGGCAATTTGTCCCATTTGTCTTGATTTCTTCACTGATCCGGTTTCACTGGAGTGTGGACACAACTTCTGCCGCTCCTGTATCACCCAGTGTTGGGAAAAGAAGGAGAGAAACTCCTGCCCGGAATGTCGACAGGAGTTTCCAGAAAGAAACCTCAGAGCCAGTCGGGTCTTAGTGAATCTGGCTGAGAAAGCTCGAAAATTAAAGCTGAATCAGAAAGAGAAGGAAAGTAAACTTTACTGTGAGGAACATCAGGAAGAACTGAAGCTGTTTTGTGAAACTGACAAGAAATTAATCTGTCTGATCTGTAGAGATTCACGGATACACAAGTCACACAACTTCCTGCCGATTGTAGAGGCTGTTGAAATCTACAAGGTAAAAGGGAACAGATTTGATCCACTGATTATCTGATCACATTTTCAGGGTCTAACACTTATTTTCTGATTTTCTCTCCCAATCCCAGGATGAGGTGAAATCTTCCTTCGATTCTCTCACACAGAAGAAATCGACGGTTCTAGAAATGGAGCAGCAGCAGAAACAGAAGATTTCCCAAATTAGGGTAAAGTCTCCCTGTGCTGAGCTTCCAAATTTAATTCATTATTTTGTTCTTTTTATTACAGAAATATATTATTTTTAATGTTTCTTCTTATAGAAACAGTCAGTCAGTCTGCAGAGCCACATCACATCCGAGTTCACTAAAATGCACCAGATTCTCACTGAGAAAGAGCAGCGTTTCATCCGAGATCTCAGGGAAGAAGAGGAACAAATTCTAAAACCAATGGAGGAAAATCTTTGTGAAATTCAGGAGAATTTAAATTCCATTCAGGAGAAACTCTCAAAGTTGGAAAACCAGTTGGAACAAAAAGACGGAGTGAGATTTCTGAAGGTGAGGGATTATATTTCAGTTTAGTTCAGTGAAAGTTCACAGTCACAACATGATCCACACGAGCCTCCTCCCATCCTACTTCATTTCCCTGTCAATATATCCTTCTGTTCCTTTCTCCCTCATGTGTTTATCCAGCTTCTCCTTAAATGTATCCCTGGCTTTCCCTGGGTGGGTGGAATTTAATGCTGTCCCCCCCCAGGGTACATTTAGTCAGGGTGTGGGGTGAGTGGAAGGGGACATGGGGAATGACACTGTGTGGAGTTTCTGTTGTCTTTCTATCTCTACACAGATTAAGTCCGTGGTGGTAAGTCTTGTGGGACAGCCTTCCTGTAACCAATTCAGCCCCTTAACAGGGCAATTAATGTTCTCATCCTGCTGTCACTGGTATTACCCCAGCAATGAGCAGAGGCCTCACAATACGGGAAGCCTGAAAATCAAACCCTGTTGGGATTACTGGTGGGATTCTGGGAGGGGGTGGGGGGAGAGATGGTGGGATTGAGGATGTAGCGGGAATGCCCTTGTTCAGTTGCACTGTGTCCCTGATTGAGGGACTGTAAGAGGTTCTCGCTCCCGTTTCCTCTGACTGATGGTTCTTGACTCAAGGATTTTATAACGAACAAAATTACACAGACACGGGGATTGACTCAGCCACAAACTTGTTGTTTAGTAAAAACACTCCCAACACTGAATACAAAGAGCTTTAAACTACTGTAAATAACATTACACAGCATTTAATTGTTTTTTCTGATTTAAATCCCTCCTCAATTTAACCTCGGCTTCCACATAAACACACAAATCACCACAACTTATTAAAAAGCCTCTCCTGAAAATCCACAGACAAAACCCCACATTTGAAAAAAGTTGAAACAGGGTGACAGAAAAAGGGTGAAAGAGGGTGAAAGCACAGGCTGGGAGGGCCGAAGGGCCTGTTCCTGTGCTGTAATTTTCTTTGTTCTTTGAAAGAGGGTGAAAGAGGTTGATAGCGGGTGAAAGAGGGTGAGGAGGGTGAAGAGGGTGAAACAGGGTTAATGACGATGAAAGAGGGTGAAAGAAGGTAAAAGAGGGTGAAACAGGGTGAAAGATGGTAAAGAAATCAGGTTTAAACTGGTTTCACAGACTCATTATTGAGAATAATTAACTTCCTGCCCCTAGTCCGGTACATTGGCCCCTTCCCGACTCTGACTTAATCCCGGGAGGTTTTCCTGCCATCGACAGATTGAGCCGTGACCTCTCGTGTGATTCCCTATGTCCGGACATCATGCTCACTGCTGTGACAGACTGGAGTAAATTCCACCCCGTGTGATAGTGAGTTCCACATTCTCATCACTCTCTCGGCAAAGAAGTTTCTCCTGAACTCCCCATTGGGTTTATTTGTAACTAGATTATGTTTCTATCCCAATTTCTGGACTCTCTACAAGTGGAAACATCTTCATTGAATCTATCAAATCCGACCCCTTTCATCATTTGAAAGATCTCTATCAGGTCTTCTCTTTTCTACAGTAAAGTTGATCAATCTTTGCTGTTAGTTGAAGCCTCTCAGTTGCTGTCAATCTTTTTGATACTTTCTCCTGTGCTTCAATATCCTTTGTGGAACATCCTCTTTCTATTCCATTTCTGCAGCAATGGGAATTGACAATTCTCAGCAGCTTGTAACAATGTGAGGGTCATTTCTGCTTTCTGGATATAGACAGTCCGTCCCTGTCAACTCAGATTTGTGTTTTGTTTATTTCAGGAGGAAGCATCTGGGAAGAGGAGGTAGGACATGAACTTTACTGAAACTCAGGGCAAGTTGGTAAAATTACTCAGCAAAGTGTTTATGGTCAATTTATAATCAACTCTTTAATATTTACAGGATTGGCGATGAGGGTAAAAAGCTGTCACTAGCAGATGGTGTCCTGTCAGTCGGAAAATTCAACAGCCCTTTACCGTTCCCAGGTTGGAGAGAAATGCTGGATGTCATTAACCCTGGTAAAACTCAGATAAGTTCCTCTGTCCTGATTTATATCTTATATTTGAATCATTATCCATATAAATATCACAGACACCGGGCGGGATTCTCCGGCCCACCAGCTCCCTTTTCCTGGGCAGCGGCCCTCACCGGCAGCAGGATTCTCCGTCTCTGCCACCTGCCAATGGGATTGCCCATTGTGACCACCCCACACCGCCGGGAAACCCGCGGGCGTGGGAGCGCTGCCGGCGCAACGGAGAATCCGTCAGCAGAGAGAATGTTTAAGGGCTTTGTTATAAAGAAATGAGGATAAAAATGGTCCTGATTGGAATTAAAGTCTGATTCATGCACCTCATCCACTTTCTAAAAATCATTCTCAGCTTGGTCAGCTGAAACTGTCAGCTCCCTAAACATCACCAATACAGGAACTCTCAGATGGAGCTCTGCCTCCAGAACCCATCGATACTTTACAAACTTCAGCAAGTGGAAACTCCGCCATTCCCAGCTGAACCTTTCCTCCTCTACAATCCTCATCCTCCTGATACATCTCCACCTTGTGGACCAGACTCATGTCCATGGCCAAGGTTAGGACAGGAAGCCTGGGAATGAGGCTTTGTCTGCCTGTTGAGGGAGGAGGAGTGGTGAGGGGGATGGAGTCAGCTGGTCTTCACTGTGGACCTGGGGAACAAGCCCTGGATTGCAATCCATTTCCTGAAAGTGTCAGCAAAGCCCATTTTCTCAATTGTCTTGAGGAAACATTGCACTCACTCTGGATGAATATCTTTTATACATCCAGGGAGAGAATTAAGGTAGAGGTTTGTCTGTGGAGAATCACATTGAATAACCACCTCCACATGTGGCCTCATATCAAATATTATGGCCGGGATTCTCCATTTGGGAGAGAAGGGGTGAGATTCAACTAAAAGGGAACAAAGTCCCGGAGCGAGCGTATTTAACCGCGTGTTTCCCGGAGTTCACAGTGCCGAGAAACACATGGCTATAAAACGCCACCCATGTTGGGTAAGGTGCCTAAGTGGGGAACGCGGGGCCGAGGCCGCACATCGTCCCGTTTTGTGCAGTGAGGAGCTGCGCTCGCCGGAACTCCTCAGCGCAGCGAGAGATCGGGACGCCATTTTAAAATTATACCCCGATCTCCGAGGCCGCTGACGCCCACCCCGACAAGCACTAATGCACTATGGGAGAGTCCCCAGGCCCCTCACAACCCCTACGCAGGGCACCCCAGCCCAATCACCTAGCACACCAGACTGACACCTAGGTGGTAGTGCCAGGGTGGCAGTGGTAGGGTGCCATGTGACACCAGCAGTGCCAGGGAACCACCCTCCCCAATGGGCATATCCCTGGGGGCCTCCGGTTCCCTGGGAAACCCGCACAAGTGCCGTCCGTCTGGTCCCTCTTTGTGGAGACCAGTACTGAACGGCGCCTGCCCGAGGTCTCCGAGGGGAAGGGAGATTGATCCCACACCTCGGGAACCTCAGGAATCTGCACCTTACAGTGGGACCAGCTGCCTCGCTTTAATATGCTGATTTGCTAAAAACTGATCCCGCCCACAATGGGCAGGATTCACATCACAACGTCTCGAAAGATCACGTTAGATGTCACGGGATGTTGTGAGTCGGGTAGATCCCGAGAACGGGGTCTCCTGGCTTTTATCGTCCACGCTGAGCCGCGGCGAGCTGCTTTTCGGGCGCAGCGTGGCCATTGGATCGCGCCCTGAGTGTTGCCGTGGGGACTGAATTGCGGCTCTTCCCGTTCCCTTGGGGGCGCTATTCGGAAAGTGAGTCAGGACATGCAAAAGAGCCAGTGCTCTTCCCACGGGAATCAGAGCAATTCCCATTCCCGCTGGTGTCTGATTCGCTGGGGCCTGAATTAGCGCTGGAGAGCCTGACAAGCTGGAGCTGTTTATAAACGCTCCGCTCCCCAAACACTCCCATTCCAGCCAAGAAGGTGGCTCCACGGAGACCTGCCCCCAGACTTTCTGAGTCAGTGGCCAATCGCATGCTGGACGTGGTGGAGCAGAGGCAGGACACCCTCTTCCCCAGGGTGGGCAGGAGACCCAAGCCCACCATCATCAACAGGGCCTGGGAGGAGGTGGCAGAGATGGTCAGTGCTGCCAACCTCACCAGGAGGACTGGGGCCCAGGGCCGAAAAACGATGAACGATCTCTTGAGGGCAGCTCGGGTGAGGCACCACCTCTGTGTCCCTGGCATCACTCCTGTCCCTCACTCCTCACAACCCACCTGCCTGCATCTCCCTCACACCCCACCCTGCACCAAACCCCAACACCTGTATTGTCCTCTTTGGCCTGGTGCCTGGCACACACATGCCACCAGCTACAGACCTCCCGTAGAACTCACCTCCATGCGTCTCACCATGTCCTTTATGTGTTCCCGAGGACAAGGTGACCCACAATCACCGGGAGCGGCAGAAAACCGGCGGGGGCATCCCAGACCTGAGAGTGCAAACCCCCGGGGAACAGAAGGCGATGGAGCTCGCGGGCGAGGCAGAGGAAAGGGCCGTCTCAGAAACAGAGGTCGGCATGTGGTAACCAAGTGAGAGCCCAATGCAAAGCTGATGTCCCAACAGCAACTGAGTGACCCCCTCTCCCACAGACCTCTCCTTCCCAAGATCTCACCGTGTCTCTTGTCTTTTGCCTTGCGGGATCACCATCAGACGAGGCCGGGCCGTCCGGGATCGCTGACCCCCAGCCACATCCCCAGAACACCCCGGAGCACCAGTCCGGGGAAGACACCGACTCCTCGTCACTGCTGTCACCTGCACCCTCCACCATCGCAGAGACTATCACCTCGGGGGGCATTTTAGTGAAGAGGCTCCTGGGTCACCTTCTGGTGCTCACTTCACACAGGCTGCAGCACATCAGGTGGAGGCAGGGACTCCCGAGGAGCGGGCGGTCAGAGGGCTGCCCGATCCCAGGAAGCAGCTGTAGCCCGGACAGGTATCGAGCTTCTGGGATGTATGGCGGGGGCAGGGCCCCAGGACACTTGACCCTGGGGTCACCCTCAGTGAGAGGTGGCAGGAAACGGGGCCAGAAGTGTGAGGCCGCCGTGTATGTCAGCTTACCCAGTGAGTGAGCCGTTACCACTCACTATCTCCCGAAACCCCCTTCCCACAAGCTATATGGGCCTGTGAGATGGATTGGCCGGCACACATGCGGGGATGACCCGGGCGGACAGTGGAATGTGATCCTAAAGGCAGGAGTCAGACTGTGTCAAACGGTGAGGAGATCCAGAGCTCATCTCCCAGCGAGTCGTCATCATCCTCCGTCCCGTGGACAAGACCCTCTGATACTGCCAACCCAGCGCCAACACCCTGTGGGGATATTGGTAGGGACCTCGGAGGGAGGGAGGGGGAGCTGGGATAGTGGGATGGAGTGAAGGGAGGAGGGACGGGGAAGGTGGAGTGAAGGGAGGAGGGACAGGGAAGGTGGAGTGAAGGGAGGAGGGATCAGGAAGGTGGAGTGAAGGGAGGAGGGACGGCGATGGTGGAGTGAAGGGAGGAGGGACGGGGAAGGTGGAGTGAAGGGAGGAGGGACGGGGAAGGTAGAGTGAAGGGAGGAGGGACGGGGAAGGTGGAGTGAAGGGAGGAGGGACGGGGAAGGTGGAGTGAAGGGAGGAGGGACGGGGAAGGTGGAGTGAAGGGAGGAGGGACGGGGAAGGTGGAGTGAAGGGAGGAGGGACGGGGAAGGTGGAGTGAAGGGAGGAGGGACGGGGAAGATGGAGTGAAGGGAGGAGGGACGGGGAATGTGGAGTGAAGGGAGGAGGGACGGGGAAGGTGGAATGAACGGAGGAGGGACGGGGAAGATGGAGTGAAGGGAGGAGGGACGGGGAAGGTGGAGTGAAGGGAGGAGGGTCGGGGAAGGTGGAGTGAAGGGAGGATGGCCGCGAAAGGTGTCAGCAGCTGTGGGGAAGGGGGCATCACATGGAAGTGGGGGGGTGGGTATGGGAGGTGGGACAGGGCTCAATGACGCTCCAGGTTTCTCCATGGGCCTCGTTATAACGGGTCTCTGCGTCGGTCTGGGGCCTCTGGACAGGTGTCATTAACCATGACCTCAGCGGTTAACCCTTGTCGCCAAAGAGCCAACCCCTCACCTGAGGGAGCACCTCGAAGGTGCCGCGAACCGATGAGTGCGCCAAGATGTTGGACGGCCGGCACTCGAGCCTCACCGGCTGGGCCCTGCTCTTCTGGGGCAGGCTCCTCTTGTGCAGGATCCTCCCTGAGCAGGCCCTGTGCCTCCAGCCTCCGTGTGTCCGTAACGGGAGCTGTGGCCAGGTAGATAGCGAGCATTCCTGGCTGGACTCCAAAATTCATTCTCCGCAGGGGGGAATAGAGAAGACATGTTAGCACGATGAGTATTCCCGAACCCATCCCGATCCAACAGGCTACACGGTGACCCTGAGTTGTACTTCAGCTCCACCCTCCACATGTCCCCACAAACCCCACCCCCACCCCTCAGCCGCTCCCCCCGATATGTTGCCGTCCGCACTGCACCCCTGTCCCCATCAGTGAGTGGGACCGGGCCTGTGATGTGGGGAGGCTCTATCCTCACCGACCATCCCTGTCGACAGGGGGACCGGTGGGTGACGAAACCCGTGTCAGCGACAGGCTCTCTGGCCCGTGTCCTGTTTCCTCCAGTGGGGTTTACTGTGGGTCTCCTCACTGGGTGGGCCGTGTGTTATCCCACCAGCAGGGTGGCACCTGGTTGTGGGGTGGAGAGGGTCACCGTGTGCCACCAATCGCCTCCATGCTTAGAGGCTTGTGTGTGGACAGGTCCTACAGATGGGGGTGAAGCAGGGAAGTGTGTGTCTGCTGGGAGCTTAGCTGCAGTGTGATGTGGGTCCTGGGTGTGGCACACAGGTTGTTACAACCTGTCCGGGGGCAGGGTGGATGGGAGCAGGGGTGCGGTGGGCAGGCAGGGCTTGGAGACAGCTGGTGGTCCTGAGGGGTGGGCTGGCTGATAGTGTGACTGGTGAGACATCTGCCCTGAGAGGGGCAGTGTGCCAGGGAGGGTGCCAAAGGCCACGGTGCATGTGTCCTTTGTTTGGGGTGAGCTCTGCTATTCCCCTGCTTCCCCTGCAGTGGGGCTGAGCTTCTGATGAGGGAACTGAGGAGTGGCAGCACCTGGTGTGTGACTGATTGAGCTTGGCCACGCCCATCCCGGTGATGGCTCAGCCGGGGTCTGAGGCTTTGCAGAGGGGCGGCCTGGGTGGGCTCCCAAATGACCAGAGGCTCTGTGAACATTTCCAGGACACAGTGAGCAGTCAGCAGAGTGAGCAGCCAGGGGCCTGTGAGAAGCAGCAAAGGGGTGTGTTTAAAACCCAGACTGCAGCAATGGGGGTCTGAGCCAGGCCACCCCGATCCCGAGGGGGACACCCCGAGTGCACAGACGTGTCACCAAGTCGCTCCCCGTTACTCCCCCCGGCCCAGGCAGACACCCCCCCCACCCCCCATCAAGTCCCACAATTATTGAGGCTTTTTGAGAGTTTATTACCCTCTCTCTGCCCCCCAGCAGCCATGGAGCCCAGTCCCCGTTTGGAAATATTTGCACTAATTCACACCCGCGTGACTTCTGCCTGAGAGGGCGGAGCATCGTGGAAGGGCGGAGCATGCTGTGTCCAATCCGCTGATTAGATTTAAATCTATGTAAATGAGGGTTTTACATGGGCCCGCTACAGGGCACAAACTTTGATTTCACCGCCAGGGAGGGACTGGAGCCTGGCGTCGGAATCAGTGCCGGGCACAAACCTCGATTTGTGCATTACGCCCGATTCTCTGTCCGATCGCACTTCCGGTGTCGTGAAGCGGAGAATCCGCCATATTTGTTTCCACGGAGCAGAACGCAAATGTCTCGGTGTTGAGATCTTCTAAATTTGAGAAGAGATTAGTTTATTTTGATGATCTCTCTCTCACACACACACACATCAGGTCGGCTTATTTTGATGTTGAGGAACAGGAAATCAAATCAAAAATGGTGAAATCTTCCCCTGATCCCCAGTGAGTCTCCCCCGAGCCCCTGTGAGTCTCTCCCCCGATCCCCAGTGAGTCTCACCCCCCGATCCCCAGTGAGTCTCCCCCCGATCCCCAGTGACTCTCCCCGCGATCCCCAGTGAGTCTCTCCCCCGATCCCCAGTGAGTCTCCCCCCGATCCCCAGTGAGTCTCCGCCCGATCCCCAGTGAGTCTCCCCCTATTCCCAGTGAGTCTCTCCCCCCGGTCCCCAGTGAGTCTCCCCCCGGATCCCCAGTGAGTCTCCCCCCGATCCCCAGTGAGTCTCTCCCCCCGATCCCCAGTGAGTCTCTCCCTCCGATCCCCAGTGAGTCTCTCCCCCGATCCCCAGCGAGTCTCCCAGATCCCCAGTGAGTCTCCCCCCCCGATCCCCAATGAGTCTCCCCCCCGATCCCCAGTGAGTCTCTCCCCCAGATCCCCAGTGAGTCTCCCCCCGATCCCCAGTGAGACTCCCCCGATCCCCAATTAGTCTCTAATTTTCTGTTTTTTCTCCCAGTCTCTGTGACCCTGGATGTGGAAACAGCGAATTTCTGGCTCGAGGTGTCTGAGGATCTGAAGAGTTTGAGACGGTCCTGGACCCAGAGGAGTCTCCCTGACACCAATAAGAGGTTTACACACTGTCCCTGTGTGCTGGGATCAGAGGGATTCACATCGGGGAGACATTACTGGGAGGTGGAGGTGACGGGGAATCGGGGCTGGAGTCTGGGAATAGCCGCAGAGTCTGTGGAAAGGAAGGACTCGGTCAGTCGGAGCCCAGAGACTGGATTCTGGACCATTGAGCGGTTTCATGATCGGTTTTATATAAACTCCTCTCCTGAATCCCCTCTCCCTGTCAGTCAGATCCCCGGGAAGGTGGGAGTTTATCTCAGTTATGAGTCTGGGACAGTGTCATTTTACAACGTGGACACCAAGTCCCATCTCCACACCTTCACTGGGAATAAATTCACTGAGAAACTTTATCCTTTCTTCTGGATTTTGGATGTATACCAGTTTATGAGAATCTGCTCCGGTTCTGATCCTGATCGGGAAAGGGGCGGGGCCTCAGGGTGGTGACATCATCACTGACATCACAAGGTCGGGGGTCAGAAATCACTCTTGACAACAGATTGTACTAAATGAGTCATTTAATTTCCAAATTGTAAAATCTCAATCAGACTGTAAATAAGAACAACACAAATAGAAATGTCAGAGAATTAAAATTCAACGAAATTTCATATCCTGAACTTTTGCTTGCCGTTCATTGTAGTGCAAATTGCAGCCAAACGATGGTGATGTCGAGCTGTACAAAGATCAGTAAAGTTTTACAGCGCAGTATCGCCACCTGCTGCTGGATACCTGGTACTGGCAGGAATACCAAAAACACAAAATGCTCAAACACTCGCTGATCTGACAATTCAGGCCGGACCTTTCTTCACAACTGAAAGAGAATTGGATTAGAAACAAAGGAGGGAAAATAAACATTAGCCTGGAGTTTTAAAAAAAATCTTTATTGTCACAATTAAATGAAGTTACTGTGAAAATCCCGTCTTGAAGCCGCTGCAGTCCCTGAGGTGTAGGTAGACCCACCGTGCTGTTAGGGAGGGAGCTCCAGGATTTGGACCCGGCGACACTGAAGGAACGGCCGATATATTTCCCAGTCAGGATGGGGAGTGACTTGGAGGGGAACCTCCAGGTGGGGGTGATCCCATGTTTCTGCTGCTCTTGTCCTTCTAGATGGTGGTGGCCATGGGTTTGGGATCACTGCCTGTGCGGAGTTTTGCAGTAAAATGGACGATAGTCATGAGTAGCGATAATCAGCAAAGTGACAGGATATTGCTCGTTCAAACTTGAACAATTGCAAACCTTGCATTGATATAACAGCACCCTGCAAATAACACTGACAGCTTTTAAGATAAGTCACACGATACTCACATTTTAATCAATTAATTGTTTGATTATAACTTAACTAAACTAATCATTTAACATTAATTTCCGTACATTACAGAAGAATTCTGAAACAACATTCCAGTAACCATTATAATCAATTTCGATGAGCATTAAGTATTGAAGACCCAAGAAGTAGCGCTTTTGGCTGATATTTACACAGTTAGTTACATGTGGGAAAATGGTCATATACTTACATTGAAATAAACCTGGACAAACTAAAGCTAATTGTTGGAAATTAACTGGGAGACCTGTAGAAATGTTTAACAAATCCTCAGAAAAGTTTTGTCAGAATAGGAAATGGGTTTTGAAATTGGAACTGCGATACAGATATGACAATCTCAGACCAGACCCCAATAGTTGCTGGGATCCGGACAGAAACCCCAATGTTTAATTTAATTTGTAAGATGCGAGGAAAGGATACTTTGCTCGAAGTGTGACTCCACACAATTAAGGATATGTTATATTGAAACAAACTTTATTACTAACACAGTCTTAAACTAACTTTAACGTCATATAAAAATAGCTTACAATGCTTAACAAGAAAGTGAAACACTTTAACTCCTAACTGGTATCTTTTTATCTCCAATCAAGCAAAACCCATAGAATCATAGAATTTACAGTGCAGAAGGAGGCCATTCAGCCCATTGAGTCTGCACCGGCTCTGGGAAAGAGCCCCACACCACCACCCTATCCCCTTTATCCCCGTAACCCAGTAACCTTTTTGGACACAAACATTAACTCCCTCCACCTCCGATGGACAGTGTCAGCCGTGTGCACCATCGACAAGATTTACTGCAGGAACTCACCGAGGTTCCTCAGGCAGCACCTTCCAAACCCACGGCCACCACCATCTAGAAGGACAAGAGCAGCAGATACCTGGGATCAACCCCAAGGTTCCCCTCCAAGTCATTCACCATCCTGACGTGGAAACATATCGGAATTTCCTTCATTAACGTGGGTCAAAATCCTGGAATTCCCTCCCTAACAGCACGGTGGGTGTACCTGCATCCAGGGACTGCAGAGGCTTCAAGACGGCAGCTCAGCCACCACCTTGTCAAAGGGAAACTAGGGATGGACAATAAATACTGACCTAGCCAGCGATGTCCAGAACCCATAATGGAAGAATATAAATGTTACAAAGCCTGGAGATTGCTGCATTCGGACATGAACTGCTTCAATATCTGAATAATAATCTTTTATTGTCACAAGTATGAAGTTACAGTGAAAAGCCCCTAGTCGCCTCATTCCGGCACCTGTTCGGGGAGGCTGGTACAGGAATTGAACCCGTGCTGCTGGCCTTGTTCTGCATTAACAAACTAGCTGTCTAGCCCACTAAGCTAAACCACCCCATTAGCTACGATGTTGAATGTTGGCCGATTAAGACTCTGCCTGCTTACTCAGGTGGATATATAGGATCCCACTGAATCATTTTGAGTTGGGGGGAGTTCCTCCCCGTGTCCTGGTCAATATTTATCTCTAAATCAATGTGGCTGTGAAATTTTATAGATGCTGATTGACCTTTGAAGTCATGAAACAAATAGAGTATTTTCCTTTAAATGATGTGCGTGGTGTGAATTTAGTTTATTTTATATCACTGTTAAAAGGCACTAAATCTTTGTTTTAAGCAGAGTAAAAGGCAGCTTTGAAGAAGGTTAACTTTTTTATTTGAAACTGAAGTTTAGTTGTCAGCTTCCCCACCCCTCAGGGTTCTCAGACACTGAATAGAAACACAAGTTGCTGCAGTCCCAGAGGCTGCTTTCCCCTTTTTGAGAGAGAGCTGACTGGTGGTGGGTTTAACCTGAGGGTCCGGTTTCCTCCCACAGTCCAAAGATGTGCGGGTTAGGTGGATTGGCCATGCTAAATTGCCCGTAGTGTAAGGTTAATGGGGGGATTGTTGGGTTATGGGTATACGGGTTACGTGGGTTTAAGTAGGGTGATCATTGTTCGGCACAACATCGAGGGCCGAAGGGCCTGTTCTGTGCTGTACTGTTCTATGTTCTATTTCAGGCGAGAAACAAGGTTGAACCTTCCTGAATAACCATAGCTGATATGGGAGTTGAACCCACACTGCTGGCATCGCTCTACATTACAAACCAGCCATCCAGCCAACTGTGCTGAACCAACTCCCTTTAACCCTACTCCCATTTGCCGTGTTATTTTAGCCAATGTAAAACAATCTTACTTTTCAGTTCAGCGATGCTAGAATGCCCATTGCTGTGAATGTTTGTGAAACAAGTGCATTGAGTGAGAGAGTTCCAGCAGGTTGATAGCGATATGGTGAATGATTCACCTGTCTTGATGTCAGGGGCAGTCACTCTCACCTCACCTCTGGCATTCAGCTGTGTTCTAGCGCCACCAGGTGACCAAAGTCACGAATGCAGGGAAAATAAATCTGTGGAGTCCCGATCTCAGCCAGCGGGTGGCAGTGTTGCTCCATGCAAAACAGGATTTTTATGCTTAAAATGTTTTTATTCATTTACCTGAATAAAGAACAAAACAGAGGAACCCTGGCGAGATATCATCAGATATTAGTGACTGAAGTTAAGTTTTGTGAACTAATTGAACATTGAAATAAATTTCAGGGCCTGAATAACATAAGGATTCTGAGAAATTACTGGGTTAAAAATAAATCCATAGTTTGTGGTTTTAGGTTTACTGTTTTGTTGACAAGTAATGTTGTTGTATCAATGAAACTATATTTATACACTATAACATTTGATCTGTTGTAATAAAAACAAAATACTACGAATGCTGGAAATCATCTGAAAAAGATTCATATTCCACTCGATACGTCAACTCTGTTTCTCTCTCCGCAGACCGGACCTGCTGAACATTTTCCAGAACTTTCTGTTTTTATTATTAATTTGATCTGCTGGTTAATTGAACAGGGAAACATGTTGTTCCAGTCTCACCAGGAGCTGCTGCACTGGTTATTAAAAATCTAATTTTATTGCTGCAATACCATTCTCAGCCAGGGGGAGGTGGTGTTGTTCTATCTAATTTCACTTTCATGCTCGCATTCTAACTATCCACCAATGTCACAGTTATTAAACCAGGAGGACATTCTTATCCTCTCTGTACTCGGAATACAGGCCCAGATTTGTGAATTCAGCTCCTGGCCCACAGCAAGATCCCAAACTGGGAAATTTCACTTTCCCAACCTGGGCTTTCTTGAACATTGTGCAGTCCGGCTGTGTGGAATTTCCCGATAGGGATTCGGTGTGTGACAGGAACATGGAAGTGGGAAGTCCAGGTATCCAGCAGCAGGTGGCGATACTGCACCGCAAAACTTTACTGATCTTCGTACAGCTCAACATCACCATCGTGTGGCTGAAACTGGCACTACAATGAACTGCAAGGGAAAGTTAATCTCTCTGGGCTGAATTTTCACTGTGATCACAGGTCACAAAAGGCGCTGGAGTCAAGTGTAGGAGCTGAGTGAGAAATGGAAACACAGAAGAAATCCGAGCTACAGCTTTACACTGCAGTATCACCATAACATGATCAAAAACATTTAATAATCCCAAAAAAGAATAAATGTTGACATTTTGAGGCGTAGATGCCTCAGCAATGGTTTTGACTTTTGAAGGTGATTAGTGCAGTCACTTTGTGTCCATGACGTGACCCAGATATTCAATAGAAGATTGGCAAAATTCACATTTATCTTTCCACACTCTTAATCCGTAATCTTCTAGGCTCTGGAGTGCAGCATCTCGGTTTGGGAGATTCTTCCTAATTTTTTCCAAGAACTAAGATATCATCTCAGTAAAACTGGCCTCCTGATCCACTTAGAATTTGATCCATGACACGTTGGAACATCTCAGATGTGGACGTGACACCAAATTGAAGACTTTAATATCTGGACAGCCCATTGTGTGTCACGATTGTCAAAGATAATTGTGAATCTGGATCCACATTCATCTGGAGTGAAGCTTGACTCTGGTCAATTTTCCTGAAGTGTTGGCCTCCAGCCAACCCAATGAATAAACCATCAATCAGAGGCAGAGGCACTTACCTCACCTTTAAGCATCTTGCTTGACTAAATCTTTAACTTGACTGAGATCTCCCTCATACTCTCCATTCAAGACAATGGTTTGTTTCTTTAAAATCTTCGGTGACCTGCTCCGGAATCTGACATGAGATTCACCTGGGCCCAGTTTAGTTTGATCTTTTCCAGCCAGGTTCTCCACATTAATGCAGGATAATTTCCTTTAACAATGTGCAGGGACAAATCTGTGGCCTGTCCATTCAACTGCTCAGGTACATTGATACGGCCCCTCAACGGAACCACTTTTCCAGTAAGAAAGTCCATTCACATCAGCGTGAGGGCAGACCGGTATGAGTTACGCCTGCTCTCCCACAGCGTGCTGCTGGTGAGCAAACCTCCCAGAGATGCTCAGGTGAATGCATCACTCAGGGTGAGGGTGATGCCCGGTGCACTGCCCCCCTGACAGTGCATGTGGTCATGGGGATATGGAGTGGGTATGAGGGAATGGAGAGGTCTTGGGGGTGGGGGTGGGGAGTGGTGGGGGGTGGGGAGTGGTGGAGCGATGTGAGTGGTAAGTGCTGCCTGACCCTCATGTTCGGAACTGAGCTGATGTCTCAGCAGATAGAAGTGGGTCTTCAATCCCGTCCACTTCAGCATCGGCTTCCTCCATTCCTCCCTTGGGCCTGCTTCAGGAGGTCGTGGCCCTGACTCCAGCCCAATCCTGCCATCCCACCATTAAGTAGAACACTTCCCTACGTCATGACAGAGTACCTTTAAGAAATGGGTGTGTATATAAATATCTGTAGTGAGAGAACCTTTAAGAAATAGGCGTTTATTGCTGCAGTGATGTCAGAGAGTGGGTGGAGCTGGGCTGTCTGTCAGCTTTTTACTTTCGTTTTAGACTGTTTGCTGCAGGGTGGGTTTTAGTTTTGTTTTCAGAGCTGGATAGCTGCCGTCACGGCCAGAAGGGGTATTAGTCTCTCTCTCTGTAATCTAAAGACTGTAAATCAATCCTTTTGTGATTTAAAACTAATAACTGCTCTGAGTAGTGACTTTAACCTGATGTGCTTCTGTTTAAAGGTTTTTTAAAAAGTCTTATGGATGTTAACAGGACAGCTTAAGGATTATTTAGTGTTGTATTCTTTGGGGTTATATTTGAATTAATGGTTGCTAAGATGTTCACTGTATGTTTTAAAAAGGTTAACTTGAGTTCATAGAATAAACATTGTTTTGCTTTAAAAATACTTCTCCATTTCTGCTGTACCCACCCCTGTAGAGTGGGCCGTGTGCTCCCCATACCACAATCTATTAAAAGTTGTGGGTCAGGTGAACTCCATGATGCACTTTGGGGTTCTCCAAACCCTGGCCCATAACACCTACATGAAATTACAACTGCCCCAAGTCTGCCCATTCCAGCAGCCAGTCCATGTTCTCTTGAAGTTTATTATTCTGACCAGTCCCTGGGCGAGGTCACCAAATTCCTTCCCCTCCGTCCCCTTCTGTGGGAACTATCTCGGCACGAGCCTCAATTTATTCTGATTCCGGACAGGATATCCCTAAGTTGTTGTGCCCCGGGTGAGGAAGAAGGAACTGGCTCCCTTTCTTTATTCAGCCCCCTCAGTTGGCCCAAATAAGATTAATTTTAAAAGTATCCCTTCATTGCAGATACCCTTTTCCTGCCCATGTCTGAGTTAAACTTCAACATATCCGCCCGTAATTCAGCCTCTGTCTCTCCGGGCCGCTGACTGATCCTCCAATCACAGCCTCTGTCTCTCCGGGCAGCTAACTGATCCTCCAATGATGTGGAGATGCCGGCATTGGACTGGGGTGAGCACAGTAAGAAGTCTTACAACACCAGGTTAAAGTCCAACAGGTTTGTTTCAAACACGAGCTTTCGGAGCACGGCTCCTTCACCTGAAGAAGGAGCCGTGCTCCGAAAGCTCGTGTTTGAAACAAACCTGTTGGACTTTAACCTGGTGTTGTAAGACTTCTTACGATCCTCCAATCACAGCCTCTGTCTCTCCTTGCCGCTGACTGATCCTCCAATCACAGCCTCTGTCTCTCCGGGCCGCTGACTGATCTTCCAATCATAGCCTCTGTCTCTCCGGGCCGCTGACTGATCCTCCAATCACAGCCTCAGTCCCGCCAGGCCGCTGACTGATTCTCCAATCACAGCCTCTGTCTCTCCCACTCTCTCCAGCCGCTCGCTGGCGCTGTGACCGTTGGGCTTTGAGCGCTCAGCTCGCGCACGCGCGCTCGCTCACGGCCGCTCTCCAGCCGCCTTCACTCAGTCTGCAGCGGGGCCGCGCGCGCGCTCCTCTGCTCGGCAGTTAAACACCGTTTAAAATCAGAGCCACCTGATCAGAAAAGGGGCAGCAGGGAAATGGAGAAGCGCCGGGGGGGGGAGCTGCACAGGGACAGCTGCAGCTTTACCCCCCTCACTCTTTGATATTTCACTCACATCCTTCAGGGAAATGTCTGCATCCACAAACAAAACTCCCTGGCAGCCCTTTGCCATCACTCCCACATTCATTTCCATTCAAACTGCTCACATCCCCCGCGGGAGGGAGGGAAGCGGGGCGGGCGGGACGGACTATTTAATGGACCATTAAAAGTTGTGGCTGAGAAAGTGTCATTTGAGATCTCTGTCCATCACATCCATCTCCCATCACTTTGCTGATTATTTCCAGCAGACTGATGGGGCGGCAATTAGCAAATTGCATTTGTCCTCTTTCAGTTTTCATTCTGACTTTACTCTCCTGTTGTATAACTCTATTTATTGGCTGGATATTTAGTTGCTGGTTAGTCTAGTTGCTTCTCCGCCCTCCTTCACCTTCCTTTATACTTACACTTCATTTCCATTTCATTTTTTACCGATCCTTCCCCCCGGATGAAACCACTTGAATGTTTCCAGGGTCCATTCACCGGCTCCATTAAAGGAAGAAAATTGTGTCAACAGAAAGGTTGGGACAGGAAGCCTGGGAATGAGGCTTTGTCTGCCTGTTGAGGGAAGAGGAGTGGTGAGGGGGATGGAGTCAGCTGGTCTTACTGTGGACCTGGGGAACAAGCCCTGGATTGCAATCCATTTCCTGAAAGTGTCAGCAAAGCCCATTTTCTCAATTGTCTTGAGGAAACATTGCACTCACTCTGGATGACTATCTTTTATACATCCAGGGAGAGGATTAAGGTAGAGGTTTGTCTGTGGAGAATCACATTGAATAACCACCTCCACATGTGGCCTCATATTCAATATTATGGCTGGGAATATCTCGGTGTTGGGATCTGGATCTAAATTTCTCAGTCGGTATTGAAGAAGAGATGACTTTATTTTGATGATGTCACTCACACAGTCCAACAGAGTGTGTTTCCTCCCCTCAGGGCAGATCCTTTTGATGTTGAGGAACAGGAAATCAAATCAGATATGGTGAAATCGAGGAGGGAACCTTCACAAACCCCAGTGAGTCTCTCCCGATCCCCAGTGAGTCTCTCCCCCCGATCCCCAGTGAGTCACTCCCCGATCCCCAGTGAGTCTCCCCCGATCCCCAGTGAGTCTCTCCCCCAGATCCCCAGTGAGTCTCTCCCCGATCCCCAGTGAGTCTTGATTCTTGAATTCTCGAGGAATTAAGGGCTATGGGGAGAGAGCGGGTAAATGGAGTTGAATTCAACCATGATTGAATGGTGGAGTTGACTCGATGGGCCGAATGGCCTTACTTCCGCTCCTATGTCTTATGGTCTTATGGTCTTATGGAGTCTCCCCAGATCCCCAATGAGTCTCTCCTCCCGATCCCCAATGAGTCTTTCCCCCCGATCCCCAGTAAGTCCCTCCCCATCCCCAGTGAGTCTCTCCCCGATCCCCAGTGTGTCTCCCCCGATCCCCAGTGAGTCTCCCCCTATCCCCAGTGTGTCTCCCCCCGATCTCCAGTGAGTCTCCCCCGATCCCCAGTGAGTCTCTACCCCCGATTCCCATTGAGTCTCCCCCGATCCCGTGAGCCTCTCCCCGATCCCCAGTGAGTCTCCCCCCAATCCCCAGTGAGTCTCTCCCCCGATCCCCAGTGAGTCTTTCCCCGATCCCCAGTGAGTCTCTCCCCGATCCCCAGTGAGTCTCCCCCGATCCCCAGTGAGTCTCCCCCCCGATCCCCAGTGAGTCTCCCTCGATCCCCAGTGAGTCTCCCCCCCCCGATCCCCAGTGAGTCTCTCCCCCGATCCCCAGTGAGTCACCCCCCGCCTCCACCGGATCCCCAGTGAGTCTTCTGCCAGTCTCTGTGACCCTGGATGTGGAAACCGCGAATCCCTGGCTCGAGGTGTCTGAGGATCTGAAGAGTTTGAGATGGACCCGGACCCAGAGGAGACTCCCTGACACCAGGAAGAGGTTTACACACTGGCTCTGTGTGCTGGGATCAGAGGGATTCACATCGGGGAGACATTACTGGGAGGTGGAGGTGACGGGGAGTCGGGGCTGGAGTCTGGGAGTAGCCGCAGAGTCTGTGGAGAGGAAGGACTGGGTCAGTCTGAGCCCAGAGACTGGATTCTGGACCATTGGGCGGTTTGATGATCAGTCTTATATAAATTCCTCTCCTCGATCCCATCTCCGTGTCGGTCAGATCCCCGGGAAGGTGGGAGTTTATCTCAGTTATGAGTCTGGGACAGTTTCATTTTACAACGTGGACACCAAGTCCAATCTCCACACCTTCACTGGGAATAAATTCACTGAGAAACTTTATCCTTTCTTCTGGACTTTGGATTTAAAGCACTTTCTGAGAATCTGCTCCGGTTCTGATTCGGATCCGGAAAGGGGTGGAGCCTCGGAGTGGTGACATCATCCCTGACGTCACAATGACTTGACCCCGTGATTCGGGTCAGGGCAGAGGTCAGGGTCGGGGTCAGAAACCACCACTGACAACAGGTTGTCACTGAATATGTAATTTAATTTCCAAATTGTAAAATCTCAATCAGACTGTAATTAAAAACCACACAAATAGAAATGTCAGAGGATTAAAATAAAAAGGAAATTAAATATCCTGAACTTTCCCATGCAGTTCATTGTAGTGCCAATATCAGCCACACGATGGTGATGTTGAGCTGTACAAAGATCAGTAAAGTTTTACAGCGCAGTATCGCCACCTGCTGCTGGAAACCTGGTACTGGCAGGAATACCAAAAACCCCAAAGACTCAAACACTCGCTGATCAGAGAATTCAGACAGGACCTTTCTTCACAACTGAAAGAGAATTGGATCAGAAACAAAGGAGGAGAAATAAACATCAGCGTGAACTTCCCAATTCCAGAGCAACACCACCTTCCCCTGGCTGAGAATGGTATTGCAGCTATAACATTAGATTTTTTTAAACCAGTGCAGCAGCTCCTGGTGAGACTGGAACAACATGTTTCCCTGTTCAATTAACCAGCAGATCAAATTAATAATAAAAACAGAAAGTTCTGGAAAATGTTCAGCAGGTCCGGTCTGCGGAGAGAAAAACAGAGTTTTTTTTAAAATTTAGAGTACCCAATTAATTTTTTCTAATTAAGGGGCAATTTAGCGTGTTCAATCCACCTACCTTGCACATCTTTGGGTTGTGGGGGCGAAACCCACGCAAACACGGGGAGAATGTGAAAACTCCACACGGACAGTGACCCAGAGCCGGGATCGAACCTGGGACCTCAGCGCCGTGAGGCAGCAGAGCTAACCCACTGAGCCACCGTGCTGTCCCGAGAAAAACAGAGTTGACGTATCGAGTGGAATATGAATCTTTTTCAGATGATTTCCAGTATTCGCAGTATTTTGTTTTTATTACAACAGATCAAATTGTTAGATTGCATAAATATAGTTTACTTGATGCAACAACATTACTTGTCAGCCAAACAGTAAACCTAAAACCACAAACTGTCTATGGATTTATTTTTAACCCAGTAATTTCTCAGAATCTTTGTTATTCAGGTCCTCAAATTTATTTCAAGTTCAATTAGTTCACACAACCTCATTTCCAGCTCCAAATGTGATATCAGTCACTAGTATCTGATGACATTTCCCCCAGGGTTCCTGCGTTTTGATCTTTGTTCGAGTAAATAAATAAAAATGTTTTTAACATAAAAATCCGATTTTGCATGGAGCAACACTGCATTACTGGCTTTGGCCACATGGTGGTGCTAGAACACAGCTGTTTCTTTTTGGGGAGACGATTCTGTTGACTGTTTACTGACAATAACTAGCGAAGGTGAGGCACTCATCGTGGTCCTGCTGGTCATGGCCACAGATGGTGACGTTGTCCAAGTACGGGAAGGTCGCCCGTAAGCCGTACTGGTCCACCATTTGATCCATCGCCCTCTGGAAAATGGAGACTCTGTTTGTCACACCAAAGAGTATCCTGAGGAAGTGAAACATCCGACCGGCTGCTTCAAAAGCCGTGTAGGGGCGGTCCTCTGAGCGAATAGGGAGTTGGTGGTAGGCCGATTTGAGGTCAACCGTGGAGAATACCCGATACTGGGCAATTTGGGTCACCATTTCAGCTATTCGGGGAAGTGGGTACGCATCGAGTTGTGTGAAGCGGTTTATTGTCTGGCTATAATCCACTACTATTCGTTGCTTTTCCCCGGAGCGGACTACCAATACTTGGGCCCTCCAAGGGCTGTTGCTGGCCTCTATGACCCCCTCTTTTAGTAGCCGCTGAACCTCTGACTTGATAAAAGTCATGTCTTGGGCGCTGTACCGCCGACTCCTGGTGGGGACGGGCTTACAGTCGGGAGTGAGGTTCGCGAAGAGTGGGGGGTGACGCAACTTTGAGTGTCGCCAGGCTGCAGACTGTGAGTGGGGGCAGGAGTCCGCCAAACTTCAGTGTCAGGCTCCGGTGGCTGCACTGAAAGTCCAGACCGAGCAGCAGGGGGGCGCAGAGGTGAGGGAGGATGTAGAGTTTAAAACGGGTGTATTCAGCGCCTTGAATTGCGAGGTCAGCGACACAATACCCCGTGATTTGTACCGAATGGGACCCTGAGGCGAGGGCGATAGTTTGGGAGGCGGGGTGAGTGCGCAGAGAGCAGCGCCTTACCGTGTCTGGGTGGATAAAGCTCTCCGTGCTCCCGGAGTCGAACAGGCAGGGAGTGTCTTGGCCGTTGATTCGCACCCGCATCATCGAGTTTCGCAGGTGTTTCGGCCGTGATTGATCAAGCGTGATCGCTCCTAGGTGTGGGCCGTCAGAGTCGGACTCACAAAATGGCCGCCCGGAGTCACAAGATGGCCGTCGCTGGCGGTCGGACGTGTCGGGTTTCTAAGATGGCCGCCACCAAGATGGCCGCTCCCATATCTCGCACGAGGTCGATGACGCGTCAGAAGTGGGCGTGTCTGGCCGCAGCTCAGCTGCGTTGCGGGGTCTGTGAGGCCGGGAGCTTGATTTCTGGGCCCGGTGAGACTTTTGTTTGTGGCCTTTGGGCCCAGCCAGGCAGACTTTCGTGAAGTGCCCTTTCTTCCCGCAGTCGTTGCAGATCGCGGATCGGGCCGGACAACGCTGGCGTGGGTGCTGGCCTTGCCCACAGAAATAGCATGGGGAGCCCCCGGAGTGAGTGGATTGACGCGTGGCACAGGCCTGTAGCGTGGCCGAGTCTGGAGGGGATCGAGAGGGATTCGTAAAGTCCGCGGAGTACGTACGGAGGTTACGGTGGGCCGTTTCGAGAGAAAAGCCGAGCGTTACCGTGCCTTGGAGATCCTTCGCCCCGTCTTCTAGGAGCCGCTGCTGGATGTACGATGACCTGATGCCAGACACAAGGGCATCGCGGATGTGTAAGTCCCTGTGTTCTTCAGCCGTCACTGCTTTGTGATCGCAGTTCCTCGCGAGCGCGGTGAGTCTTTCCACGAACTCGTCCAGCGTTTCCCCGGAACGCTGGCTGCAGGTCGAGAGCAAATGCCTGGCATGTACCTCATTGGTAGTCTTTATGAAGCGTCTCTTCAATATTTCGATTGCCGCCTCATAGGTCGTAGCGGTTTCGATCATGGCGGAGATTCGGTGGCTCACCCGGCCATGTAGGAAGCGCAGCTTGCGAGCGCTGTCGATATCAGACGGTGAGGAGTCCAGATAATCCTCAAAACACCAGAGCCAATGTTTAAAAATTTCCGAGGCTTCAGGCGTCCTGCCATCCAGGTTGTGTTTCTCTGGTTTCAGACCGCTGTCCATCTTGATGTGAAATGCTTATTAAATTGAGGCACTCTCAATTACAACGCGAAAGTTAGGTCAGTAATCAAAGGCTTTAATAAGCATTGAACAATGGCAGCATCCAAGAGAAGTGTGCTCGCAAAATGGGGTCTCATCTTAAATACTGTTTCCCAGGGGGCGTAGCCAGAGGTGGAGTCCCCCAGGGTTCCAAGCCTCTTAAAGGGGCAATGCCAAGCCTCTTAAAGGGGCAAGGTATTCCGATCATCACAGAAGGGAGCATTAATGTTTGTGTCAGTGAATGGCTCCATTAGTCTGTGCAGATATTAGGGATGGACAACAAATGCTGGCTTTGCCATTGACGCCCACCTGTTCTGAGCTGCCACCATGTTCTGGCAGATGCAGGTCAGTGAAGGGGGTCCCAGTGCGGGGAGGGGAGGGTAGGTGAGGCCTGGGTGGTCGTGAAAGGGGAAATCGGGGTCTTGGGGGATGGGCCAGAGGATAGAGAGGTCCAGAGGTCATCGGGCCTCAAGGTGGGGAGGTGACCATGACCAGAATTGGGGTTCTGATGGAGCCATTGCCTCCTCTCCGCTGTATTTCCTGCTGAGTGTTAACATTCCTTAATTCCTTGTTTCCGGACTTCCCCCATCCTGGGCTGGCATCCGCCTGCCAGTCTAAAAGTTGAGGTTGGCCGTAAAACTGCCCTTAAGTGGCCATTAATTGGGGCAAGGGCAGGTTTCCCGTCTGAGGTTCTGCCAAACCCAGTGTAAAATCACTGCAGGGTCGGGATGGGTGGGAATCTGCAGGGAATCCCATCCAAGTAAATTCCCGCCTCACTCCCGCCACCGCCTCAGACCCCCTGAGGGGAGAGAGCAGAGAATTCTGGCTGTAAAATATGCGTAAATTCAGAAAAAAGTTGGATGCAACAGTAGTTATGTTAATTGGAGCTGCTAAATCAGATATCTGTTATTTTCAAGTCACAGTGAGCAGTCAGCAGAAGTGTAAAATGTTTTAAGTTAGGCAGGTAGCATGGTCAGCGCAGGCTTGGAGGGCTGAAGGGCCTGTTCTTGTGCTGTCCCTTTCTTTGTTCTTTGAGATTGGGTTCTTTGGCTTAGACTCTGGGTCTGGGACGTGGGTCTCAGACAGACTGGAGACAGACTTTATCAAAGAAATCATGGAATCATTGCTAAAGTGCAGAAGGAGGCCATTTGGCCCATCAAGTCTGCACTGGCCCACGCCATAATAATAATAATCACTTATTGTCACAAGTCGGCTTCAATGAAGTTACTGTAAAAAGCCCCTAGTCGCCACATTCTGGCGCCTGTTCGGGGAGGCCGGTATGGGAATTGAACCTGCGCTGCTGGCCTTGTTCTGCATTACAAGCCAGCTAATTAGCCCACTGTGCTATCCCTGTAACCTCACCAAACCCACACACCGTTGGACACTAATTTAAAACAGTCCTGCTGAAGTTCGACAGCCACTGCGACATTGAGGTCAATGAGAGCTTTGAACGGTACGTTTTCCAGCAGAGGCTTCAGGGTAAGGATGAACCTTTCCAATCATTTGTGACCCATCTCCGCATCCTCACGCAGTCATGTAACTATGACTCCACAACTGATTCCATGATCCGGAATCAGATCGTTTTCAGGGTCCACTCCGATTCCCTTCTCCAGCAGCTCCTGAAAGTGAAGCAGCTCACCCTCAACATCGCCATCGAAACGTGCGTTCTCCACGAGCATAACAACCGGTACTCCCACATCAGGGTGGCAGAAATGGCAAAGCTAAACCCCCACGAGGCAGAACGGGTGCAGGCCATCAAACAGCTCCAGGGCCTGAGTCTGGATGAGAGTGGCCATTTCGCGCGCTTTTCTCGGGCTCCAGCTCATGTGCGCCACGACCGAGGGGACGGCAAAACCGACGACCAGCCCGTGCAAGTGCGCACGTCGTTCGACCGCACTGCACATAGGCAGTGGCGCATGGAACGTCCTGACGTCGGCGTCATGACGTGTCCGAATTGTGGCTCCGCCCATTTAAAGCGGCAATGTCCGGGAAAATCACAACGGTGTCTACAGTGTGGCAAGCTTGGCCACTACACAGCCCTTTGCAGATCTGCTCCACTGCCCAGCATCCAGCGATCCCAGCCACAGCGCAGGAGCGTCCGGTCAATACAGCAAGGCCATGCCAGACTCCGACCCCGACAGCCCAACAGATCCTGACACCGAGTGCCTTAAATCCCCATTCCGGGTGGGCATCATTATTAAGCATGAGCTGCCTTTCTCAAAGATGGTGAAACAACTCCCAATCCTAAGCGTGGATCCTGACAATGAGTGGCGTGCTGTCCTCACAGTTAACAAGGCTCGCATCCGTTTCAAGCTGGACACCAGCACATCAGCGAACCTCATTTCGAAATCCGATCTCGACACCATCCGCGTCAGACCAAGCATTCTTCCACCGGCCTGCCAGCTCCTTGACGACAATAGCAATGCCATTGCTGCCAGTGGCTCATGCCAACTCGGAGTTTCCAATAAGTCATTTAAAGCAGATTTGAAATCGTAGGACCTGACAGAGCTTCCCTGCTCGGTGCTCGGGCCTGACAGAGCTTCCCTGCTCGGTGCTCGGGCCTGACAGAGCTTCCCTGCTCGGTGCTCGGGCCTGACAGAGCTTCCCTGCTCGGTGCTCGGGCCTGACAGAGCTTCCCTGCTCGGTGCTCGGGCCTGACAGAGCTTCCCTGCTCGGTGCTCGGGCCTGACAGAGCTTCCCTGCTCGGTGCTCGGGCCTGACAGAGCTTCCCTGCTCGGTGCTCGGGCCTGACAGAGCTTCCCTGCTCGGTGCTCGGGCCTGACAGAGCTTCCCTGCTCGGTGCTCGGGCCTGACAGAGCTTCCCTGCTCGGTGCTCGGGCCTGACAGAACTTCCCTGCTCGGTGCTCGGGCCTGCAAACCCCTGAACCTGGTTCAGCGAGTCCACACCATGTCATCCTCACAGGCGACGGCCTCACCTGATGAAAACTTCCAGGCTGAAATTGATGACATCATCACGCAGTACCTCAGCGTGTTCGAAGGTATGGGCACAGTCCCATACCGATACAAAATCCTGCTCAAACCAAACGCCACCCCTGTGGTTCACGCACCACGTCGGGTGCCGGCACCCCTCAAGGACCACCTCAAGCAGCAGAACATTACCCAATAACAAAACGAGAAGAGTTGACCAGCGAGATGGCGCATGCCAAATTCTTTACGAAGCTAGACACTTCCAAGGGGTTCTGGCAAATATAGCTGGACACTTCCAGTCGCAAGCTGTGCAAATTCAATACTCCGTTCGGTCACTACTGCTACAACTGGCTGCCTCAGAGGTATTTCACCGCATAATGGAACAGATGGTGGAGGGCATCGAGGGGGTGCGAGTGTACGTTGATGATGTCATAATCTGGTCCACAACTCCTCAAGAACACATTGATCGCCTCAAGCGGGTATTCCACAGGATTTACGAGCATGGCCTCCGACTCAACAGGGCCAAATGCTCATTCGGTCAATCAGAAATCAAATTCCTTGGCGACCACATGTCGCAGCAAGGCGTGCAGCCAGATGCTGACAAGGTTTCAGCGATCAAAGCCATGAAGACCCCAGAGGACAAGAAGGTGGTCCTCCGCTTTCTAGGGATGGTCAACTTCCTCGTGAAGTTCATCCCCAACATGGCATCACACACCACAGCCCTCCGACATCTCGTCAGAAAACTGACTGAATTCCGGTGGCCGCCTGCTCATGAGAAAGAATGGCGTGAGCTGAGGGCGAAACTCACCAAAGCCCCGGTGCTGGCATTTTTCAACCCCACCAAGGAGACAAAAATGTCCACCGACGCGAGCCAGGATGGCATTGGGGCAGTGCTCCTCCAACGGGATGACTCCTCCTCCTGGGCCCCAGTTCATAATCCTCCAGAGCCATGACGCCAACTGAGCAACGGTACGCTCAGATTGAGAAGGAATGCCTGGGCCCCTTAACGGGCATCGATAAGTTCCACCACTATGTATATGGCCTCCCTAAATTCACGGTTGAGACAGACCACAGGCCATTGGTCCACATCATTCAAAAATACCTCAATGACATGACGCCACGGCTGTAACAAATCTTTCTCAAGCTCCGCTGCTACGATTTTGATCTGGTCTACACCTCAGGCAAGGACCTCATTGTTGTGATGCCCTTTCCAGGTCTATCACCAAACCGTGTGAGCAAACTGACATCGTCTATCAAATCGACGCTCAGGTGCAATTCTGTGCCTCCAACTTTCTAGCCTCTGATGAAAGGGTCATTCAGATTCGTGAGGACACGGCCAGGGATCCACTGCTCCAGCGGGTGATGCAGCACCTCACGAATGGCTGGCAGAAGGGACAGTGTCCCCAGTTTTACAATCTCAAGGACGATCTGACGGTGGTGGACGGCATCCTCATGGAGCTGGATAGAATCGTGATTCCGCAGAGCATGCCAGCTATGGTCCTCGGCCAACTCCACGAGGGCCATCTGGGGGTCGAGAAATGTCGACGCAGAGCTCGGGAGACAGTCTACTGGCCGGGCATCAGCCAGGACGTTGCCAACACGGTCCTCAACTGCCCTACATGTCAAAGATTTCAGCCAGCTCAGCCTAAAGAAACTCTGCAGCAACCTGAGATGGTAACCTCCCCGTGGCCCAAAGTCAGTGTCGACCTGTTCCATGCCAAGGGGCGTGACTCTGTCCTCCTGGTCGACTACTCTTCCAATTACCCCGAGGTGGTGAGACTATCTGACCTCACGTCGGCGGCGGTGATTACGGCGTTCAAAGAAACATTTGCCAGACATGGGATCCCACTCACGGTGATGAGTGACAACGGCCCCTGTTTTTACAGCCAGGAGTGGTCTGACTTTGCCCGGCTGTACAATTTTCACCACGTCACATCCAGCCCCCTGTACCCGCAGTCAAACGGGAAGGCCGAAAAAGGGATTCACATTGTCAAACGATTACTGTGTAAGGCTGCAGGCCCGGGCTCCGACTCCAACCTGGCGCTGTTGGCATACAGAGCTACCCCGCTGTCCACTGGGTTGTCCCTAGCACAGATGCTAATGAACCGCTCTCTGCAAACAACGGTTCCAGCCCTCCACATTCCAGACCTTGACCACTTCCTGGTCATACAGAGGATGCAGCAGTCTCAGGCCCAACAGAAGTCAGCGTACGACGCTCATGCCACAGATCTTCCCGACCTGGTCCCGACTGATTGAGTTCGTGTACAGCTGCCTGACGGCGCGCACGTGGCGTCGGGGGCCTAAAATGGCAGCGTGCGGGGATCACTCGTGGCGGTGGGGGGTGGGGGCAGCGAGGTCAGCGGGCCGCACGGGGCCCTAGAGGAGCGCGGGGGGGGGACCCGCGGTCGCTGCTCAGGACGGCAGTGACCGATTTTGATTGACAGACGGCCACAAAGTGGCCCTTCTTGCCGCAGCTTTTGCAGGTTGCGGTTCGGGCCGGGCAGCGTGGGCTGGGGGTGCTTGGCCTAGCCGCAAAAGTAGCAGCGGGGCCCCGTGGGTTTATCGGGGCATCCAGCAGCGCAGGCCTGGGGGGGGGTCCGAGTCTGCGGAGGTGAGGGGGGTCGTGTTCCACGCTGCCCAGGGGGCCGCCGCGCGGTCGGGAGCATACGCGCGGGCGTTGCGGTCAGCGAGATCTGAGGAGGATGCGAGTGTCCTTGCCTCAGCGAGGCTTAAAGTGTCTTTTTCCAGGAGTCTCGGGCCTATTTGGGACGATTGCATACCCGCAACGAAAGCGTCTCTGATCAAACGTTCGGTATGCTCGGCCGCAGAGACTTGCGGGCAGGCGCAATTTCTCCCCAGGACAACGAGGGCCCGGTAGGATTCGTCGAGGGACTCACCGGGGAATTGCTGTCTCGTAGCCAGGAGGTGCCGTGCGTAGACCTGGTTCACGGGCCGGATGAAATGTCCCTTCAGCAGGTCCATAGCTGCCTCATAGTCGGGCTCATCCTCAATGAGAATGTAGACAGCGGTGCCCACGCACGAATGGAGGATGTGGAGTTTCTGTTCCCTCATCGGGCGGTTTTCTGCTGTGTTGAGGTAGCTGTTAAAACACGCCAGCCAGTGTTTAAAAGTTGCTGACGCATTTGTATCGTGTGGGCTGATTCGGAGGCAGTCTGGCTTGATTCGAAGCTCCATTTCAAAAAATCTTGTGCATTAAATTGATGCACCATCAATCGGACACGAGACGAGAAGTAGTTCCAAACGACAGGCTTTAATGCACAAGATATGTGCCCGGCAGTAGACGTACAGAGAGAGAAAGGCCGACTGCCAGCCGGTACGGGTTCTTATACTCCACCTCGTAGGCGGAGCTACCTACCTCTCAGCCAATTGGCAGGGAGGCACATGACTTGCCTCAGCCAATCGGCAGAGAGGCACATGACTTGCCTGGGCCAATGGGCAGCGAGTCTTCTGCACCAATGGCAGCTCGGTTCTAGGGTACCGTAATGTCCCTAGTCATGTACCACACTCACATGCAAAATGTGGCAGAATCCACTGGCCATTAATCAGATGTGGAAACTGGCCCAGCAGCTACCAAGTAAATCACCCTGGATATGAAAGAGCGGAAGTGAAACAATACAGCTGTTAAACTGGACATAGCAGTTAGAAAAATCCTAAATTTGACACATGTAGGATAAAGATTCTGCCTATTCCTGTTAATTCAAACTTACAACTCAAATGACTTTGTAGTTTGATTTAGTTTGGATAGGAACAACAGGGAAACAACAACAGATCATAAGAGACATTAAAATACCAGGCACCTCTAAACACTCTTCAAGTCACAGCAAAGTACAAGCTATCGATCCCTCAGGGTTAATCCCGCCAGTCCACACAAGACCAAGCAGGCTGTGCAAACATGATCTCTGGAATCTCACTCTCTGTCCGTCACACATATCCAGCCCACGGCCTCTGGAACCCATTGTGTCTGTGCCCGGACTTACTCTGGGCACAGGACCAACCACCGTGAACAGAACCAGAACTTCAAGCTAACGCTAACGTTAAGGTAAAGCATCCACACGTTTGTATAATGACCTTTGCAGCCTCAGGATATCTGTAAAGTGGATTACCTCTGAAGGTCATTCACTATTAAGCCAGAAAATATGGCAATGAACTTGCACACAGACAGATTCTTCAAACAGCAATGAGATGAATAACCAGGATTTAGTGTTTGTGAAGTTTTCTTCAAATATTGCCTGAACAGAGGTTAAAAGCAGACCCAAATGACAGTGGAGCACTCACTGACTATTATGCCGAGATTGTGAAATTGAATTTTCACCTAAATTAAGGGATTGGGAAAATCCCGGCAAAA
Organism: Scyliorhinus canicula; assembly: GCF_902713615.1. NCBI lineage: Eukaryota > Metazoa > Chordata > Chondrichthyes > Carcharhiniformes > Scyliorhinidae > Scyliorhinus > Scyliorhinus canicula. The sequence goes on from NC_052158.1 coordinate 5,297,560, forward strand.
ATTGAGCCCTTATGTCGGGTTTGAATCCCAATTTTCTGACTCAGAGGCAGGAGGGCTGCTCTCAGCCATTCTGACATTGTAGCAAAGACAGAGTTACAGGATGCCAGATTTACAATTGTGTACTATTTGTTCAGAAGTAAAACTCAAAGAATCACCGTGGCTCCACATTTTGCTTCCCGACTTACTAAACGTTTGTGTAATTCATTAGTTCCAGCTTTAAATCGAGGTTGCAAAGGTACTTCAGTGTCTATGATGCATCTTCGGCATCACATGGGAATACAAAGTCAGCAATAAAGGTCTCCATTCCAGGGCAAACACAGCAAGAATGTCAGCACTGATCAGGCAAAATAGCCGTCACTGGCTTAGACATGTGCATGTGATGACAGCCAGCCGCAGCCACATCAATATGGATACAGGGAGGCAGCTCCCTCTCAGAGACCAGCAGCGCATCCAAAGCTCAGATTTTAAAATGCTGTCAGGAAAGGCATGAAAGCCCTCAACATCAACCGTGACGAAGTGGGAAACTCCAGCTGATAGTCAATGCAAAACACCAGCTGCGGGCAGGAATTCACCAGCAGAACAACATGTGGTTTCGGAAGCTCTAAAACAGGCACCAGTCCTCCAAACAGGCCATCACCAAATATCATCCCACATCATCAGCAAGGAGCAACTTCCCGTGTGTCATTGTGGCAGACATTGCCTTTCCAACATCAGCTTGTTCAGGCAAAGGGGCAGCAGGTGATCTCTCTGACCTCTGCCTGACCTCTGCCAATCTACCAACACAGCACAGCCAGAACAGAACGAATGTTTATTGTTTAAACTAGCAAACCTCTGAGAAACTGAACATCGGCAAAGTCTGACACAAATGAACAAATAATCAGCCCCCCCCCCCCCCCCCTCCCCCCCCCCCCCCCTCCATTCCCTCCAACACCCTGCACGGCCACTCCGGCCACCCCAACACCCTGCACGGCCGCTCCGGCCACCCCAACACCCTGCACGGCCACTCCGGCCACCCCAACATCCGCTCCGGCCACCCCAACATCCTGCACGGCAGCTCCACCCACCCCAACACCCTGCACGGCCGCTCCGGCCACCCCAACATCCGCTCCGGCCACCCCAACACCCTGCATGGCCGCTCCGGCCACCCCAACATCCGCTCCGGCCACCGCAACATCCGCTCCGGCCACCCCAACACCCTGCACGGCCGCTCCGGCCACCCCAACACCCTGCACGGCCGCTCCGGCCACCCCAACACCCTGCACATCCGCTCCGGCCACCACAGCGCCCTGCACGGCAGCTCCGGCCACCCCAACGCCCTGCACGGCCACTCCGGCCACCCCAACACCCTGCACATCCGCTCCGGCCACCACAGCGCCCTGCACGGCAGCTCCGGCCACCCCAACGCCCTGCACGGCCGCTCCGGCCACCCCAACATCCGCTCCGGCCACCCCAACGCCCTGCATGGCAGCTCCGGCCACCCCAACATCCGCTCCGGCCACCCCAACACCCTGCATGGCAGCTCCGGCCACCCCAACGTCCGCTCCGGCCACCCCAACACCCTGCCCGGCAGCTCCGGCCACCCCAGCACCCTGCACGGCCGCTCCGGTCACCCCAACACCCTGCACGGCCGCTCCGGTCACCCCAACACCCTGCACATCCGCTCCGGCCACCACAGCGCCCTGCATGGCAGCTCCGGCCACCCCAACACCCTGCACGGCCACTCCGGCCACCCCAACGCCCTGCACGGCCACTCCGGCCACCCCAACGCCCTGCACAGCAGCTCCGGCCATCCCAACATCCGCTCCGGCCACCCCAACTCCCTGCACGGCCGCTCCACCCACCCCCACCACTAACAGACCTTCACTCTCATCGCCTGGGTTCAATTATTCCCAGAGAATAATCAGCTCTGAAAAAGAGTCATATAGAATTGTAACATTAACTCTCTTTCTCTCCCCACAAATGCTGCCAGATCGGATTCGTTTTCCCAGCATTTTCTGTTTCTATTTCGGATTTCCAGCGCCTGTATTATTTTCCTTCAATTATTCCCTGTTGGTCCCTCTCACCATGTTTATTCTTAATTCTGCTTTGGCTTTGTCTCCAGGTCTCAAAGTGGGTGGTAACTAGAGCAGTAAATAACATTAATTCCTTCAGGATTGCCGTGAGCATCATGAGGGAGTTACTGAACTGAATGTGTTCAGCAGCAGAGCAGGAACATTGGAACTGAAAGTGGTTTGAATCAGGAAGTGCTGAGTGTGAACATGGCTTCCAGACAGCACGAGCAGAGTTTGTCCGAGGATTTAATTTGTCCCATTTGTCTTGATTTCTTCACTGATCCGGTTTCACTGGAGTGTGGACACAACTTCTGCCGCTCCTGTATCACCCAGTGTTGGGAAAAGGAGAGAATCTCCTGCCCGGATTGTCGACAGGAGTTTCCAGAAAGAAACCTCACAGGAAGTTGGGCCTTAGTGAATCTGGCTGAGAAAGCTCGAAAATTAAAGCTGAATGGGAAAGAGAAGGAAAGTAAACTTCACTGTGAGGAACACCAGGAAGAACTGAAGCTGTTTTGTGAAACTGACAAGAAATTGATCTGTCTGATTTGTAGAGATTCGCGGAAACACAAATCTCACAACTTTCTGCCAATTTTAGAGGCTGTTGAAATCTACAAGGTAAAAGGGAACAGATTTCTCACGTCAGATACCTGGGGGTCAGGTTGCTCGGGATTGGGGGGGGTGGCTCCGTAGGTACAACATTTCTAATTTAGTGGGGAGGGTGAAAGCTGATCTGGCAAGGTGGGATGGTCTCCCTCTGTCACTGGCGGGTCGGGTACAGGCGTTAAAATGAACGTGTTGCCGCGATTCGTGTTTATTTTCCAATACCTGCCAATTTTCCTGCCAAAGGCATTTTTTAGAGAGATTGAAGGGATGATTACCTCATTCATATGGGGAGGGAAGGTGGCCAGAATTAGAAAGGTGCAACTACAGAGAGGAAGGCAGGCATGAGGAAGGCAGGCAGGAGGAAGGCAGGCAGGAGGAAGGCAGGCATGAGGAAGGCAGGCAGGAGGAAGGCAGGCAGGAGGAAGGCAGGCAGGAGGAAGGCAGGCAGGAGGAAGGCAGGCAGGATGAAGGCAGGCAGGAGGAAGGCAGGCAGGAGAAAGGCAGGCAGGAGGAAAGCAGGCAGGAGGAAGGCAGGCAGGAGGAAGGCAGGCAGGAGGAAGGCAGGGGGTTTGGGTCTTCCGAACCTGATGTATTATTACTGGACGGTGAATGTGGAGAAGGTACGGGGCTGGGTCAGAGGGGTTGACTCCCAGTGGGTCAGAATGGAGGAGAGTTTGTGTAGGGGGTCGGGATTGAAGGTGCTAGCAACAGCGCTGCTCCCGACGGCCCCGGAAATACTCAGAGAGTCCGGGAGTAATTGATTTGTTGAGAATTTGGAGGCAGTTTCGCCAGCACTTTAGGTTGGGGGCAGGGTCAGGGAAATGACGAATCGGGGGAACCACAGATTTCAGCCAGGGAAGTGGGATGGAAATTTTCGGAGATGGGAGGAGAAAGGAATTAGGACACTAAAAGATTTGTTTCTTGGGGGTCGGTTTGCAGGATTGAAGGAGCTGGGAGTGAAGTATGGGCTGGAGCAGGGGGAAATATTTAGATACATGCAGGTTCGAGACTTTGCCAGAAAGGAGATACAGAGCTTCCCGGTGGAGCCGGCCTCTACATTGCTGGAGGAGGTGCTGACGACAGGGGGACTGGAGAAGGGGGTAGTGTCAGCGGTGTACGGAGCTATTTTGGAAGAGGATAAGGCAGTGCTGGAAGGGATCAAGGCAAAGTGGGAGGAAGAGTTGGGAGAGGGTATGGAGGAGGGGTTCTGGTGTCAGGTGCTCCGGAGAGTGAACACCTCCACCTCATGTGTGAGATTGGGGCTGATACAGCTGAAGGTGGTATACAGAGCTCACCTCACAAGGACGAGGATGAGCCGGCTCTTTGAGGGGGTAGAAGATGTGTGTGAATGTTGCGGGGGAGCCCCGCAAACCATGTTCATATGTTTTGGTCCTGTCCAAAGCTGGAGGATTACTGGAAGGAGGTGTTTAGGGTAATCTCTAAAGTGGTGCACGTGAAACTGGACATGGGCCCTCGGGAGGCCATATTCGGGGTGTCGGAACAGCCGGGGTTGGAAACGGATGCGGGGGCAGATGTTGTAGCCTTCGCCTCATTGATCGCCCGAAGGCGGATCCTGTTTGGATGGAGATCAACCTCTCCACCTGTGCCCTGGCGTGGCGGGGGGACCTGTTGGAATTCTTGACTCTTGAGAAGGTTAAGTTTGAACTGAGCGGAAGGATGGAGGGGTTCTACAATTCATGGGCGTTATTCATTATGGACTTTTGAGAATTGGATTACATTAAACATTAGGGGGAGGGTTGGGGAGGGGGTCTGTATGTGCTAATGGTGACTATGGGTGATTCCTGTTTCCACTTTATTATTTGTTTATATTAACATGCGGGCTAATGTTTGGGGGTTTGGTGCGAGGATGGGATTGTTGTTATTGATATGGGGATTGACATTACATTCATTACTGATTATTGTTGACTGGTGGTGGCTGTAAATTTGGGGAAAAATGTGAAAAAGGAGGAGAATAAAAATATTTATTGAAAAAAAGGGAACAGATTTGATTCCCTGTAAGAGACTGTTCTTGGAGCGCAGTCGGGGGGGGGGGGGGGGGCTGCCGAGTCTGTGCAGCTACCACTGGGCAGCAAACATGTTGATGATTCGGGAATGGATAATGGAGGGAGAGGGGGCGGCATGGAAAAGACTAGAGGCAGCATCTTGTGTAGGTACCAGCCTGGGGGCACTGGTGACGGCACCGTTGCCGCTTCAGCCGACGGGGTATACCACGAACCCGGTGGTGGCGGCGACGCTGAGGATTTGGGGGCAATGGAGGCGGCATGGGGGGGAGACAGGGGGCCTCAGTCTGGTCCCCGATATGAAACAACCATAGGTTTGCTCCGGGCAGGATAGGTGGCGGCACCGGGCGGGAATTAGAAGGTTGGGGGATTTATTCATTGACGGGACTTTTGCCAGTCTGAGGGCACTGGAGGAGAAATTTGGGTTACCCCCGGGAAATGCCTTCAGGTATAAGCAGGTTCAGGCGTTTGTCAGGAAGCAGGTAGGGGGATTCCCGTTGCTGCCTGCCCGAAGGATATAGGACAGGGTGATCTCGGGCATGTGGGTCGGAGAGGGTAAGATCTCGGAGATATACCAGGAGCTGCAGGAGATGGAGGAAGCCTCGGTGGAGGAGCTGAAGGGTAAGTGGAAAGAGGAGCTGGGTGAGGAGCTGGATGAGGGCCTATGGGCTGACATCCTGGGCAGGGTCAATTCCTCCTCATCTTGCGCCAGGCTCAGCCTGATCCAGTTTAAAGTGGTACACAGGGCGCATATGTTAGGGGCGATGATGAGCAGGTTTTTTGGGGTGGACGACAGATGTGTGAGGTGTTCGGGGAGCCTAGCTAACCACGCCCATATGTTCTGGGCGTGCCTGGCGCTTGCGGAGTTTTGGGAGGGCTTTGCAAAGGTTATGTCTAAGGTCTTGGATACTCGGGTAAAACCGAGTTGGGGGATAGCGATATTTGGGGTATCGGAGGATCCGACGGTGCAGGAGACGAAAGAGGCCGGAGTTCTGGCCTTTGCCTCCTTGGTAGCTGGGAGAAGGCTCTTGTTAATGTGGAGGGACGTGAAACCCCCAAGCGAAGAGGCTTGGGTCAGTGACATGGCGGGATTTCTCAGGTTGGAGAGGATAAAGTTTGCCTTACGAGGGTCCTTGCAGGGGTTCTCCAGGCGGTGGCAACCGTTCCTTGACTTTCTCGCGGAACGTTAGGTGGAGATCAACAGCAGCAGCAACTCAGGGTGGGGGGGGGGGGGGGGGGGGGGGGGGGCTGATTTCTTTCCCCTTTTGAAAGGGGCGTTTGCCCTATTTTGTTTTGAGTTGGGTGTTAATTTGTTAAACTGTTTATCGTTCAGAGGGTTAAGTTGTTCTTTTTGGTTGCCATGTTGCCCTTTTTTCTTTGTATTATTTTCCTTTTTGGAGTAGAACATAGAACATCGAACATTACAGCGCAGTACGGGCCCTTCGGCCCTCGATGTTGCGCCGACCTGTGAAACCATCTGAAGCCTATCTGACCTACACTATTCCATTTTCATCCATGTGTCTATCCAGTGACCACTTAAATGCCCTTAAAGTTGGCGAGTCTACTACTGTTGCAGGCAGGGTGTTCCACACCCCTACTACTCTCTGAGTAAAGAAACTGCCTCTGACATCTGTCCTATATCTATCACCCCTCAATTTAAAGCTATGTCCCCTCATGTTGGTCATCACCATCCGAGGAAAAAGACTCTCACTGTCCACCCTATCTAACCCTCTGACTATCTTATATGTCTCTATTAAGTCACCTCTCAGCCTTCTCCTCTCTAACAAAAACAACCTCAAGTCCCTGAGCCTTTCCTCGTAAGACCTTCCCTCCATACCAGGCAACATCCTAGTAAATCTCCTCTGAACCCTTTCCAAAGCTTCCACATCCTTCCTATAATGTGGTGACCAGAACTGCACGCAGTACTCCAGGTGCGGCCGCACCAGAGTTATGTACAGCTGCAGCATGACCTTGTGGTTCCGAAACTCAATCCCCCTACTGATAAAGGCTAGCACACCATATGCCTTCTTAACAGCCCTATTAACCTGGGTGGCAACTTTCAGGGATTTATGTACCTGGATGCCGAGATCTCTCTGTTCATCTACACTACCAAGAATCTTGCCATTAGCCCAGTACTCTGCATTCCAGTTACTCCTTCCAAAGTGAACCACCTCACACTTTTCCGCATTAAACTCCATCCGCCACCTCTCAGCCCAGCTCTGCAGCTTATCTATGTCCCTCTGTATCCTATAGCATACTTCAGCACTATCCACAACTCCACCGACCTTCGTGTCATCTGCAAATTTACTAACCCATCCTTCTACACCCTCTTCCAGGTCATTTATAAAAATGACAAACAGCAGTGTCCCCAAAACAGATCCTTGCGGTACACCACTAGTAACTGAACTCCAGGATGAACATTTGCCATCAACCACCACCCTCTGTCTTCTTTCAGCTAGCCAATTACTGATCCAAACCGCTAAATCACCTTCAATCCCATACTTCCTTATTTTCTGCAATAGCCTACCGTGGGGAACCTTATCAAACGCCTTACTGAAATCCATATACACCACATCAACCGCTTTACCCTCATCCACCTGCTTTGTCACCTTCTCAAAAAACTAAATAAGGTTTGTGAGGCATGACCTACCCTTCACAAAACCTTGTAGACTATCGCTAATCAACTTGTTCTTTTCAAGATGATTATAAATCCTATCACTTATAACCTTTTCCAACATTTTACCCACAACCGAAGTAAGGCTCACAGGTCTATAATTACCAGGGTTGTCTCTACTCCCCTTCTTGAACAAGGGGACAACATTTGCTATCCTCCAGTCTTCCGGCACTATTCCTGTCGACAAAGACGACATAAAGATCAAGGACAAAGGCTCAGCAATCTCCTCCCTGGCTTCCCAGAGAATCCTAGGATAAATCCCATCTGGCCCAGAGGACTTATCTATTTTGACATTTTCCAAAATTGATAACACCTCCTCCTTTTGATCCACAATTACATCTAGCCTGGTTGACTGAACTAGTGTTTTGTAAAATTATTGAAAAACTTTGAATAACTACATTTAAAAAAAAAGATTTGATCACCTGATTATCTGATCACATTTTCAGGATCTAACACTTTTATTTTCTGATTTTCTCTCCCAATCCCAGGATGGGGTGAAATCTTCCTTAGATTCTCTCACACAGAAGAAATCGACGGTTCTAGAAATGGAGCAGCAGCAGAAACAGAAGATTTCCCAAATTAGGGTAAAGTCTCCCTGTGCTGAGCTTCCAAATTTAATTCATTATTTTATTGTTTTTATGACAGAAACATATTGGGCGAAATTCTCCCAAAACGGGAGAAATCGTCAAACTGCCGTAAAACCCGGGCGGGTTTTACGGCATCGCGCCCCTTCCCGACGGGGGACCGATTCTGGTCCGCCGTCGGGGCTAGCATCCCGACGTCGGAGGCTCCGACAAGTCGGGCTTAACGAAAATCGTTAAACCCGCTTGTCGGACTTAGCGCCGGCTGACGCGTCATATGACGTCAGCCGCGCATGCGCAGGTGGGAAGACTCCACCCGCGCATGCGCGGGTGACGTCAGCGCGTTTTTTGCGCGAAACCCGCGCATGCGCGGTCCGGGTTGCCCCTCAGCCGCCCCGCGTATTGATACTGCGGGGCGGCGGAAGGACAAATAGTGCGCGGGCATCGGGCCCGCTGCCCGCGATCGGTGGGCACCGATCGCGGGCCCATGGCACCCTTGGCACGGCCGTGGTACTGCCGTGCCAATCGGTGCCATGGTTATTTTTTTCCAGGTGGTCACGACGTTTTTACGAATGGCAGGACCAGGTGTGTTTGCCGTTCGTAAAAAGGTCGTAAAGGGCTGGGACTTCGGCCCTTCTAACAGCTGTGAATCGCTGCCGGCCGTAAAAAAAACGGCGGCAGCGATTCGTGTCGGGATTTCGGCGGGGGGGGGGGAGAATAGCGGGAGGGCGTCAAAAAAGTCGGGAAGGCCCTCCCGCTATTCTCCCACCCGTCGTGGGCAGGGGGAGAATTTCGCCCATTATTTTTAATGTTTCTTCTTATAGAAACAGTCGGTCAGTCTGCAGAGTCACATCACATCCGAGTTCACTAAAATGCACCAGATTCTCACTGAGATAGAGCAGCGTTTCATCCGAGATCTCAGGGAAGAAGAGGAAAAAATTCTAAAACCAATGGAGGAAAATCTTTGTGAAATTCAGGAGAATTTAAACTCTATTCAGGAGAAACTCTCAAAGTTGAAAAACCAGTTGGAACAAAAAGACGGAGTGAGATTTCTGAAGGTGAGGGATTATATTTCAGTTTAGTTCAGTGAAAGTTCACAGTCACAACATGATCCACACGAGCCTCCTCCCATCCTACTTCATTTCCCTGTCAATATATCCTTCTGTTCCTTTCTCCCTCATGTGTTTATCCAGCTTCTCCTTAAATGTATCCCTGCCTTTCCCTGGGTGGGTGGAAATTAATGCTCCCCCCCCCCCCAGGGTACATTTAGTCAGGGTGTGGGGTGAGTGGAAGGCGACATGGGGAATGACACTGTGTGGAGTTTCTGTTGTCTTTCCATCTCTACACAGATTAAGTCCGTGGTGGTAAGTCTTGTGGGACAGCCTTCCTGTAACCAATTCACCCCCATAACGAACCCGTAACCCCCCCCCCCCGCTACCTTCCCCCGATTTCCGTCCATTTTCCCCTGATTCTTGGCCACCCGACTAATTCTTCCTCTTGTACGTTGGCCACAAACAGGTCCCGGAACAATTGCATGAATGGCTCCCACGTTCTATGGAAGCCGTCGTCTGACCCTCGGATGGCGAATTTGATTTTCTCCATTTGGAGAGATTCCGAGAGGTCGGACAGCCAGTCTGCAGCTCTGGGCGGTGCTGCTGACCGCCAGCCAAACAGGATTCTACGGCGGGCGATCAGGGAGGCAAAGGCAAGGACGTCCGCCCTCCTCCCCAGGAATAGATCTGGCTGGTCTGAAACCCCGAAGACCGCCATTATCGGGCATGGCTCCACCCTCACCCCCACCACTTTGGACATAGCCTCGAAGAAGGCTGTCCAGAACTCCACAAGTCTGGGGCAAGACCAGAACATGTGGGCGTGGTTGGCCGGGCCTCTTTGGCACCGTTCACATCTGTCCTCCACCTCCGGGAAGAACCTACTCATACGGTTTCTCGTTAAGTGGGCTCTATGTACCACTTTTAGTTGCGTCAGGCTGAGCCTTGCGCATGTGGAGGTGGAGTTGACCCTATGCAGTGCTTCGCTCCAGAGTCCCCACCCTATCTCCATCCCCAGGTCGTCCTCCCATTTCCTTCTTGTTGTGTCCAGTACGGTGTCGCCCCTTTCTACCAGTCGGTCATACATGTCACTACAGTTCCCTTTCTCTAGGATACTTGCGTCCAGTAGGTCTTCCAGTAGTGTCTGTCGTGGCGGTTGTGGGTATGTCCTTGTCTCCTTTCGTAGGAAGTTTTTGAGCTGCAGGTACCATAGCTCGTTCCCCCCAGCTAGCTGAAATTTCTCTGTCAGTTCGTCCAGTGTTGCGATCCTGTCGTCCGTGTATAGGTCCCTGACTGTCAGTGTCCCCCCGTCCTGCCTCCAACTTTTGAAGGTGGCGTCAGTCAGTGCTGGTGTGAACCTATGGTTGTTGCAGATGGGAGCCTTGTCCGACATTTTGGTCAGGCCAAATTGCTGCCGCAGTTGGTTCCAGGATTGGAGGGTGGCTGTCACCACTGGGCTGCTGGAGTGTTTTTTGGGTGGGGATGGGAGTGCTGCCGTGGCGAGGGCCCGGAGGGAGGTTCCCATGCAGGAGGCCTCCTCCGCACGTACCCACTCGGCTTCTGGCTCCTGGATCCATCCCCTTACTCGCTCGGCTGTTGCCGCCCAGTGGTAGAATTGTAGATTCGGGAGGGCTAACCCCCCCCTGGATTTTGTTTTTTGTAGGACCTTCTTTGGGATCCTAGCATTTTTACCCCCCATACGAACGCCATGATAAGTTTGTCCAGCGCTTTGAAAAAGGCCTTGGGGATGTAGATCGGAATGGATCTAAACAGGAAGAGGAACCTGGGCAGTACGTTCATTTTGATCGTCTGGACTCTCCCCGCGAGGGAGAGCGGGAGTGTGTTCCATCTTTGCAGGTCCTTTTTAACTTCCTCCGTCAGGCTGGTGAGGTTCCATTTGTGGATCCCTTTCCAGTCATGGGCTATGTAGATCCCCAGGTAGCGGAATTTGTGTCGGGCTTGTTTGAACGGCAGCCCCTTTAGTGCTGCCCCCCCCCCCCCCCCCCTTGCGGGTGTACTGGGAAGATCTCACTTTTGCTCATGTTGAGTTTGTAGCCCGAGAAGGCTCCAAACTCTTTCAGGAGCGCGATGATTCCGTCCATGCTGCTTTGTGGGTCCGAGATATAGAGGATCAGATCATTCGCATAGAGTGAGACTCTGTGCTCTCTACCTCCCCTTCGGATCCCCCTCCAATTTTTTGCTGCCCTGAGCGCGATTGCTAGCGGTTCGATTGCTAGTGCGAACAGCAGCGGGGACAGTGGGCATCCTTGTCTGGTGCCCCTGTGCAGCTGGAAGTATTGGGAGTTGGTATTGTTGGTCCGTACACTCGCCATGGGAGCGTTGTATAGGAGCTTTACCCAAGCGGTGAACCCTGTTCCAAGCCCGAACCGCTCCAGTACCTCTATGAGGTATTTCCATTCGACTCTGTCGAAGGCCTTTTCTGCGTCCAGGGAGACGATCACCTCTTGTGTTCTCTCCCCGGAGGAGGTCATTATCACGTTCAGCAGGCGCCTGATGTTCGCGGTAAGCTGTCTACCTTTGACGAAGCCCGTCTGGTCCTCTGTGACCACCTCAGGTACACAGTCTTCTAGCCTTTTGGCTAGGGTTTTGGCCAGTATTTTGGCGTCTGCGTTCAGCAGAGATATGGGTCTGTATGACCCACATTCCGTTGGGTCTTTGTCTTTCTTAGGTATCAGCGAGATTGAGGCCTGTGCTAATGTGGGTGGCAGTGTGCCCCTAGCTAGCGAGTCTGTGAACATCTCCCGCAGGTACGGGGCCAGCGCTGTCGCAAATTTTTTGTAGAAGTCCGCCGGGAATCCGTCCGGTCCCGGCGCCTTCCCCGTCTGCATGGAGCTAATGCTCTCCATGATCTCTCCCAGTGCTAGTGGTGCTTCCAGATCCCGTTTTCTGCCCTCTCCCACGACTGGTATGTCCAGTCCATCAAGAAACCGGTTCATCCCAGCCTTCCCTGTTGGGGGCTCTGAGGTGTACAGCTCTTGGTAGAAGGCCTTGAAGGTTTTGTTAATCCTCTCTGTTTCCAACGTGCCTCTGGTACCTCTGATTTGCGCAATTTCCCTGCTGGCTGCCTGCTTTCTCAGCTGGTGTGCCAACAGGCGGCTGGCTTTGTCTCCGTGTTCGTACAGGGCCCCGCGTGCCTGGCGGAGTTGGTGCACTGCTTTCCTGGTGGAGAGCAGGTCAAAGTTCCTTTGTAATTCTTTTCTCTCCGCCAGGAGCTCTACGGGCGGGGCCTCGGAGTATTTACGGCAGTATGGAGTCGACCAGCTTCTGCCCAGCCACCCTTTCCTCCCTATCTCTTTGCGCTTTGAAGGCAATGATTTCCCCTCTTAGTACGGCCTTAAGCGCTTCCCAGAATGTGGAGGATGATACCTCCCCGTTTTGGTTGTTCTCCGTGTACTCCGCTATGGCCCGCTCTATCCTTTCGCTGAAGGCCTTGTCAGCTAGTAAGGCACCGTCCAACCTCCATGTGGGGCGCTGGGCCCTTCCCGTCTCCAGCCGCACGTCCATGTAGTGTGGAGCGTGGTCTGATATTACAATTGCGGAGTATTCCACCTTGTCTATCCCTGGAAGCACCGTTTTCCCCACCACAAAGATGTCAATTCTGGTGTACACGTTGTGTACTGGGGAGAAGAAGGAGAATTCTTTCTCCCCCGGGTGGGCGAATCTCCAGGGGTCCACTGCTCCCATCTGCTCCATATAGTGACTGAGTTCCCTTGCCATGCTTGAGGTTTTCCCCGTTTTGGAGTTTGATCTGTCCGTCTTTGGATCCTGTACACAGTTGAAGTTCCCCCTCATGATTAGTCGGTGCGTCGCTATGTCCGGGATTTCTGCCATGGTCTTTTGGATGAAGCTCGTGTCGTCCCAGTTGGGCGCGTACACGTTGACTAGAACTACCGGCGCCCCATCCAGGGCCCCGCTGACCATGACATACCGCCCCCCTGGGTCTGTAACCGTCTTTGTCGCCCTAAACCTTGTCCTCTTGCCGATCAGGATCACCACCCCCCTGGCCCTTGTCCCAGGAATGGTAGGTTTGTCCCACCCAGCCCTTTCTTACCCGCAGTTGGTCCTGCTCCCTCAGGTGCGTCTCTTGGAGGAAGACTATGTCGGCCCTCATGTTTCTGAGGTGGGTGAGGACTCTAGATCTCTTCACTGGGCCGTTAAGTCCCCTTACGTTCCAGGTGATTATCCTGGTGGGGGGCTTCTGCCCCCTCGCTCCTATGGGATTAACCATATTTGTCCGGTGGACGCGCCCCTGCCCTCTGGGGTTTCCCTTTGTTAGGGGGACGTCCAGGATGGCCGCTATCACTGCTCTCCCCATGCGGTCGGGTCTCTGCGCTCCGGGGTTTCCCCTTGTCCCGGGGTCACCCGCCATGGCCGTCCACTGTGTGTCCGCCACGCGGGTAGTCCCCTGCACTCCAGGGGCCCCCTTCGCCCACAGACCGTACTGGGTGGGTGCTTGCAGCGGTTCCCTGTTTCGAGCCCTTGGTTGTGGCACTTTGTAGCCCTGTTCCTTTTCTGGCCTCTTTTGTCCCTTTGTCCCTGCATTTCCCCTCCCTGGTCTCTCGCACCCTGAGTGCCCCCTCCCCTCCCGCTCTCTCCCTTTTCCCCCCTCCCCTGTATACCCCTCCTTTGCCCCTCTATCCCCTATTCCTGTCCCCATTTGCTCTCCCGACTTTGATGGGTGATCCCCCCCCTCCCCTACCTGGCGCCTTCCCCCCTGTTGAGGGTGCGCTGCGGCCCTGCTTTGTTGCGTGCCCCCGTCGCTAGCTTTCCTACTAGTACAGTGGCTCCCCTGTCGGAGGTTGCTGTCCCGCTTCTCCTCTGCCTGGCCTCTACGGTTTTCTGCCCGCTCCTCCTCCACCTTACCCTGCACCCCTCTCGCCTGCTCTCCCTTCTCCAATACTCCCGTTCCCTTGTGCTGGGGCCTGGCCTCCCACCTGGAGCGGTCCCTTGGGCAGTGGGTTTTTTTTGTTCTGGGTGTTCCTGCCGGGGGGGAGGGGGCTGGCTTTGCCTCGCCCCCCCCCCCCCCCCCCCCCCCCCCGTCGGCATGTCGTTTCTCCTTGCCATGGGCCCCTCGTCCCTACCTCCCCTGGCATTTTTCCAGCCCGTACTCCTCGACGAACCTATTCGCCTCAGCAGGGGCTGTAAAGAAATATTCCTTGTTTTGGTATGTGACCCAGAGTTTCGCTGGGTACAGCATACCAAAACGCACTTTGTTCTTGTAGAGAGCTGCTTTCGCTCTGTTGAACTCAGCCCGTCTCTTAGTTATGTCCGCTCCAAGATCCTCGTAGACTCGGATGGCGTGCCCTTCCCATTTGCAGGCTCTATTTTCCTTGGCCCAGCGCATGATTGTCTCCCTATCCCGGTACCGGTGCAGTTTGGCTATGACTGCTCTCGGTTGTTCCCCTGCCTTAGGCTTCGGGCGCAGCGACCGATGAGCTCTGTCCATTTCCGGTGGGGTGGGAAAAGTGTCCCCCCCCCACTAAGGAGCCCAGCAACGCAGCCACGAATGTTGTGGGGTTTCTGCCCTCGATCCCCTCTGGCAGGCCCACTATCTTAACATTTTGCCTTCTCGAGCTTTTTTCCTGGTCGTCTACCCTGCCCTTCAGGCTCCCCTGTGTTGCACCCAGTCTCGCCACTTCCCTCTCCAGGGCCGTGACCCGGTCGCTCATGTCGGTCGCTGCTTTCTCCAGCTCTTAAATGGTTGCCTCATGGGCTTCCAGCTTCTCCCCTTGGACTTCCAGTTTCTCCCCTTGGGCATCCACTTTCTCCTCCAATCTGGTCAGAGCCTGCTGCACCCCTGACATGGCCCTGGTCACTGCTGCCTGTGCTGCGGCCTCTGCGTCCGCTTTCAACTCTGCCTTGATTGCCTGCAGCTGCTCCCTCACCACCCCGGCAAAAGCTGCCTTCCAATTCACGCCCCCCTCCAACCCCAGGGGAGAGGGTACCTGTCTGTCCAGCTCTTTTTGATGCGGCGATACATCCGTCCCGCCGCTTCGTGTGCTGATTCGTTCGCCCGAGCTAACTTGCCCTTTGTCCCGTCTGCTTCTGATGCCCCCTTTCCCTTGGCTCCCTTCTGGCATTTTTTTCTCCCCCTTCCCTTTCATCTTTTCTTCTCCCCTTGTTTTTCTTTTCCCCCCTTTTCCGCACCCTATTTTTATTTTATTTATTATTATTATTATTTTTTTTTTTTTAATTTCCCCCTCCCCTCTTTCCTTTACCCCTTTATTTTATTTATTTATTTCTTAATTATTTTCTCTCCTCCTCCCCGCTTTTATGCAACTCCTCTCAGATGGACTTACTTTTGCTGGGAGCGAGTGTAAAAAGAGAGAAAATAGTATATATACCCCATCCTCTCTCTTTAACAGTTTTCTTTTGGGTTTTTTTAAAAAAAGAAATAAAAGTCCTTTTTTGTTTTCTCTCCCCCTTCCTTTCTCCTCACTCACCCAGGAGAGAGAGAGAGAGAGAGAGAGAGAGGCTTTTGCCCAGTCCCTTTGTTCTTGCCACGTGGTGGTCGCTGCCGTTTGGGGGGGGGCGTTGGGCCGGTCCCCGCTGCCGCACTTCGCACCCCGCGTCCTCCTGGTCACTGCCGCCGGCTGGGCCCCCCTTCGGTCCCTGCCGCACCGCTCTTGGCCTGCGTTGGGGGGGGGGGGGGGGTTGGACCTGCCGCTGCCGCTGCCCCTCTGCTGCCGCCGCCGCCGCCAAGCCCCTCTGTCGCCGCCGCTGCCGCCAAGACCCTCTGCTGCCGCCGCTGCCGCCAAGCCCCTCTGTCGCCGCCGCTGCCGCCAAGCCCCTCTGTCGCTGCCGCCAAGCCCCTCTGTCGCCGCCGCTGCCGCCAAGACCCTCTGCTGCCGCCGCCGCCGCCAAGCCCCTCTGTCGCCGCCGCTGCCGCCAAGACCCTCTGCTGCCGCCGCTGCCGCCAAGCCCCTCTGTCGCCGCCGCCGCCGCCAAGCCCCTCTGTCGCCGCCGCCGCCAAGCCCCTCTGCTGCCGCCGCCGCCAAGCCCCTCTGCTGCCGCCGCTGCCGCCAAGCCCCTCTGCCGCCGCCGCTGCCGCCAAGCCCCTCTACCGCCGCCGCTGCCGCCAAGCCCCTCTGCTGCCGCCGCTGCCGCCAAGCCCCTCTGCCGCCGCCGCTGCCGCCAAGCCCCTCTGCTGCCGCCGCTGCCGCCAAGCCCCTCTGCCGCCGCCGCTGCCGCCAAGCCCCTCTGCCGCCGCCGCTGCCGCCAAGCCCCTCTGCTGCCGCCGCTGCCGCCAAGCCCCTCTGCTGCCGCCGCCGCCAAGCCCCTCTGTCGCCGCCGCTGCCGCCAAGCCCCTCTGCTGCCGCCGCTGCCGCCAAGCCCCTCTGCTGCCGCCGCTGCCGCCAAGCCCCTCTGCTGCCGCCGCTGCCGCCAAGCCCCTCTGCTGCCGCCGCTGCCGCCAAGCCCCTCTGCTGCCGCCGCCGCCAAGCCCCTCTGTCGCCGCTGCCGCCAAGCCCCTCTGCTGCCGCCGCTGCCGCCAAGCCCCTCTGTCGCCGCTGCCGCCAAGCCCCTCTGTCGCCGCTGCCGCCAAGCCCCTCTGCTGCCGCCGCTGCCGCCAAGCCCCTCTGCTGCCGCCGCTGCCGCCAAGCCCCTCTGCTGCCGCCGCTGCCGCCAAGCCCCTCTGTCGCCGCCGCTGCCGCCAAGCCCCTCTGCTGCCGCCGCTGCCGCCAAGCCCCTCTGTCGCCGCCGCTGCCGCCAAGCCCCTCTGTCGCCGCCGCTGCCGCCAAGCCCCTCTGCTGCCGCCGCTGCCGCCAAGCCCCTCTGCCGCCGCCGCTGCCGCCAAGCCCCTCTGCTGCCGCCGCTGCCGCCAAGCCCCTCTGCCGCCGCCGCTGCCGCCAAGCCCCTCTGCTGCCGCCAAGCCCCTCTGCCGCCGCCGCTGCCGCCAAGCCCCTCTGCTGCCGCCAAGCCCCTCTGTCGCCGCCGCCGCTGCCGCCAAGCCCCTCTGTCGCCGCCGCTGCCGCCAAGCCCCTCTGCTGCCGCCAAGCCCCTCTGTCGCCGCCGCCGCTGCTGCCAAGCCCCTCTGTCGCCGCCGCCGCCAAGCCCCTCTGTCGCCGCCGCCGCCAAGCCCCTCTGTCGCCGCCAAGCCCCTCTGTCGCCGCCGCTGCCGCCAAGCCCCTCTGTCGCCGCCAAGCCCCTCTGCTGCCGCCGCTGCCGCCAAGCCCCTCTGTCGCAGCCGCCGCCAAGCCCCTCTGTCGCCGCTGCCGCCAAGCCCCTCTGTCGCCGCTGCCGCCAAGCCCCTCTGTCGCTGCCAAGCCCCTCTGTCACCGCTGCCGCCGCCGCCAAGCCCCTCTGTCGCCGCCAAGCCCCTCTGTCGCCGCCAAGCCCCTCTGTCGCCGCCAAGCCCCTCTGTCGCCGCCAAGCCCCTCTGTCGCCGCCAAGCCCCTCTGTCGCCGCTGCCGCCAAGCCCCTCTGTCGCCGCCAAGCCCCTCTGTCGCCGCCAAGCCCCTCTGTCGCCGCTGCCGCCGCCGCCAAGCCCCTCTGTCGCCGCTGCCACCACCGCCAAGCCCCTCTGTCGCCGCCGCCGCCAAGCCCCTCTGTCGCCGCTGCCACCGCCGCCAAGCCCCTCTGTCGCCGCCGCCGCCAAGCCCCTCTGTCGCCGCTGCCGCCGCCGCCAAGCCCATCTGTCGCCGCCGCCGCCAAGCCCCTCTGTCGCTGCCGCCGCCAAGCCCCTCTGTCGCTGCCGCCGCCGCCGCCAAGCCCCTCTGTCGCTGCCGCCGCCGCCGCCAAGCCCCTCTGTCGCCGCTGCCGCCGCCGCCAAGCCCCTCTGTCGCCGCCGCCGCCAAGCCCCTCTGTCGCCGCCAAGCCCCTCTGTCGCCGCCGCCGCCAAGCCCCTCTGTCGCTGCCGCCGCCAAGCCCCTCTGTCGCTGCCGCCGCCGCCGCCAAGCCCCTCTGTCGCTGCCGCCGCCAAGCCCCTCTGTCGCTGCCGCCGCCGCCGCCAAGCCCCTCTGTCGCTGCCGCCGCCGCCGCCAAGCCCCTCTGTCGCCGCCGCCGCCGCCGCCAAGCCCCTCTGCTGCCGCCAAGCCCCTCTGTCGCCGCTGCCGCCGCCGCCAAGCCCCTCTGTCGCGCTGCCGCCAAGCCCCTCTGCCGCCGCCAAGCCCCTCTGTCGCCGCCAAGCCCCTCTGTCGCCGCCGCCGCCAAGCCCCTCTGTCGCCGCTGCCACCGCCGCCAAGCCCCTCTGTCGCCGCCGCCGCCAAGCCCCTCTGTCGCCGCCAAGCCCCCCTGTCGCCGCCGCCGCCAAGCCCCTCTGTCGCCGCCGCCGCCGCCAAGCCCCTCTGTCGCCGCTGCCGCCAAGCCCCTCTGTCGCCGCTCTGTCGCCGCTGCCACCGCCGCCAAGCCCCTCTGTCGCCGCCGCCGCCAAGCCCCTCTGTCGCCGCTGCCGCCGCCGCCAAGCCCCTCTGTCGCCGCCGCCGCCAAGCCCCTCTGTCGCTGCCGCCGCCAAGCCCCTCTGTCGCTGCCGCCGCCAAGCCCCTCTGTCGCTGCCGCCGCCAAGCCCCTCTGTCGCCGCTGCCGCCGCCGCCAAGCCCCTCTGTCGCCGCCGCCGCCAAGCCCCTCTGTCGCTGCCGCCGCCAAGCCCCTCTGTCGCTGCCGCCGCCAAGCCCCTCTGTCGCTGCCGCCAAGCCCCTCTGTCGCCGCTGCCACCGCCGCCAAGCCCCTCTGTCGCTGCCGCCGCCGCCGCCAAGCCCCTCTGTTGCCGCTGCCACCGCCGCCAAGCCCCTCTGTCGCCGCCGCCGCCAAGCCCCTCTGCCGCCGCTGCCGCCGCCGCCAAGCCCCTCTGTCGCCGCCGCCGCCAAGCCCCTCTGTCGCCGCCGCCGCCAAGCCCCTCTGTCGCTGCCGCCGCCAAGCCCCTCTGTCGCTGCCGCCAAGCCCCTCTGTCGCTGCCGCCGCCGCCGCCAAGCCCCTCTGTCGCTGCCGCCGCCAAGCCCCTCTGTCGCTGCCGCCGCCGCCGCCAAGCCCCTCTGTCGCTGCCGCCGCCGCCGCCAAGCCCCTCTGTCGCCGCTGCCGCCGCCGCCAAGCCCCTCTGTCGCCGCTGCCGCCAAGCCCCTCTGTCGCCGCTGCCGCCGCCGCCAAGCCCCTCTGTCGCGCTGCCGCCAAGCCCCTCTGCCGCCGCCAAGCCCCTCTGTCGCCGCCAAGCCCCTCTGTCGCCGCCGCCGCCAAGCCCCTCTGTCGCCGCTGCCACCGCCGCCAAGCCCCTCTGTCGCCGCCGCCGCCAAGCCCCTCTGTCGCCGCCAAGCCCCTCTGTCGCCGCCGCCGCCAAGCCCCTCTGTCGCCGCCGCCGCCGCCAAGCCCCTCTGTCGCCGCTGCCGCCCACCCCCTCTGTCGCCGCTCTGTCGCCGCTGCCACCGCCGCCAAGCCCCTCTGTCGCCGCCGCCGCCAAGCCCCTCTGTCGCCGCTGCCGCCGCCGCCAAGCCCCTCTGTCGCCGCCGCCGCCAAGCCCCTCTGTCGCTGCCGCCGCCAAGCCCCTCTGTCGCTGCCGCCGCCAAGCCCCTCTGTCGCTGCCGCCGCCAAGCCCCTCTGTCGCCGCTGCCGCCGCCGCCAAGCCCCTCTGTCGCCGCCGCCGCCAAGCCCCTCTGTCGCTGCCGCCGCCAAGCCCCTCTGTCGCTGCCGCCGCCAAGCCCCTCTGTCGCTGCCGCCAAGCCCCTCTGTCGCCGCTGCCACCGCCGCCAAGCCCCTCTGTCGCTGCCGCCGCCGCCGCCAAGCCCCTCTGTTGCCGCTGCCACCGCCGCCAAGCCCCTCTGTCGCCGCCGCCGCCAAGCCCCTCTGCCGCCGCTGCCGCCGCCGCCAAGCCCCTCTGTCGCCGCCGCCGCCAAGCCCCTCTGTCGCCGCCGCCGCCAAGCCCCTCTGTCGCTGCCGCCGCCAAGCCCCTCTGTCGCTGCCGCCAAGCCCCTCTGTCGCTGCCGCCGCCGCCGCCAAGCCCCTCTGTCGCCGCCACCGCCAAGCCCCTCTGTCGCTGCCGCCGCCAAGCCCCTCTGTCGCCGCCGCCGCCAAGCCCCTCTGTCGCCACTGCCGCCGCCGCCAAGCCCCTCTGTCGCCGCCGCCGCCAAGCCCCTCTGTCGCTGCCGCCGCGCTGCCAAGCCCCTCTGTCGCCGCCGCCGCCAAGCCCCTCTGTCGCTGCCGCCGCCGCCGCCAAGCCCCTCTGTCGCCGCCGCCGCCAAGCCCCTCTGTCGCCACTGCCGCCAAGCCCCTCTGACGCTGCCGCCGCCAAGCCCCTCTGTCGCCACTTCCGCCAAGCCCCTCTGTCGCCGCCGCCGCCAAGCCCCTCTGTCGCCACTGCCGCCAAGCCCCTCTGTCGCCGCCGCCGCCAAGCCCCTCTGTCGCCGCCGCCGCCAAGCCCCTCTGTCGCTGCCGCCGCCGCCGCCAAGCCCCTCTGTCGCTGCCGCCGCCAAGCCCCTCTGACGCCGCCGCCGCCAAGCCCCTCTGTCGCCGCTGCCGCCAAGCCCCTCTGACGCCGCCGCCGCCAAGCCCCTCTGTCGCCACTGCCGCCAAGCCCCTCTGACGCCGCCGCCGCCAAGCCCCTCTGTCGCTGCCGCCGCCGCCGCCAAGCCCCTCTGACGCTGCCGCCGCCAAGCCCCTCTGACGCTGCCGCCGCCAAGCCCCTCTGTCGCCACTGCCGCCAAGCCCCTCTGACGCTGCCGCCGCCAAGCCCCTCTGTCGCCGCCAAGCCCCTCTGTCGCCGCCGCCGAGGATCCTCCGCCGACAGGCCTGCCCGGGGGGGGGGGGGGGGTCCCTTCCCTGCTCTCTGCCGCTTGCAGGAGCCCCTCTCCCTCCGACCGCTCCGCTCGCCGACCGGAAGTCGAATCGAAATCAGGTTTAAACTGGTTTCACAGACTCATTATTGAGACTAATTAACTTCCTGCCGCTAGTCCGGTACATTGACCTCTTCCCGACTCTGACTTAATCCCGGGAGGTTTTCCTGCCATCGACAGACTGAGCCGTGTCCTCTCGTGTGATTCCCTATGTCCGGGCACCATGCTCGCTGCTGTGACAGACTGGAGTAAATTCCACCCCGTGTGATAGTCAGTTCCACATTCTCATCACTCTCTCGGGAAAGAAGTTTCTCCTGAACTCCCCATTGGATTTATTTGTAACTATATTATGTTTCTATCCCGATTTCTGGATTCTCCAGAAGTGGAAATATCTTCATTGAATCTATCAAATCCGATCCCTTTCATCATTTGAAAGATCTCTATCGGGTCTTCTCTTTTCTTCAGTAAGTTGCTGTTAGTTGAAGCCTCTCAGTTGCTGTCAATCTTTTTGATACTTTCTCCTGTGCTTCAATATCCTTTGTGGAACATCCTCTTTCTATTCCATGTCTGCAGCAATGGGAATTGACAATTCTCAGCAGCTTGTAACAATGTGAGGGTCATTTCTGCTTTCTGGATATAGACAGTCCGTCTCTGTCAACTCAGATTTGTGTTTTGTTTATTTCAGGAGGAAGCATCTGGGAAGAGGAGGTAGGACATGAACTTTACTGAAACTCAGGGCAAGTTGGTAAAATTACTCAGCAAAGTGTTTATGGTCAATTTATAATCAACTCTTTAATATTTACAGGATTAGCGATGAGGGTAAAAAGCTGTCACTAGCAGATGGTGTCCTGTCCATCGGAAAATTCAACAGCCCTTTACCGTTCCCAGGTTGGAGAGAAATGCTGGATGTCATTAACCCTGGTAAAACTCAGATAAGTCCCTCTGTCCTGATTTATATCTTATATTTGAATCATTATCCATATAAATATCACAGACACCGGGAGGGATTCTCCGGCCCACCAGCTCCCTTTTCCTGGGCGGCGGCCCTCACCGGCAGCGGGATTCTCCGTCTCTGCCACCTGCCAATGGGATTGCCCATTGTGGCCACCCCACACCACTGGGAAACCCGCGGGCGTGGGAGCGCTGCCGGCGCAACGGAGAATCCGTCGGCAGAGAGAATGTTTAAGGGCTTTGTTATAAAGAAATGAGGATAAAAATGGTCCTGATTCGAATTAATGTCTGATTCATAAGAACATAAGAACATAAGAACTAGGAGCAGGAGTAGGCCATCTGGCCCCTCGAGCCTGCTCCGCCATTCAATGAGATCATGGCTGATCTTTTGTGGACTCAGCTCCACTTTCCGGCCCGAACACCATAACCCTTAATCCCTTTATTCTTCAAAAAACTATCTATCTTTACCTTAAAAACATGTAATGAAGGAGCCTCAACTGCTTCACTGGGCAAGGAATTCCATAGATTCACAACCCTTTGGGTGAAGAAATTCCTCCTAAACTCAGTCCTAAATCTACTTCCCCTTATTTTGAGGCTATGTCCCCTAGTTCTGCTTTCACCCGCCAGTGGAAACAACCTGCCCGCATCTATCCTATCTATTCCCTTCATAATTTTAAATGTTTCTATAAGATCCCCCCTCATCCTTCTAAATTCCAACGAGTACAGTCCCAGTCTACTCAACCTCTCCTCATAATCCAACCCCTTCAGCTCTGGGATTAACCTAGTGAATCTCCTCTGCACACCCTCCAGCGCCAGTACGTCCTTTCTCAAGTAAGGAGACCAAAACTGAACACAATACTCCAGGTGTGGCCGCACTAACACCTTATACAATTGCAACATAACCTCCCTAGTCTTAAACTCCATCCCTCTAGCAATGAAGGACAAAATTCCATTTGCCTTCTTAATCACCTGTTGCACTTGTAAACCAACCTTCTGTGACTCATGCACTAGCACACCCAAGTCTCTCTGAACAGCGGCATGCTTTAATATTTTATCGTTTAAATAATAATCCCGTTTGCTGTTATTCCTACCAAAATGGATAACCTCACATTTGTCAACATTGTATTCCATCTGCCAGACCCTAGCCCATTCACTTAACCTATCCAAATCCCTCTGCAGGCTTCCAGTATCCTCTGCACTTTTCGCTTTACCACTCATCTTAGTGTCATCTGCAAACTTGGACACATTGCCCTTGGTCCCCAACTCCAAATCATCTATGTAGATTGTAGGGCAGCATGGTGGCGCAGTGGGTTAGCACTGCGGCCTCACGGCGCTGAGGTCCCAGGTTCGAATCCCGGCCCTGGGTCACTGTCCGTGTGGAGTTTGCACATTCTCCCCGTGTTTGCGTGGGTTTCGCCCCCACAACCCAAAGATGTGCAGGGTAGGTGGATTGGCCACTCTAAATTGCCCCTTAATTGGAAAAATGATTGGGTACACTAAATTTAAAAAAAAAAAAAATCTATGTAGATTGTGAACAATTGTGGGCCCAACACGGATCCCTGAGGGACACCACTAGCTACTGATCGCCAACCAGAGAAGCACCCATTAATCCCCACTCTTTGCTTTCTATTAATTAACCAATCCTCTATCCGCTACTACTTTACCCTTAATGCCATGCATCTTTATCTCATGCAGCAACCTTTTGTGTGGCACCTTGTCAAAGGCTTTCTGGAAATCCAGATATACCACATCCATCGGCTCCCCGTTATCTACTGCACTGATAATGTCCTCAAAAAATTCCACTAAATTAGTTAGGCATGACCTGCCCTTTACGAACCCATGCTGCGTCTGCCCTATGGGACAATTTCTATCCAGATGACTCGCAATTTCTTCCTTGATGATAGATTCCAGCATCTTCCCTACTAACGAAGTTAAGCTCACTGGCCTATAATTTCCTGCTTTCTGCCTACCTCCTTTTTTAAACAGTGGCGTCACGTTTGCTAATTTCCAATCCACCGGGACCACCCCAGAGTCTAGTGAATTTCGGTAAATTATCACTAGTGCATCTGCAATTTCCCTAGCCATCTCTTTTAGCACTCTGGGATGCATTCCATCAGGGCCAGGAGACTTGTCTACCTTTAGCCCCATTAGCTTGCCCATCACTACCTCCTTAGTGATAACAATCCTCTCAAGGTCCTCACCTGTCATAGCCTCATTTCTATCAGTCGCTGGCATGTTATTTGTGTCTACCACTGTGAAGACCGACCCAAAAAACCTGTTCAGTTCCTCAGCCATTTCCTCATTTCCCATTATTAAAACTCCCTTCTCATCCTCCAAAGGACCAATATTTACCTTAGCCACTCTTTTTTTGTCTTATATATTTGTAAAAACTTTTACTGTCTGTTTTTATATTCTGAGCAAGTTTACTCTCATACTCTATCTTACTCTTCCTTATCGCTTTTTTAGTAGCTTTCTGTTGCCCCCTAAAGATTTCCCAGTCCTCTAATCTCCCAGCAATCTTTGCCACTTTATATGCTTTTTCCTTCAATTTGATACTCTCCCTTATTTCCTTAGATATCCACAGTCAATTTTCCCTCTTTCTTCCGTCCTTCCTTTTTGTTGGTATAAACCTTTGCTGAGCACTGTGAAAAATCGCTTGGAAGGTTTTCCACTGTTCCTCAACTGTTCCACCATAAAGTCTTAGCTCCCAGTCTACCTTAGCTAGTTCTTCTCTCATCCCCTTGTAATCTCCTTTGTTTAAACACAAAACACTAGTATTTGATTTTACTTTCTCACCCTCTATCTGTATTTTAAATTCCACCATATTGTGATCGCTCCTTCCGAGAGGATCCCTAACTATGAGATCATGAATCAATCCTGTCTCATTACACAGGACAAGATCTAGGACCGCTTGTTCCCTCGTAGGTTCCATTACATACTGTTCTAGGAAACTATCGCGGAAACATTCTATAAACTCCTCCTCAAGGTTGCCTTGACCGACCTGGTTAAACCAATCGACATGTAGATTAAAATCCCCCATGATAACTGCTGTACCATTTCTACATGCATCAGTTATTTCTTTGTTTATTGCCTGCCCCACCATATCGTTACTATTTGGTGGCCGATAGACTACTCCTATCAGTGACTTTTTCGCCTTACTATTCCTGATTTCCACCCAAATGGATTCAACCTTATCCTCCATAGCACCGATGTCATCCCTTACTATTGCCCAGATGTCATCCTTAATTAACAGAGCAACACCACCTCCCTTACCATCCACTCTGTCCTTCTGAATAGTTTGATACCCTCGGATATTTAACTCCCAGTCGTGACCATCCTTTAACCATGTTTCAGTAATGGCCACTAAATCATAGTCATTTACGATGATTTGTGCCATCAACTCATTTACTTTATTCCGAATACTACGAGCATTCAGGTAAAGTACACCTAAGATTCATGCACCTCATCCACTTTCTAAAAATCATTCTCAGCTTGGTCAGCTGAAACTGTCAGCTCCCTAAACATCACCAATACAGGAACTCTCAGATGGAGCTCTGTCTCCAGAACCCATCGATACTTTACAAACTTCAGCAAGTGGAAAATCCCCCATTCCCAGCTGAACCTTTCCTCCTCTACAATCCTCATCCTCCTGATACATCTCCACCTTGTGGACCAGACATGTCCATGGCCAAGATTAGGACAGGAAGCCTGGGAATGAGGCTTTGTCTGCCTGTTGAGGGAGGAGGAGTGGTGAGGGGGATGGAGTCAGCTGGTCTTCACTGTGGTCCTGGGGAACAAGCACTGGATTGCAATCCATTTCCTGAAAGTGTCAGCAAAGCCCATTTTCTCAATTGTCTTGAGGAAACATTGCACTCACTCTGGATGAATAACTTTTATACATTCAGGGAGAGGATTAAGGTAGAGGTTTGTCTGTGGAGAATCAGGTTGGCCGTGCCACCTGGGCACCTTGGCAATGCCAAGCTGGTCATGGTAGGGTGCCTGGGTGGCACCAGCAGTGTCAGGGTACTGATGTGTTATGTACTCTGGGATAACACAGGCTGCAACTGGATGCAGCTTTTACCAAAAGATACTCCAGACCCTGAAGTGAGTTCAATCTGATTTATTGAACCAGTAGCACAGTTAGCACAGTTCTCTATGAGTTCGACTCTCTGCCAACCTAAGTGCGGTTACTCTGTCTGACTGAACCAGACTAGCTCTTAGCCACGTGCTGGAGGTGTGATACTGTACATACACCCTGACTCACTCTGGAGATGTTCATCAGTGGAAAGAGGTAGAGTGTGAGTGCCTCGTGCCTTTTACAGTGAGATACCACCCCTCAGTGTCCTGCCTGCTGATTGGTCATGTCCTGTTCTCTGTGTTCATTAGCTGCCTGTCTGTCTATCATTATCTGCATGCCTGCATATCGCAACATCTCCCCTTTTTTTTATGGCATATGGGAACGTACTTACATGTGGTGGCATATATTAACATCTTTACAAGCCGTGGCATATGGGAACGTATTTACATGTGAAGCCAGCTGTCTAATGTGAGAAAACAGAATTTAGCAAACAAAACAAATGTTCATAAGTCCCGTCTCTGGGGCTTGCGTCTGATCCTTGTCGACCACCGGAGAGGTGGTGGTGGGGACGACGGAGCCTTGACAGGCGGGATAGAAGCCTGACTGCTGGCCTCGTAGTTCGAGGTATCAGGAGGTGGCAAAACAACAGACGGAAATGGAGAAGAAAGCGGTTGCGGGCAGGCAACTTTGCACAGTGCCCGTCTGTTTCATCTCACAACAGAACCATCAGCCATACGTACAACATACGAGCGGGGCGCTGCCTGTCGAATAACGACAGCTGGAGCTGACCAGCCACCATCCGGTATCTTGATCCTGACAGTGTCTGCCGGGGATAACACGGGTAAATCAGTGGCATGAGCATCATAGCCCTGCTTTTGCTGGTTTCGGAGCTGCTGCACTTTCTGCAGCACCGGGAGGTGAGCCAGGTTGGGCAAGTGTATGGCTGGAAGTGTCGTCCGCAGGTCCCTGTTCATTGGGAGTTGAGCCGGCGATATGCCCTGTACGCAAGCAGCGCAAGGTAGATGTCAGAAGCAGAATCCGCGGCCTTGCAGATGAGCTGTTTCACAATGTGCACCCCATTTTCAACCTTCCCATTGGACTGCGGATACTGTGGGCTGGAAGTTACATGTTTGAAATGGTATGACTTGGCAACATAGACCGCTCGTGGCTGCTGGAGCACGGGCCACTGTCACTCATGACAGTGTGGGATACCATGCCTGGAAAACGTCTCCTTACAGACCTTGATGATGGTCCGTGATGTGAGGTCTGAGAGCTTCACGACTTCAGGGTATTTCGAGAAATAGTCAATAATCAAAACGGAGTCACGACCATTCGCACGAAAGAGGTCGATGCCAACCTTGGACCACAGGGAGGTCTAGATTTCATGCTGCTGGAGCGTCTCCTTGCTCTGTGCTGGCTGGAAGTGTTGACAGTTCGCACAGTTGAGGACCATGTTTGAGATGTCCTGGCTAATACCGGGCCAGTAGACTGCCTGTCCGGCTCTGCATCTGCACTTCTCGACACCCAGGTGTCCCTCATGGATTTGGCAGAGCACCAAGCTCTGGAGACTGAGTGGAATGACAATCCGGTCCAGCTTGAGGAGGATACCATCACTCACCGTCAGGTCATCCTTTACATTGTAAAATTGAGGACACTGCCCTTTCTGCCAGCCATTGGCGAGGTGGTGCATGACACGCTCCAAGAGGGGGTCTTTGGCTGTCTCCTCGCGGATACGAACCACCTTCTCATCAGACGCCGGGAGGGTGCTAGCACAAAGCTGCACCTGTGATTCAATCTGCCGGATGATTTCCAGTGGTTCACTAGGCAATGTGAGGGAGGGGGACAATGTATCGGCAATGATGAGTCCTTGCCAGGAATGTACACTAAGTCAAAGTCGTACCTTCTGAATTTAAGGAGGATGCGCTGCAACCGAGGCGTCATGTCGTTCAGGTCCTTGTGGATAATGTGGACCAGAGGCCTATGATCCGTCTCGACAGTGAATGTCTGCAGGCCGTAGACATAGTCGTGAAACTTGAGATTGCCAGTGAGAAGACCCAGGCATTCCTTCTCTATTTGCACATACCTTGTTTTGGTGGGCGTCATGGCCCTCGATGCACAGGCTACCGGTGCCCAGGATGAAGGGTCATCGTGTTGAAGCAGCACCGTACCGATGCCATCCTGGCTCGCATCTGTCGAGATCTTCGTCTCCCTGTCTGGGTCGGAAAATGGCAAAACGGGTGCAGTGGTGAGCTTGGCTTTCAGCTCCAACCACTCTGCCTGATGTGCTGCCTTCCACTCAAAGGCAGTGGACTTTTTCACCAGGTTTCGTAGGGCCATGGTGTGTGAGGCCATGTTTTGGATGAACTTGCCCAGAAAATTGACCATGCCCAGGAAGCGCAACACCGCCTTCTTGTCTTCAGGGACCTTCATGGCTTTGATGGCCTTGACCTTGTCTGTGTCCGGGCGCACGCCCTGCTGAGAGATCTGGTCACCTCGGAACTTGAGTGTCGACATGTCAAAGCAACATTTGGACCTGTTCAGCTTCAGGCCATTGGCATGGACACGGCGGAATACCTGCTGAAGACGGGAAACATACTCTTCAGGGGTCGTGGACCATATGATGATGTCATCCAAGTACACACGAACCCCTTCAATACCCTCCACCATCTGCTCCATGATGCGATGGAAGATCTCTGATGCCGAGACAATGCCAAACGGCATGCGGTTATAGCAGTATCTGCCAAACGGTGTGTTGAAGGTGCAGAGCCTTCTGCTGGACACATCCAGCTGGATTTGCCAAAATCCATGTGACGCATCTAACTTGGTGAAAGAACGTGCGTGTGCCATCTGACTGGTGAGTTCCTCCCGCTTCGGGATGGGGTAGTGTTCCCACATTATATTCTTATTGAGATCCTTCAGTCTGTATATCATTATCTGCATGTTTGCATATCGTGACAGGTACCCTGCCCAGTGGGCGTGCTCCTGGGAGCCTCTGATCCCCTGGGAGACCCCCACGATGCCGTTCTGCCTGGTACCTGTTTGCGGGAATCAGTACCGAACGGCGCCCGCCCGAGGTCTCCGAGGGGAAGGGAGATTGATCCCACACCTCGGGAAACTGAGGAATCTGCATATTAAAGTGAGACCAGCTGCCTCGCTTTAATATGTCAATTTCTGCAAAGTGACCCCGCCCACAATGGGCAGGATTCACATCACAACGTCTCGAGAGATCACGTTAGATGTCACGGGACGTTGTGAGCTGGGTAGATCCCGAGAGCGGGGTCTCCTGGCTTTTATCGTCCACGCTGAGCCGCGGCGAGCTGCTTTTCGGGCGCAGCGTGGCTATTGGATCGCGCCCTGAGTGTTGCCGTGGGGACTGAATTGCGGCTCTTCCCGTTCCCTTGGGGGCGCTATTCAGGAAGCGAGTCAGGACATGCAAATGAGCCAGTGCTCTTCCCACGGGAATCAGAGCAATTCCCATTCCCGCTGGTGTCTGATTCGCTGGGGCCTGAATTAGCGCTGGAGAGCCTGACAAGCTGGAGCTGTTTATAAACGCTCCACTCCCCAAACACTCCCATTCCAGCCAAGAAGGTGGCTCCACGGAGACCTGCCCCCAGACTTTCTGAGTCAGTGGCCAATCGCATGCTGGATGTGGTGGAGCAGAGGCAGGACACCCTCTTCCCCAGGGTGGGCAGCAGACCCAAGCCCACCATCATCAACAGGGCCTGGGAGGAGGTGGCAGAGATGGTCAGTGCTGCCAACCTCACCAGGAGGACTGGGGCCCAGTGCCGAAAAACGATGAACGATCTCCTGAGGGCAGCTCGGGTAAGTCACCACCTCTGTGTCCCTGGCATCACTCCTGTCCCTCACTCCTCACAACCCACCTGCCTGCATCTCCCTCACACCCCACCCTGCACCAAACCCCAACACCTGTATTGTCCTCTTTGGCCTGGTGCCTGGCACACACATGCCACCAGCTACAGGCCTCCCGTAGAACTCACCTCCATGCGTCTCACCATGTCCTTTATGTGTTCCCGAGGACAAGGTGACCCACAATCACCGGGAGCGGCAGAAAACCGGCGGGGGCATCCCAGACCTGAGAGTGCAAACCCCCGGGGAACAGAAGGCGATGGAGCTCGCGGGCGAGGCAGAGGAAAGGGCCGTCTCAGAAACAGAGGTCGGCATGTGGTAACCAAGTGAGAGCCCAATGCAAAGCTGATGTCCCAACAGCAACTGAGTGACCCCCTCTCCCACAGACCTCTCCTTCCCAAGATCTCACCGTGTCTCTTGTCTTTTGTCTTGCGGGATCACCATCAGCCGAGGCCGGGCCGTCCGGGGTCGCTGACCCCCAGCCACAGCCCCAAAACACCCCGGGGCACCAGTCCGGGGAAGTCACCGACTTATCGTCACTGCTGTCACCTGCACCCTCCACCATCACAGAGACTATCACCTCGGGGGGCATTTTAGTGAAGAGGCTCCTGGGTCACCTTCTGATGCTCCCTTCACACAGGCTGCAGCACATCAGGTGGAGGCAGGGACTCCCGAGGGAGCGGGCGGTCGGAGGGCTGCCCGATCCCAGGAAGCAGCTGTAGCCCGGACAGGTATCGAGCTTCTGGAATGTATGGCAGGGGCAGGGCCCCAGGACACTTGAACCTGGGGTCACCCTCAGTGAGAGGTGGCAGGAAACGGGGCCAGAAGTGTGAGGCCGCCGTGTATGTCAGCTTACCCAGTGAGTGAGCCGTTACCACTCACTATCTCCCCAAACCCCCTCCCCACAAGCTATATGGGCCTGTGAGATGGATTGGCCGGCACACATGCAGGGATGACCTGGGCGGACAGTGGAATGTGATCCAAAAGGCAGGAGTCAGACTGTGTCAAACGATGAGGAGATCCAGAGCTCATCTCTCAGCGAGTCGTCATCATCCTCCGTCCCGTGGACAAGACCCGCTGATACCTCAGCGCCATGACCTCAGCAGTTAACCCTTGTCGCCAAAGAGCCAACCGCTCACCTGAGGGAGCACCTCAAAGGAGCCGGGAACCGACGAGTGCGCCAGGATATAAGCGTCGTGCCTGCTGCCTGGGTATCGGGGGCAGACATGTGTGATGTCCAGCTGGTGGTCACACACCAACTGCACATTCAGGGAGTGGAAGCCCTTCCTATTGATGAAGGGCCCCCCTGATGATCCGGTACTTGTAGGGGGACATGCGTACCATCGATCACCCCCTGGAACTGGGGCATGCCAGCGATGGAGGGAAATCCTGCTGCCCGGGCATCCTGGTGTGCCTGGTCCAGACTGAAGGTTATATAGTCCGCTGCCCGGGTGCATAGGGCATCCGTCACCGCGCGGATGTACCTGTGAGCCGATGTCTGCGAGATCCCAGACAGGTCCCCGCTCGGCCCCTGGAAAGCCCCAGAGACAGAGAGGTTCAGGGCGACCGTCACCGTGACGGCCACCGGGAGCGGGTGGCCTCCTCCAAACCCCAGCGGTGCCAGCTGCACCACCGCCTGGCACAGGTGGCACCTGGTCTCACTGGTTAGCCGATGTCTTCGGCGGCACAGGCGGTCCGGCAGCTCCTCGAAGGACAGGCGCCGATGGTAAACACGTGCCCTGATGCGGCGCCTCCTTCACACCTCCTCCTCGGCCTGTTGTACGGCCGGCACTCGAGCCTCACCGGCTGGGCCCTGCTCTTCTGGGGCCGGCTCCTCTTGTGCAGGAGCCTCCCTGAGCAGGCCCTGTGCCTCCAGCCTCCGTGTGTCCGTAACGGCAGCTGTGGCCAGGTAGATAGCGAGCATTCCTGGCTCCGCTCCAAAATTCATACTCCGCAGGGGGGAATAGAGAAGACATGTTTGCACGATGAGTATTCCCAAACCCATCCCGATCCAACAGGCTACACGGTGACCCTGAGTTGTACTTCAGCTCCACCCTCCACATGTCCCCACAAACCCCACCCCCACCCCTCAGCCGCTCCCCCTGATATGTTTCCGTCCGCACTGCACCCCTGTCCCCATCAGTGAGGGGCACCGGGCCTGTGATGTAGGGAGACTCTATCCTCACCGACCATCCCTGTCGACAGGGGGACCGGTGGGTGACGAAACCCGTGTCAGCGACAGGCTCTCTGGCCCGTGTCCTGTTTCCTCCAGTGGGGTTTACTGTGGGTCTCCTCACTGGGTGGGCCGTGTGTTATCCCACCAGCAGGGTGGCACCTGGTTGTGGGGTGGAGAGGGTCACCGTGTGCCACCAATCGCCTCCATGCTTAGAGGCTTGTGTGTGGGCAGGTCCTACAGATGGGGGTGAGGCAGGGAAGTGTGTGTCTGCTGGGAGCTTAGCTGCAATGTGATGTGGGTCCTGGGTGTGACACACAGGTTGTTACAACCTGTCCGGGGGCAGGGTGGATGGGAGCAGGGGCGCGGTGGGCAGGCAGGGCTTGGAGACAGCTGGTGGTCCTGAGGGGTGGGCTGGCTGATAGTGTGACTGGTGAAGCCTCTGCCCTGAGAGGGGCAGTGTGCCAGGGAGGGTGCCAAAGGCCACGGTGCATGTGCCCTTTGTTTGGGGTGAGCTCTGCTATTCCCCTGCTTCCCCTGCAGTGGGGCTGAGCTTCTGATGAGGGAACTGAGGAGTGGCAGCACCTGGTGTGTGACTGATTGAGCTTGGCCACGCCCATCCTGGTGATGGCTCAGCCGGGGTCTGAGGCTTTCCAGAGGGGCGGCCTGGGTGGGCTCCCAAATGACCAGAGGCTCTGTGAACATTTCCAGGACACAGTGAGCAGTCAGCAGAGTGAGCAGCCAGGGGCCTGTGAGAAGCAGCAAAGGGGTGTGTTTAAAACCCAGACTGCAGCAATGGGGGTCTGAGCCAGGCCACCCCGATCCCGAGGGGGACACCCCGAGTGCACAGACCTGTCACCAAGTCGCTCCCCGTTACTCCCCCCGGCCCAGGCAGCCCCCCCAGGGCTGTTGTTGGACAATTATTGAGGCTTTTTGAGAGTTTATTACCCTCTCTCTGCCCCCCAGCAGCCATGGAGCCCAGTCCCCGTTTGTAAATATTTGCACTAATTCACACCCACGTGACGTCTGCCTGAGAGGGCGGAGCATCGTGGAAGGGCGGAGCATACTGTGTCCAATCCGCTGATTAGATTTAAATCTATGTAAATGAGGGTTTTACATGGGCCCGCTGCAGGGCACAAACTTTGATTTCACCGCCAGGGAGGGACTGGAGCCTGGCGTCGGAATCAGTGCCGGGCACAAACCTCGATTTGTGCATTACGCCGATTCTCCGCCTGATCGCACTTCCGGTGTCGTGAAGCGGAGAACCCGCCATATTTGTTTCCACGGAGCAGAACGGAGATATCTCGGTGTTGAGATCTTCTTCTAAATTTGAGAAGAGATGAGTTTATTTTGATGATCTCTCTCACACACACACACGCACACAGTCTCACACACACACACACACAGTCTCACACACACACACACACAGTCTCACACACACACACATCAGGTCGGCTTATTTTGATGTTGAGGAACAGGAAATCAAATCAAAAATGGTGAAATCTTCCCCTGATCCCCAGTGAGTCTCCCCCCCGATCCCCAGTGAGTCTCCCCCGATCCCCAGTGAGTCTCTCCCCCGATCCCCAGTGAGTCTCCCCCGATCCCCAGTGAGTCTCTCCCCCGATCCCCAGTGAGTCTCTCCCCCGATCCCCAGTGAGTCTCTCCCCTGATCCCCAGTGAGTCTCTCCCCCCGATCCCCAGTGAGTCCCCCCCCCCCAGTGAGTCTTTCACCCTGATCCCCAGTGAGTCTCCCCCCGATTCCCAGTGAATCTCCCCCCGGATCCCCAGTGTGTCTCTAATTTTCTGTTTTCTCTCCCAGTCTCTGTGACCCTGGATGTGGAAACAGCGAATCCCCGGCTCGAGGTGTCTGAGGATCTGAAGAGTTTGAGATGGACAGGGACCCAGAGGCGTCTCCCTGACACCAGGAAGAGGTTTACACTCTGGCCCTGTGTGCTGGGATCAGAGGGATTCACATCGGGGAGACATTACTGGGAGGTGGAGGTGACGGGGAATGAGGGCTGGGATCTGGGAGTAGCCGCAGAGTCTGTGGAGAGGAAGAGAGGGTTCATCCTGAGCCCAGAGACTGGATTCTGGACCATTTGGCGGGTTGATGATCAGATTTATATAAACTTCCCTCCTGAATCCCCTCTCCCTGTCGGTCAGATCCCCGGGAAGGTGGGAGTTTATCTCAGTTATGAATCTGGGACAGTTTCATTTTACAACGTGGACACCAAGTCCCATCTCCACACCTTCACTGGGAATAAATTCACTGAGAAACTTTATCCTTTATTTGGGACTCGGGATGTAAACCAGTTTCTGAGAATCTGCTCCGGTTCTGATCCGGACCCGAAAAGGGGCGGGGCCGCGGGGTGGTGACATCATCACTGACATCACAAGGTCAGGGGTCGGGGATCAGAAATCACTCTTGACAACAGGTTGTAGTAAATGAGTCATTTAATTTCCAAATTGTAAAATCTCAATCAGACTGTAAATAAGAACAACACAAATAGAAATGTCAGAGAATTAAAATAAAACCAAATTTAATATCCTGAACTTTTGCTTGCCGTTCATTGTAGTGCCAATTGCAGCCACACGATGGTGATGTCGAGCTGTACAAAGTAAGAAGTCTGACAACACCAGGTTAAAGTCCAACAGGTTTGTTTCAAACACGAGCTTTCGGAGCACGGCTCCTTCTTCAGGTGAACTTGTGCTCACCCCAGTCCAACGCCGGCATCTCCACATCATGGCTACCATTGACACCGCAAACTGCCGGCTCAAAGTGGAGAGGAAAATGTGCTCACCCCAGTCCAACGCCGGCATCTCCACATCAGAGCTGTACAAAGATCAGTAAAGTTTTACAGCGCAGTATCGCCACCTGCTGCTGGATACCTGGTACTGGCAGGAATAAAAAAAAACAAAAAATGCTCAAACACCCGCTGATCTGACAATTCAGGCAGGACCTTTCTTCACAACTGAAAGAGAATTGGATCAGAAACAAAGGAGGGAAAATAAACATTAGTTTGGACTAAAAAAAAAATCTTTATTGTCACAATTAAATGAAGTTACTGTGAAAATCCCACCTTGAAGCCGCAGCAGTCCCTGAGGTGTAGGTACACCCACCGTGCTGTTAGGGAGGGAGCTCCAGGATTTGGACCCGGCGACACTGAAGGAACGGCCGATATATTTCCCAGTCAGGATGGGGAGTGACTTGGAGGGGAACCTCCAGGTGGGGGTGATCCCAGGTATCTGCTGCTCTTGTCTTCTAGATGGTGGTGTCCATGGGTTTGGGATAACTGCCTGTGCGGAGTTTTGCAGTAAAATGGACGATAGTCATGAGTAGCGATAATCAGCAAAGTGACAGGATATTGCTCGTTCAAACTTGAACAATTGCAAACCTTGCATTGATATAACAGCACCCTGCAAATAACACTGACAGCTTTTAAGATAAGTCACACGATACTCACATTTTAATCAATTAATTGTTTGATTATAACTTAACTAAACTAATCATTTAACATTAATTTCCGTACATTACAGAAGAATTCTGAAACAACATTCCAGTAACCATTATAATCAATTTTGATGAGCATTAAGTATTAAAGACCCAAGAAGTAGCGCTTTTCGCTGATATTTACACAGTTAGTTACATGTGGGAAAATGGTCATATACTTACATTGAAATAAACCTGGACAAACTAAAGCTAATTGTTGGAAATTAACTGGGAGACCTGTAGAAATGTTTAACAAATCCTCAGAAAAGTTTTGTCAGATTAGGAAATGGGTTTTGAAATTGGATTTCCCTCCCTAACAGCACGGTGGGTGTACCTGCACCCCATGGACTGCAGCGGCTTCAAGACGGCAGCACAGCACCACCTTGTCAAAGGGAAACTAGGGATGGACAATAAATTCTGACCTCGCCAGCGATGTCCAGAACCCATAATGGAAGAATAAAAACTGTTACAAAGCCTGGAGATTGCTGCATTTGGACATGAACTTCTTCAATATCTGAACAATAATCTTTTATTGTCACAAGTATGAAGTTACAGTGAAAAGCCCCTAGTCGCCACATTCCGGCACCTGTTTGGGGAGGCTGGTACAGGAATTGAACCCGTGCTGCTGGCTTTATTCTGCATTGACAAACCAGCTGTCTAGCCCACTGAGCTAAACCACCCCATTAGCTACGATGTTGAATGTTGGGCAATTAAGACTCTGCCTGCTTACTCAGGTGGATATATAGGATCCCACTGAATCATTTTGAGTTGGGGAGAGTTCCTCCCCGTGTCCTGGTCAATATTTATCTCTCAATCAATGTGGCTGTGAAATTTTTTAGATGCTAATTGACCTTTGAAGTCATGAAACAAATAGAGGATTTTCCTTTAAATGATGTGTGTGGTGTGAATTTAGTTTATTTTATATCACTGTTGAAAGGCACTCATTCTTTGAAGAAGGTTAACTTTTTTATTTGAAACTGAAGTTAAGTTGTCAGCTTCCCCACCCCTCAGGGTTCTCAGACACTGAATAGAAACACAAGTTGCTGCAGTCCCAGAGGCTGCTTTCCCCTTTTTGAGAGAGAGCTGACTGGTGGTGGGTTTAACCTGAGGGTCACCACATTTCAGGCGAGGAGCAAGGTTGAACCTTCCTGAATAACCATAGCTGATATGGGAGTTGAACCCACACTGCTGGCATCGCTCTACATTACAAACCAGCCGTCCAGTCAACTGAGCTAAACCAACTCCCTTTAACCCTACTCCCATTTGCCGTGTTATATTGGCCAATGTAAAACAATCTTACTTTTCAGTTCAGCGATGCTAGAATGCCCATTGCTGTGAATGTTTGTGAAACAAGTGCATTGAGTGAGAGAGTTCCAGCAGGCTGACAGCGATATGGTGAAGGGTTTACCAGGTGTGGGCCATGAAAGCAATGTGAACAATGTGAGGGATGAAGCAGAAATTCCACATTCTATACCACCCGCATGTCCTCACGCTTGGTGGAAAGCTGACTGATGGGGATTTATTTCAGGGCCAGAATCGTCCCCCGAGCCTTCGTTTGTCAACAAAGGGTTTCTTGATATCACGATGAGTGGATCGAATTGGCTGAAGACTGGCTTCTGTGATGCTGGGGCCCTCCGGAAGTGGCCGAGGTGGATTATCCACTCGGCATGTCTGGCTGAAGATAGTTGGAAATGCTTCAACCTTATCTTTTGCACTGATGTGCTGTGCTCTCCCGTCATTGAAGACCATTTTTAGAAGTGTTTCAGGAGTGCGACAGACCAGATCTGTTGGTTGTGGAATCGCTTAGCTCTGCCTATTACTTGCTGCTTATGCCCTTCACCACGCAAGTAGTCCTGTGTTATCGTGCACCAGGCTGACACCTCATTTTTAGCTCTGCCCAGTGCTGCGTCTGGATGCCCTCCTGTATTCCACATCAGGCATTTTCAAAGTTGGGGTCGTGACCCACGGGGCGGTGACGGGAGGGTTGCGTAGCCGTCCGTCGCGGCGTTCTCGATTGCGCAAATTTGCGCACAATAGCCGGCTTTTAACAATGCTGGCTGCGAGCGGCCTTCAAAATGACGGC
The DNA here is from genome assembly GCF_902713615.1 of Scyliorhinus canicula. Classification (NCBI taxonomy): domain Eukaryota; kingdom Metazoa; phylum Chordata; class Chondrichthyes; order Carcharhiniformes; family Scyliorhinidae; genus Scyliorhinus; species Scyliorhinus canicula. Next base: position 5,334,958 of record NC_052158.1, read on the forward strand.
TGCGACCTGATGGAACCATCAATTCACCAGACACGTGTTTCCGATATGAATCTAGGCTTCAATCGACTTACTTCAGAGCCAGTCTGTTACCCGTTGATGAACTCTTAGTGAACTCAGGCGGACTCTGGACAAGGGTATTTATACAGCTGCACTAGGGGGAGGAGTCGTGGGCGGAGCCAAGGGTGGAGCCCAGTACAAGTTCCTGAGTACTCCCAGAGCTACTCCCCCTAGTGGTAGGATAGCGCTACTGCGCTTACAAAGACAGTGTGAATTATCATATATATATATATTACATTCACCACGCGACCATATAAAAAATTGTGGGTGCGCTGCCATCATTTTGAAGGTGGCTCGCAGCCGACATTGTTAAAAGCCGCCTGTTGCGCGCAAATTTGCGCAATCGGAGACGCAGGAGAAGATTCTTCTTTAAGTTGTAATTTAATGTTCCTGCCTGAAGGGAGGCAGAGAGCAGGTCACGCCTCCTGAACGTCGACATCACGGGCTTTGGGTGCGATTGCGATATTTTGCCAGCAGCAAACAAGGTGAGAGAAAATGGTGGGTCGCGAAGGTCGGTTGGTGTGGGTCATGAAGGTCGGAGGCGTGGGTCGCGAAGGTCGGCCGGTTAGTAAAAATGGATCCCCGGAAAAAACTTTGAAAAACACTGCTCTACATTGAACCGGGCATAAGCTACTGGTTTGACGGTGTGAGATCAGAGATTGATGACCACAAGTTTAGTAACTAAACAATTCACCTGAGCAAGGAGCAGTGCTCCGAAAGCTAGTGATTCAAAACAAATCTGTTGGACTTTAACCTGGTGTTTTAAGACTTCTTACTGTGCTCACCCCAGTCCAACGCCGGCATCTCCACATCATGGCAAATTTCTAAAGCTAGTCTGTTAACTTATAAACTACTTGAGCAGGAAAGTCTGAAAGCCAATGTATAAAACAGCTTTCTTTACAAAGGAACAGAATATTTCCCCAAAATATGGACACGGACATGGGGTTGTTTCCTTAACTGTCTCTTCTTCTCCCGGTGAAGGATGATTGCAATGCTTCAATGTCCTTCGAAACAATGGGTGGAATCATCCTCTCCTGTTGGCAGGGGATGTGCTTGGCAACATAAGTAGACAATATGGCAGGAAGGCAAAAATCCATAGTAGTCTGTGTTTGGTACGTCCAATGTTGGGAACATAATTCTAATGCGTTTGCATTTCAAAGTGCTGACGTGTTTGACAACTGAATATGAATGATATGTATCTGGTGAACGGCATTTCGGGGTTAGTTTGCTACCTAGCTGCAGGAAGCACTCACAATCTTCAGCACCACATTATTTTTAGGCAAGTCTATACTTGCTGGCGAATGGCTTTTGCCCACCACACCTCGGGCAGCACGGTAGCACAGTGGTTCGCACAGTTGCTTCACAGCTCCAGGGTCCCAGGTTCGATTCCCGGCTTGGATCACTGTCTGTGCGGAGTCTGCACGTTCTCCCCGTGTCTGCGTGGGTTTCCTCCAGGTGCTTTGGTTTCCTCCCACAGTCCAAAGATGTGCAGGTTAGGTGGTTTGACAATGCTAAATTGCACTTAGATCATAGAATTTACAGCACAGTAGGAGGCCATTCGGCCCATCGAGTCTGCACCAGCTCCTGGAAAGAGCACCCTACCCAAGGTTAACACCTCCACCCTATCCCCATAACCCAGTAACCCCACCCAACACTAAGGGCAATTTTGGACTCTAAGGGCAATTTAGCATGGCCAATCCACCTAACCTGCACATCTTTGGACTGTGGGAGGAAACCGGAGCACCCGGAGGAAACCCACGCACACACGGGGAGGATGTGCAGACTCCGCACCGTGACCCAAGCCGGAATTGAACCTGGGGACCCTGGAGCTGTGAAGCGATTGTGCTATCCACAATGCTACCTGTGCTTCCCTTAGTGTCTAGAAAGGTGGGGTGGGGTTACTGGATTACGGGGATAGGGTGGAGGAGTGGGCTCGGGTACGGTGCTCTTTCCAACGGCCGGTTCAGACTTGATGGGGCCGAATGGCCTCCTTCTGTACTGTAAATTCTATGACAGGGAGCGTGGGCGATGGGCAGTGATGAGATTGTTCACAACCTGCCATTGGTGTTAAGTTGTTCCAGCGACAGGAGTTGGACACTGAGCCGCTCGACGTACTTCACCATCCATTTAGGTCATGGCTGATCGTTGCCTCAAACATATTCTCCCCATAATGTGCGGCCTGGAAGTGTGTTGGGGGCAGGTTCAACCCAGACATTAAGGAGGGCGTTAGGTGATTATTTGAATGGAAACAATGTGCAGGGGTTTGGAAGAAGGCAGGGGAACAGCACTAAGACATGGTGCTTGTTTGGAGGGCTAGTACAGACAGGACGGGCCGAATGGCCTCCTTCTGCCATTTTCCCGCCTCTCCCTCAGTCATTCCCGTTTTTTCACTGGGGATTGCAACATCCTCGTGCTCTCCCTCCCTTCCCCCCACGCCGGACCCCGCCCACCTACCTTCTCCAATCACAGTCTGCCTTTCCCCCTGCCCCGCCCCCTCCGTGATGCTCACCTCCCCCTCCTCCAATCACAGTCTGCCTTCCCTCTGCCTTTCCCCCAAGCCGGCACCTACTCCTCCAATCACAGTCTGACTTTCCCACCTGCTCGCACCTTCTCCTCCAATCACAGTCTGACTTTCCCACCTGCCGGCAACTTCTCCTCCAATCACAGTCTGACTTTCCTTCTAGCCCGCCCCCTCCATGATGCTCACCTCCACCTCCTCCAATCACAGTCTGACTTTCCCCCCAAGCCGGCACCTTCTTCTCCAATCACAGTCTGACTTTCGCTCTGCCCCGCCCCCCTCCGTGATGCTCACATTCCCCTCCTCCAATCAGCCTCACTTCTCCCATGCCCCGCCCCTCCTCCAATCACAGCCTCACTTCTCCGAGCCACGCCCCCTCAGTGGCTGTCCCATCAAGATCCCCCAATCAGTCTAACCTTCGCCGTGCCCCGCCTCCTCCGTGACACCCTCGTGGCCCGCCTCCTCCGTGACGCTCCCTTGCCCCTCCTCCTCCAATCACAGTCCGGCTTTCCCCGTGCCCCGCACTCTCCGTGACGCCCACCTCCCCTTTCCCTCCAATCACAGTCTGAGTTCCCCCTGACCATCCGACTCCGTGTCATTCACCATCTTCTCCTGTCCAATCACAGTCTTACTTTCTGCCTGACAGTCACCGCCTTCCCCTCCAATCACAGTCTGCTTTCCCCCGGCCCCGCCCCCTCCGTGATGCTCACCCCTTCCCCTCCAATCACAGTCTGCCTTCCCTCTGCCCCGCCCCCTCTGATGTTCACCCCCTTCTCCTCCAATCACAGTCTGACGTTCCCCCTGCTCCGCCCCCTCGGTGACGCTCACCCCCTTCCTCTCCAATCACAGTCTGACGTTCCCCCTGACCAGCCCATTCTGTGTAATTCACTTTCTCCTCCCCTCCAATCACAGTCTGACTTTCTCCCTGACACTCACCGCCTTCCCCTCCAATCACAGTCTGCCTTTCCCCTGCCCCGCCCGCTCCGTGATGCTCACCCCCTTCACGTCCAATCACAGTCTGACATTCCTCCTGCCCCGTCCCCTCCGTGATGCTCACCCCCTTCCCCTCCAATCACAGTCTGACATTCCTCCTTCCCCGCCCCCTCCGTGATGCTACCCCTTCCCCTCCACTCAATGTCTGAAATTCCTCCTGCCCCATCCCTTCGTGATGCTCGACCCCTTCCCCTCCAATCACAGTTTGAATTTCCTCCCGTCCCGCCCCCTTCGTGATGCTCACCCCCTTCCCCTCCAATCACCGTCTGACCTTCCCCCCCCTCCCCCGCCGTGACTCTCCCCTCCCCCTCCCCGCCAATCACCGTCTGTCTGCCCCCTCCCCCTTTTTCTCCAGTCGCTCGCGCGTTTTCTTCCAGTTGAGGTTTGAACGCCAACGTCGGGGCACCGCCCCTTCGCCGACCCACCAATCAGCGCCCGCGTCCTGGCCCCGCCCCCGCTCCGATGACGTTGCTGCCATGGAGGTTCTCAGGGAGGTCACCACGTGGCTGCTGGGTGTGTCAGTCTGTGGTGCCCTGGCCCTGCTGGTGCCACCTGGGCACCGGCCTGGCATTGCCAAGGTGCCCCAGTAACACTGCCAGCTGGCATGGACACGGCCAGGTTGGTGATGCCAAGCTGGCATTTTCTGCACCGGTATGATCCGGCCGGGGTTGCCCGGCGTGGGGGCTGCCGGCTCACATTGCGTCCGGGGGGGGGGGCGGGGGGAGGTCAGGGATCTGGACGCCAGGCCGGATTCTCTGGCCGCTTCCACCCTGGTGACTGGAAATTCCCGCCCGAGGTCAGTTTACCGCCCATGGTGATCCTGCGGCGGGCGGGAAGAATCCATGTGCCCTGTGGCTGGATTCCCTGTTTGAAAAACGGCCATTGTGAAAACTGTGGCCTTTTACGCCCGAAAAACTGCCGGCAAAAGGCCACAGATTCACAGTCTTGCAGGCAGCTGTCGTGGAGCTCGCACTTCCAGCTCAGAGGCGGCCGCCATGCTCCATGGTGGACCTGCACAGTAAGACGTCTTACAACATCAGGTTAAAGTCCAACAGGTTTGTTTCAAACACTAGCTTTTGGAGCACTGCTCCTTCCTCAGGTGAATGAAGAGGTGGAACACCATGGTGGACCTGGACCATGGAAACTGCGCGCCCGATCCCGACCGCCCGCTCAAAAATACCGGAGTCCCGAATTGAGGCACCCCTGCCCTCTGATCGGCCCTCCCCCGACTGCGGCGGCCACGGACTGAGTCCGCAGCCGCCTCAAGAGTATCCCAAACGGCAGCACCCTGAGTGTTCCATGCCGTCGGGAATTCGGCCGGTCGGGGGCGGAGATTAACAGGCGGGCCTCTGGCAATGGCCTCCGGTGGCAGATACTGTGCGTGGCGTACTCCCTGAGTACGCCGCTTTTTGTGGAGGCGGAGAAATGCCGAACCGGCGCCAGTACCGAATTCATGTAGGAAGCTGGATTCTCCACCCAGGTGCCGAATGCGATTTCGGCGTTGGGGTGCGGAGAATCCAGCCCCTGATCTTTCGCTACAATCTACAAAATGGGGCTATGCGTACGCGAGTCGCATTTCTTAGCCATGTGTTTCTCGGCACTGGCTAAATGCCCTCGGTAGTGGACTTTGTTCCCTTTTGGAGAATCGGGCCCTTTGACATTCAGCTGTGGGTCAGCGAGAGATCAAGTGCATGGCATCTCTGAATATTTGATTTAACATTTCGATTTTCTGTAAAAAATAGGTTTTCGCACAATGCACACAAAATTTGAGGATGAACGAAACTAGGAAGCATCGTGAACGGCGAGGGGGATGGAACTTCGAAATGACATAATTAGGTTGGTGAAATGGGTAGATATGTGGCAGATGAAATTGAAGTGCGGCACAGTGGTTAGCACTGCTGACTGACAGCGCCAGGGACCTGGGTTCAATTCCGACCTTGGGTGACTGTACAGTTTGCACTTTCTCCCCGTGTCTGCGCGGGTTTCTTCCGCGTGTTCCGCTTTCGTCCCACAGTCCAAAGATGTGCAGGTTAGGTGGATTGGCCATGGTCAGTGTGTGGGTTCATGGGGAAAGGGTGGGGGAGTGGGCCGAGGTAGGGTGGTCTTTCGGAGAGTCGGTGCAGACCCGATGGGCCGAATTGCCTCCTGCACTATGGGGAGAAGTGTGAAGTGATTCATTTTGGTAGATGATTGTGGTGAGACAATTTGAATAAAGGGTCCAACTCTAATTGGGGTTAGAGCAGAGCTGAGGGACCCGGGGGTGTATATGTGGATAAATCATTGAAGGTGGCAGGTCAGACTGAGAGCGGGGTTAATAAAGCATACAGCGTCCTAGACTTTATTCATAGGAGCATAGAATTTATGTTAAAATTGAATATAACACTCGTTCGATCTCAATTGGAGTATTGCGTCCAGTTCTGGGTGTCACACTTCAGGAAAGATGTGAGTGCAGAAAAGATTCACCGGAAGGATCCAGGGATGAGAAACTTCCGTCCCGTGGATCAATTGGAGAAGATAGAACTATTTTCCTTCGAGATGAAAAGGTCGAGAGATTTGATTGAGATATTCAGAATCATGAGGGTTCTGGTCAGAGTAGATAGAAGAACTATTACCCTCGGTAGAAAGAGAGTTGTGTGATTGCTGAATTTGCTTCCAAGTCATTGTTTAAAGTACAGTGTGTAGCACTGTTGCTCCACAATGCCAGGGTCCCAGGTTCGATTCCCGGCTTGGGTCACTGTCCGTGCGGAGTCTGCACATCCTCCCTGTGTGTGCATGGATTTCCTCTGGGTGCTCCGGTTTCCTCCCACAAGTCCCGAAAGACGGGCTGTTAGGTAAATTGGACATTCTGAATTCTCCCTCCGTGTAACCGAACAGGCGCCGGAATGTGGCGACGGGGGTGGGGGGCTTTTTACAGTAACCATTTCAGCGTTAATGTAAGCCTACTTGTGACAGTAAAGATTATTATAATATGACAAATTTCTTCACTGATAGGTGGTCATTGTATTTTTTTATGCAGGACCGGACGTAGCCCTGTTATTTGTTCCAAACGAAGCACCTTTGAGTGTCTGCGGATCACAGAAGCTCAAACACCTGGTGAACTGACCTGTTCCTCTTCAAACTGGTTTGGCCAGATCTTTTGTACAATCCCAAGAGGGCAGATGGGGCCTTAACTTAACAGCTTTCATCGTAATGCAGAGCCAAGAATGGAGCACAAGGGTGAAAATGTAAAAACCGAGGCATTGCTTATTGGCAACCGATGTAAATCTGTGAGCAGAGAGGGATGGGTGGATGGGACTTGTTAGGAGTATCGGCATAGGCAATAGAGTTTTGGATGGCATCCAAGTTTACGGAATGTGGAAAATGAAAGACTAGCCAGGAGTCCCTTACAATTGTCACGTTTAGAGGTTACAAAGGCAGGGCCAGGGAGAAAGATCGGGGATCTCAGTGTCCTCCTGCTTCCAGGTCCCTTATTCCCCCCCACCCCCCCATCTATACTCTAACTCTTGTTCTCAATCATGCATGATACTTTTTCCCCTTAGAATATTCACCCAATCCTTAGAAAACTTCCAGTAAAACTATAATGCTCATTGTTGGCATTTGGTGACAGATTTTGTCCAATATATATGCAGCATGTGCCATTAAAACCAGTAACAATGTGATGCAGTGTTGGCTTGAGTGTATCTTATAGGTGATCCCACCAGACTATTAAACAGAGAGGCCAAATTCTACTTTAACAATAAATAATAATAATCGTTATTGTCACAAGTAGGCTGACATTAACACTGTAATGAAGTTACTGTGAAAAGCCCCTAGTCGCCACATTCCGGCGCCTGTTTGGGTGCACGGAGGGAGAATTCAGAATGTCCAATTCACCTAACAAGCACGTCTTTCGGGACTTATGGGAGGAAACCGGAGCACCCGGAGGAAACCCGCGCAGACACAGGGAGAACGTGCAGACTCCGCACAGACAGTGACGCAAGCCGGGAATCGAACCTGGTCCCCGGAGCTGTGAAACAACAGTGCTAACCACTGTGCTACCTTGCCGCCCAACATGGTGCAATATTGTTAATTTGACAGCCAGGTACCTTCTAGTTATTTAAAACACTACAGACCATCAAACTGATTTTGGTGACTGCCTCAGCCCTTGTTAACATGTTTTTGACATTGCACCATATGAACAATGACCCAAAATTCATATTTAGGAGAAGGATTTAATACAGAGTGGAATGATTGAACAACTGATGTCTTCGCTGTCAGTGAGGAGCCCTCCAGTGTCTGTGCAACACAACGTCGAAGAATCCAGAGGACAAAGACTGAATGGTTCGCAATTGCATCTGTGTTTCCTCGTTCCGCAAGTCTGAAGACTGCTGAATTGCTGCTTTTCAATAAAATATAGTTTCAGAGTCTACTTTGCAACACAACTTTGTCACAATATTTTAAAACCTCAAAAAACTCCTAAAAGCGCCAAGATAGGGCTGAATAATATGTGCTGCTAACGAGTGAGATGCGCATGGACCGACATATTATCGGAAGCGACAACATCAGGTTGCATTCTCGGTGATAGGCCAGTCTGGGATAAAATACTTTAGCGGGCGGGTCTGAAAATCAAGAGCCGACTCACGCAATGCTAAGCTAATTGGCTCGTTACGCTGATTAAAGAGGTAACCAACTGCCATAATACATGCAGAATGGAATTAAAGAGGGATTTCCACATGGCGGCATGGTAGCACAGTGGTTAGCACTGTTGCCTCACAGCGCCAGAGTCCCAGGTTCGATTCCTGGCTTGGGTCACTGTGGATTCTCCTGGTCGCTTGATCAGATTTCCGTGCCTCCGTGACAATCTCTCTTCTTTACCTGTTGGTTTTCTCCTGGTAGCTTCGATCTTCTGTTTGGTTCCTCCTACGTCCAGCCTTTCCGATGCACCGAGAAAGAGCTCTGAGAGCTGAATCTCCTGTCCGTGTGGAGTTTGCGCATTCTCCCCGTGCCTGTGTGGGTCTCACTCCCACAACCCAAAGATGTGCAGGGCAGGTGGATTGGCCACACTAAATTGCCCCTTAATTGGGAACAAATAATTGGGTTCTCTAAATTTATTTTTAAAAGCAATCAAGTGGGCTGTTTTGCCCTGGATTATATTGAGCTTCTTGAGTGTTGTTAGAGCTGCACTCATCCACTGAAAGCAAGCACGCAAGTACAGCAAGCAGCTAAAAAGGCAAATGGTATGTTGGCCTTCATTGCAAGAGGACTTGAATATAAGAACAAAGAAGACATCTCAGTTGTACAAGGCCTTGGTGGGATAGCTTCTGGAGTATTGTGTGCAGTTTTAATCTCCTTATCTAAGAAAATATATATTTGCCATAAAGTTATGAGCCAGGGTTTAGAGAACCCCAAAGTGTATCATGGAGTTCACCTGACCCACAACTTTTAATAGATTGTGGTATGGGGAGCACACGGCCCACTCTACAGGTGGGGTACAGCAGAAATGGAAAAGTATTTTTAAAGCAAAACAATGTTTATTCTATGAACTCAAGTTAACCTTTTTTAAAACATACAGTGAACAACTTAGCAACCATTAATTCAAATACAACCCCCAAAGAATACAACACTTAAGTAATCCTTTAAGCTTTCCTTTTAACATCCATAAGACTTAAAACACCTTTTACCAGAAGCACATCAGGTTAAAGTCACTACTGTTATTAGTTTTAAATCACCAGGATCGATTTACAGTCTTTAGATTACAGAGAGAGATTCATACACCTTCTGGCTGTGACTGCAGCTATCCAGTTCTGAAAACGAAACTAAAACATACCCTGCAGCAAAGAGCCTAAAACGAAAGTAAAAAGCTGACAGACAGCCCAGCTCCACCCACTGTCTGACATCACTGCAGTAATAAACACTCATTTCTTAAAGGTACTCTCACTACAGATATTTATATACACACCCATTTATAAACACCCATTTCTTAAAGGTACTGGCACAAGTGCAGTGACGATTCACCAGACTGATTCCTGGGGCGGCAGGACTGACGTACGAGGAGAGATTGGGTTGGCTAGGCCTTTACTCACTGGGTTTAGAAGAAAGAGGAGATATAATTGAAAGAAATAAAGTTTTGATAGGACCGGACAGACTAGGTGCAGGGATGTTGTTTTCCCCGAACTGGTGTGTCTAGTACAAGGGGTCACAGTCTCAGGATATGTAATTGCCCATTTAGGCCTGAGATGAGGTGAAACGTCTTCACACAGGGTGGTGAACCTGTGGAATTCTCTACCACAGATGGCTGTGGGAGACCAAGTCACCTGAATATAAGAAGAAAATAGATTTCTGGACTCTAAATGTGTCAGCGATTTGGGGAGACTGCAGGAGATAGAAGATCAGCCATGATCAAATTGAATGGTGGGGCAGGCTTGAAGGGCAGAATGGCCTACTTCTTTTCCTATTTTCTATGTTTTGGATGCTGAACAAGTGGTCTCCTTTCTTTCAGATGTTGTTGAGCTTCTTGAGTGTTTTTGGAACCGCACTCATCCAGTCAAGTGGAGAGTATTCCACCAGACTCCTGAATTGTAGACCGCGGACAAGCTTTGGAGAGTCAGGAGGTGAGTTAATCTCTGCACTACACCAAGCAACTGATCTAATAATAATAATTGCTTATTGTCACAAGTTGTTGCTTATCGTTACTGTGAAAAACCCCCAGTCGCCACATTCCGGCGCCTGTTTGGGGGGCCGGTACGGGAATTGAACTCACGCTGCTGGCCTTGTTCTGCATTACAAGCCAGCTGTTTAGCCCAGTGTGCTAAACCAGAGGGACACAACGAGAGAGAGAGAGAGGGACACAATGAGAGAGAGAGGGACACAATGAGAGAGAGAGGGACACAGGGAGAGTGACGGACAGAGAGAGTGAGGGATACAGGGAGCGTGACGGACAGAGAGAGTGAGGGACAGAGAGAGTGAGGGACAGAGAGAGTGAGGGATAGAGAGAGTGAGGGACAGAGTGAGGGACACAGAGAGTGAGGGACAGAGAGAGAGGGACAGAGAGAGAGAGAGAGAGGGACAGAGAGTGAGGGACACAAAGAGTGAGGGACAGAGAGAGTAATGGATAGAGAGAGTGAGGGACAGAGAGAGTGAGGGACAGAGAGAGAGGGACAGAGAGAGAGAGGGACAGAAAGAGTGAGGGATGGAGAGAGTGAGAGACAGAGAGAGAGAGGGACAGAGAGAGTGAGGGACAGAGAGTGAGGGACAGTGAGTGAGGGACACAGAAAGTGAGGGACAGAGAGAGAGGGACAGAGAGAGAGAGGGAAAGAGAGAGAGAGAGGGACACAGAGAGTGAGGGACAGGGAGAGTGAGGGACAGAGAGAGTGAGGGATAGAGTGAGGGGCAGAGAGCGTGAGGGACAGAGAGAGTGAGGGATAGAGAGAGTGAGGGGCAGAGAGAGTGAGGGACAGAGAGAGTAAGGGATAGAGAGAGTGAGGGACAGAGAGTGAGGGACACAGAGAGTGAGGGACAGAGAGTGAGGGACAGAGAGTGAGGGACACAGAGAGTGAGGGACAGAGAGAGAGGGACAGAGAGAGAGGGACAGAGAGAGTGAGGGACAGAGAGAGTGAGGGATATAGAGAGTGAGGGACAGAGAGTGAGGGACACAGAGAGTGAGGGACAGAGAGAGAGGGATAGAGAGAGTGAGGGACAGAGAGAGAGGGACAGAGAGTGAGAGAGAGGGACAGAGAGAGAGAGGGACAGAGAGAGTGAGGGATAGAGAGAGTGAGGGACAGAGAGAGAGAGGGACAGAGAGAGTGAGGGACAGAGAGTGAGGGACAGAGAGTGAGGGTCACAGAAAGTGAGGGACAGAGAGAGAGGGACAGAGAGAGAGGGAGGGACAGAGACAGAGAGGGACACAGAGAGTGAGGGACAGAGAGAGTGAGGGACAGAGAGAGTGAGGGATAGAGAGAGTGAGGGGCAGAGAGAGTGAGGGACAGAGAGAGTGAGGGATAGAGAGAGTGAGGGGCAGAGAGAGTGAGGGACAGAGAGAGTGAGGGATAGAGAGAGTGAGGGGCAAAGAGAGTGAGGGACAGACAGTGAGGGACACAAACAGTGAGGGACAGAGAGAGAGAGAGAGAGGGATAGAGAGAGTGAGGGACAGAGAGAGTGAGGGGTAGAGAGAGTGAGGGGCAGAGAGAGTGCGGGACAGAGAGTGAGGGACAGAGAGAGTGAGGGACAGAGAGAGTGAGGGACAGAGAGTGAGGGACAGAGAGTGAGGGATAGAGAGAGTGAGGGACAGAGAGTGAGGGACACAGAGTGAGGGACAGAGAGAGAGGGACAGAGAGAGAGAGGGGGACAGAGAGAGAGAGAGAGGGGCAGAGAGAGAGTGAGGGATACACAGAGAGAGGGTCAGAGAGAGAGAGAGGGACAGAGAGAGAGAGGGACAGAGAGAGAGAGAGAGAGAGGGACAGAGAGAGAGAGAGGGACAGAGAGAGTGAGGGATACACAGAGAGAGGGTCAGAGAGAGGTATGCAGATAGAAAGAGGTACACAGTGATTGTCACAGTATTTACATGGATGGCTCAGTCCAGATTCTGATTACTGATAACTTATAGGAAGTTGAGTGATAGTCACACCATTGAGTGTCAAGGGAGATGATTGGATTCTTGGAGATGGTCATTGCCTGGCATTTCCATGTGCAAGTATAAGACCATAAGATACAGGAGCAGAATTAGGCTTCTCAGCCCATTGAGTCCGCTCCGCCATTCAGTCATGGCCGATATTTTTCTCATCCCCATTCTCCTGCCTTCTCCCCATAACCCATGATCCTCTTATTAATCAAGAACCTATCTCTCTGTCTTAAAGACACTCAATGAATTTGCCTCCACAGCCTTCTGCGGCAAAGAGTTCCACAGATTCACCACCCTCTGGCTGAAGAAATTCCTCATTTATCCCTTATCAACCCAAGCCCGAACATTCTTCAGAACTTGCTGCATATGGACATGGTCTGCTTCAGGATCTGAGAGAAGTCCAGTGTCAGCAAACATCCCCACTTCTGTCCTGTTTCTGCTGGGTGCGAGAAGAACGAAGAGGAGGCTGCTTCTCCCCGCCCCCAGCGAAAACTAAACTTTCTGTCATTACACAGGAGAACTGAGTGAACTTGGTGAAGTAGGAGTGAGCAGCAGGAGTGCGGCCATGAGGTCCTGGATTAACGCGGCAAAAACTCAATTACTGAACTAGATGATCCAAATCCTCATTGTGAGAAAATGCTGGAAAATCTCAGCAGGTCTGGCAGCATCTGTAGGGAGAGAAAAGAGCTAACGATTCGAGTCCAGATGTCCAGCTTTGACAAAGGGTCACCTGGACTCGAAACATTAGCTCTTTTCTCTCCCTACAGATGCTGCCAGACCTGCTGAGATTTTCCAGCATTTTCTCTTTTGGTTTCAGATTCCAGCATCCGCAGTAATTTACTTTCATCTTTCGTTGTGCCTTGTCTGTCTTCGCCAAATCACATCGCTGTCACCAGGATCAATTGGTCCAGCCTGATTCGCCTCCTCACCCAGGTGAACAAGAGGGAAACAACAGCGCTCAAGCACAACTACCCCGATAGTGGCTCATTCATGTCGAATGACTCTTTGAAAGAGCTATTCAATTAGTCCTCCATCATCCCTCACCCTATCTTCCCTCATAGCATTGCAAGTTTTTTTTTCCTTTTCAAGTATTTATCCAGTTTCGTTTTGATAGTTATTATTGAATCTGCCTCCCCCATCCATTCAGGCAACACATTCTACATTATTGCTGCCCACAGTTTATCTGCAGAATTATATTAATGTTTATATCGGTGGTTTAAGTGTTAAATGCAATGAAACATTTCTAGTTGGACTACACATGCTTTATGAGTGTAAAGATAGAAAATATTTGCATAAAACCAGCAGTTTTGACGTCAAATATCTCAAGGCTTTGAAAGGTCGCGAAGTGGTTGAGGGGAAGATTTTTAAAAGTAAATTTAAGGGCCAATTTAGCGTGGCCAATCCATCTACCCTACATATCTTTGGGTTGTGGGCGTGAGACCCAGGCAGATACGGGAGAATGTGTAAACCTGGGTCCTCAGTGCCGTGAGGTAACAGTGCTAACCACTGCTCCACCGCGTGGCCCCAATGAGGGGAAGAGATAGGATAAATAAGCCACGTCTCATTGTTCATGCCAGTAGTTTAGAGGAGGCTTTGGGAAAAGTGAAGAGAGCGGAGGCCTTTATTAACACCATTGTAGAGTTCAGGCGCATAATGAATTAAGATATTTATATTCCAGAAAACCAGTTAGTGAAGGATAGAACCGCAGCTAATCTTTGCTGACGTTATTATTTATTTATAGAGTTACATATTACAGCAGATACCTCCGACCTCAACTGCCATGGTTTCAGCCAGTGTCTATTTATAGTGGATGGATCTCCAGTTAATGGATATTACCTGTATAATGAATCTCCAGGTAATGACCACTACCTGTATAATGAATCTCCAGGTAATGACCACTATCTGTATAATGAATCTCCAGGTAATGACCACTATCTGTATAATGAATCTCCAGGTAATGACCACTATCTGTATAATGAATCTCCAGTTAATGACCATTCCACTACCTGTCTATCACAGTTAATGACCGCTACCTGTATAATGAAATTCTAGTTAATGACCACTCCACTACCTGTATAACACAGTTAATGACCACTCCCAGTATAATGAATCTCCAGGTAATGACCACTCCACTACCTGTATAACACAGTTAATGACCACTCCCAGTATAATGAATCTCCAGGTAATGGCCACTATCTGTATAATGAATCTCCAGGTAATGACCATTTCACTACCTGTATAACAGTGTTAATGGCCACTACCTGTGTAGAGTGAAGCACAATTATTTACAGTTAACATCGGCAGCTGTCTCTGCTGGTTTAAGTTAGTTTCAAAACTTGTAAATCGCAGGAAATGCATTTTAATTCAGTTTACCACACTGGACAGAGTCGGACATTGTAAATGGTCTTCCCCATTTTTCCTCTGTTCTTTGAACTATTCTGAGATCAGTATTTCATTACAAATATCACCTTTCAGGTGGAGGTATTCACAGAGCTGGTCAGATGTGGATCACTTAGTCAAACTCTCTCCCTGACTGTGGAAGTCAACCAGCCAGCAGAAAGACCACAAAACATGGAAATCAAAGAATCAGCTACTCACCTGCAGAAGATCCTGGAATCAATTTGTAACGGTCGTACGCTCGCCACCTACCCCTCGCAACTCAAGGACTGTGCTGTATAACTTTTTGTTTCTATTACTGAGTATTGGATTTGATTGTTTCTTCTAATCTGCATGAATTTAGGTGCATGTGTTTTATCATTTCGCCTTATCTTTTTAGTACTTAACTCAAGAACTGGTTAAATTAGCTCCTTTTACCCGTAACTATTGGGTTTGGAAAAGGTATCCAAGGGAAATGGAAGCTTTTTAGATTAATCCTTTGTTGACACAAGAAGAGGGTGAGGGTTGAGTAAAGACACAGGGCAGGGATTCTGCAACCCTCCGCGCCAAAATCGCACCCAGCACGGGGGTGGAGAATATCCGTTCACCCCGGAAATCCGGCGCGACGGCACTTTTGCGATTCTCCACGGACCCGCCAGTAGAGCGCGCGTGGTTGACGGGGTGCCGATCGTGGGCCATTGGAACAGGCCCTCATGGCGATTCTCCCCGGTCGACCAGCCAAACTCCCGCCGGCGCAGTTTACATCTGGTACCACCCGGCGGGGGCTCGGACCCGCGGCCGCGGTGGCTGTCCTGGTGGGGTGGGTGGGGGTATCTGACTGCGGGGGAGGGGTCTCAGAAGTGGCCGGGCCCGCGATCGAGGGCCAGCGATCAGCGGGCCATCGCGATGTGGGGGGGGTCCTACCTTACTCCGCGCGGGCCCGCTGTGCGGCTCCGCCATGTCGGCGGCGCCCGCATTGAGGTAGGCCACCGCGCGCATGCGCGGACCCGGTTTTGCCAGCAGGGCCCCCCCCCCAGCAGCCAGAGCTGCGGGAGGCACGCCGGGGCCCTGGTAGCTCCCTGGAAAACCGAGAATCACCCCGGACCTTCGATGAAAAAGTCTGGTGATTCTCGCCCGTTTTCCGGAAAGGAGTCATGAAAAGGGAGAATCCCGGCCACATAGTCAATCATTCCTCCTCACCTGGGTTTGTAACAATTTGGGGGGTATCCCAGTCAGATGGGGACAGATTGAAGGATCTCGCCCAGATCAGCAAATTTTGGGGAACTTCTATGAGGGGCTGGTCGTAACATAAGGTATATAGTTTTAAAACATGCTCTGAAATGAAGCACAATTGTTTATTCATCTGTATTCACACTTTACAGAAAGTGAAATGAAATCTGAATACCGTTCAGCAGCATTGCTGAGAAATTCAGCTTCCATTGCTTCTGCTTATATGATGTCTTCAATCTTACATATCAGTGCACATCAAGTATCACAAGGTTCCCAGCCAGATGATATGACCAACCATTACCTTCGTGAGAAAAAATTGAATTTCCTTCACAAGACATAGGAGCAGAATTAGGCCACTCGGCCCATTGAGTCTGCTCCGCCATTCAATCATGGCTGATATTTTTCTCATCCCCATTCTCCTGCCTTCTCGCCATAACCCCTGATCCCCTTATTAATCAAGAACTTATGTCTTAAAGACACTCAGTGATTTGGCCTCCACAGCCTTCTGCGGCAAAGAGTTCCACAGATTCACCACCCTCTGGCTGAAGAAATTCCTCCTCATCTCTGTTTTAAAGGATCGTTCCTTCAGAGAAATACAGCACAGAACAGGCCCTTCGGCCCACGATGTTGTGCCGAACTTTTGTCCTGGGTTAATCATAGATCATAGAATTTTGGACACTAAGGGCAATTTATCATGGCCAATCCACCCAACCTGCACATCTTTGGACTGTGGGAGGAAACCGGAGCACCCGGAGGAAACCCACGCACACACGGGGATGATGTGCAGACTCCACACAGACAGTGACCCAAGCCGGAATTGAACCTGGGACCCTGGTGCTGTGAAGCAATTGTGCTATCCACAAGGCTACTGTGCTGGTCTGAGATGGTGTCCTCTGGTTCTAGTTTTTCCTACAAGTGGAAACATCCTCTCCGTGTCCACTCTATCCAGGCCTCGCCGTATCCTGTAAATTTCAATAAGGTCCCCCCTCATCCTTCTGAACTTTATTTTTTTATTCCTACGTGGGATGTGGATGTCCTGGGGTCCCCGGAAGATTACCCTCGGTCTCTGGATTACTAGTCTAGTGACAGTACACAACACCATGGCCTCCCTATGTTGGCAAACCAGTATTGGTTACTAATCCTGAATGGCTCTCAACGATGGTAAGCTTCCTTGGACCTCTCTACTCCATCTTATGTAAATACATTGACAGTGCGTTTAGGGAGCTGGTTCCAGGTTTTAATTCCAGCGACAGTGAAGGAATGGCGATATAATCCCAAGATGGTATGTGGCACGGAAGGAAACTTGCAGGTTATGCTGTTCCTATGTGCCTGATTGCAGCTTCTCCCTCTCAAACTGCAGAGTAAATTCTATCATATTGTGGTCACTGCTCCCTAAGGGTTCCTTCACCTTAAGTTCCCTAATCAAGTCTGCCTCATTACACATCACCAAATCCAGAATTGCCTGTCCCCTAGTCGGCTCTGTCACAAGCTGCTCCAAAAAACCATGGGCGGAATTCTCCGCACTCACGACGGGGCGGAGAATAGCGGACGGCGTAAATTTTTACGGCCACGCTGGTCCGACGCCCTCCCACTATTCTCCCCCCCCCCCACGCCCGCCTCCCGACACGAATTGCTGCCCGCCGTTTTTTTACGGCGAGCAGCGATTTTCCCCTGGCCGATGGGCCGATTTCCAAGGCCTTTACGACCGTTTTTATGAACGTAAATCACACCTGGTCTGACCGTTCGTAAAAACGGCCGTAAAGTCCCGATCTGGGGAACCATGGCACCGATTGGCACGGCAGTACCACGGGGTACTTACCCCGCGCACTCTTTCTCCTTCCGCCGCCCCGCTGTATCCATTCGCGGGGCGGCTGAGGGGCATACCGGCCCGCGCATGCGCGGGTTTCACGCACGTCATCCGCGCATACGCGGGTTGGAGTCGTCCAATCCGCGCATGCGCGGCTGACGTCATCTGACGCGTCAGCCGTCGCTAACTCTGGCTAGCGGTCTTAACGAAATTCGTTAAGCCCGCGATGCCGGAGTTCACGGCCGCGCGATGCTAGCCCCGACCGGGGAGCAGAATCGGTTCCCGGTCGGGGAGGTGGAGGCTGGCGTCAAACCCGCCCGTTTTTGACGCCAGCCTCACTATTTCTCGCGGGTGCGGAGAATCACGCCCCATCTCTTAGACATTCCACAAATTCTATTTCTTGGGATCCACTACCAACCTGATTTTGCCAGTCCACCTGCATATTGAAGTCTCCCATGATTATTGTAATATTGCCATTTTTGCATGCCTTTTGTATCTCCTGATTTATTTTATGCCCCACATCCTGACTACGGCAAGGGGGCCTGTATATAGCTCCCATCAGGGTCTTTTTACCTTTGCGATTCCTCAACTCTACCCACAGAGATTCAATGCCTTCTGATCCTATATCGCTCCTTGCTATCGATTTAACTTCATTCCTTACTAACAATGCAACCCCGCTCCCTTTTCCCATCTGCCTGTCCTTTCGATAGGGCACATATCCTTGGATATTTAGATCCCAGCCCAGATCCCCTTGCAGCCACGTCTCTGTGATGCCCACAACAGCGTACCGGCCAATTTCAATGTGTGCAACAAGCTCATTTACCTTGTTCCGTATACTGTGCGCATTTAGGTACAACACCCTCAATCCTGCATTGGCCACCTCCCTTTCCAAACTCTCCTCAGTCACTGTACCCTGTACTGTCGCCCTTTTTGATTTTTGACTATGGCTTCTCTGCCTTACACTTTCTGGCCCCGTTTTACTTCCCCCCGACGTCCTGCATCAGTTCCCATCCCCCGCCACATTAGTTTAAACCCTCCCCAAAAGCTCGAGCAAACAACCCCCCTAGGACACCGGTTCCAGTCCTGCCCAGGTGCAGACCGTCCAGTTTGTACTGGTTCCACCTCCCCCAGAACCGGTTCTAATGCCCCAGGAATTTGAATCCCTCGCTCTTGCACCATCTCTCGAGCCACGCATTCATCCTATCTATCCTGACATTCTTACTCTGACTAGCTCGTGGTACTGGTGGCAATCCTGAGATTACTACCTTTGAGGTCCTACTTTATAGTTTAACTCCTAACTCCCTGAATTCAGCTTGTAGGACCTCATCACGTTTTTTACCTATATCGTTGGTGCCTATGTGCACCACGACATCTAGCTGTTCACCTCCCCCCACCCCCCAGAATGTCCTGCAGCCGCTCCGAGACATCCTTGACCCTTGCACCAGGGAAGCAATATACCATCCTGGAGTCTCGGTTGTGTCCGCAGAACCGCCTGTCTATTCCCCTTACGATTGAGTCCCCTATCACTATCGCTCTGCCATTCTTCGTACTGCCCTCCTGCGCAGGAGAGCCAGCCATGGTGCCATGAACCTGGCTGCTGCTGCTTTTCCCTGGTGAGCAATCTCCCTCAACAGTATCCAAAATGGTATATCTGACTTGCAGGGAGATGACCGCAGGGGACACCTGCACTGCCTTCCTACTCTTGCTCTGTCTTTTGGTCACCCATTTTCTATCTCTCTCAGTAACTTTCACCTGCAGTGTGACCAACTCGCTAAACGTGCTATCCACTTCGTCCTCAGCATCGCGGATGCTCCAAAGTGAGTCCATGCACAGCTCCAGAGCCGTCAAGCGGTCTAACAGGTGCTGCAATGGGACACACTTCTTGCACGTGAAGGAGCCAGGGACAGTGAACATAGAGAAATACAGCACAGAACAGGCCCTTCGGCCCACGACGTTGTGCCAAACTTTTGTCCTAGGGTAATCATAGATCATAGAATTTTGGACACTAAGGGTAATTTATCATGGCCAATCCACCCAACCTTCACATCTTTGGACTGTGGGAGGAAACCGGAGCACCCGGAGGAAACACACGCACACACAGGGAGGATGTGCAGACTCCACACAGACAGTGACCCAAGCCATGGACGTGTCCCTGAGCTCCCACATCGCACACGGGGAGCATGACACAGGTCTGGGATCTCCTGCCATGTCTTAAACCTTAGGTTAACTTATACAACTACAATTCCAAAAAATGAAAGAAAAAATAAATAAAGAAATAGACAAATGAAAAGAAAAACTACTTACCAGTCACTTACCGGGGTTAAAAAGCATCTCCTGCCAACCCAGCTTCGAATTCCCACCTAGCTTCAAATTCCCCATCTCACTCTTGGCTGTGGCTTCTCTGGCTTACTGGGAGAAGGCCGGGGAGGAGAGCATCGGGGTAGTGAGAGAGATCAGAGTACAGTTATAGGTAGAGTGTACAGACTAGTGTCCGTTGAGTGTAGATTGTTAATTGCTAGATTATTGTTTACTATAGGAGTAAGCGGTCGAGCTTAATTAAGTAGTGTAAATAAAAGTTAGCTTTGTGAATGAATTTAGCTTGTGTGGTCTTTGTGAACACTACAACATCTATCCTGAGAACAAGAATCACGAAGAACATGACAGGGGAGGATGGGAGTTCACCAAGGGGTTGAGTGGGGAGTCAGGGGGCACGGGAATGGTCAGTGTGAAGGATTGGGGGGGGGTCAGTTCTGTAGTTCATCCAGGTTGTAATTTGTCTCACATTTCCTGGGTGAATAATCCAAACTGTCCAAAGTCTCCCAACTGAGTTCGGGGTCAGAGAGTTTTGTGGAGCATCCAGGGGACCAGGGATAAGGCTCGTGGGAAAATCAACTTTCCTGGGAAATTCTGTGGTCAGTGGGTCAGTGTGCCCACGAGGTTCCCACATGAATCATTGTGGGGTGCATCCTGCCTCCAACAATACAGATATTAGAAAATCTGGTCCATTACATAAGGATTAAAATAAACTTTGGGAAATGCAAAGTTAGTTTGATGGGTTTCCAAATGCTTGTTTTTTTTTATTGGTTTGAAAGCCAGTCTGAAATTGAGCTGGCTGACTCCTGCCCCACCCCAGAGGATTTCTCACAGAGCTCAGGCAATGAAATCTTTACTGCTATTGGCAATCATCCAGGTAAGATGTTGGATTTGTGTTTTTTTTAAAACAGCTTATCATTACCATTGCGTAAGTTCTTGTGAAACAAGTTCTTGGGGAATGTGAATTGGTTGATGTGAGAATGGAACATGATTTGTGGGTCAGGTGATGAAAGAAATGTGAAAATTATCTCAAATAAAGCATAAAGTCCACATCTCAAACTATCGGCATTGTCAGGTCTGTTGGAAAGGGCAAATAGAACAGTTAAAACTACGTTGGGGAAAGTAGTCAGTCAGACCGGTATCTTAAAAGTGTCTCTGATTTCGATGAAATTCAAGGAACTGTGGTAAGTGCTGAGCTATCATTGTGATTTTTGAATCACCACCATCTAGAAGGACAAGAGCAGCAGATACCTGGGATCACCCCCACCTGGAGGTTCCCCTCCAAGTCACTCCCCATCCCGACTGGGAAATATATCGGCCGTTCCTTCAGTGTCGCCGGCTCCAAATCCTGGAGCTCCCTCCCTAACAGCACGGTGGGTGTACCTACACCTCAGGGACTGCAGCGGCTTCAAGACAGCAGCTCAGCACCACCTTGTCAAGGGGCAATTAGGGATGGACAATAAATGCTGGTCTGGCCAGAATTTAAATGAAAACACACTCCTGGGTGCACTTGCCACATTCTCTCTTCCCTAAACTCACATATCCAATACTTTGGTGCTCACACCAAATCCCATTCACCTCTCTCACTGACCTACAATGATCCCAACTTCATTACGCCTTGATTTTAAGATCATTCTTGTTTTAAATTCCTTCATGGTCTCTCTCCTCCTGATTTCTTCACTCTCCTTCAGACCTACAGGCCTTGGAGATATCTGCACTCCTCCAATTTTGGCAGCTGATTTTAGTAACCCCATCATTGGAGACCATGCGTCAGCTGTCGGGCTCTGAACTGCTGGAATTTCCTCTCTGAACGTGTTTTTATTATTCACTTACAAGTTGTGAGCGCCGCTGGCTGGACCAGCATTTATTGCCTGTCCCTAACTACCCTCTGTTTCAGAGAGTATTTGAGAGTCAACCACATTGCTGTGGGTGTGGAGTCACATCTAGGCAAGACAGGGTAAGGACGGCAGATTTCCTTCCCTAAAGGATATTAGTGAACCAGATGGGCTTTTACAACTATTGACAATGATTTCATCGTCACCATTAGACTTTTAATTCCAGAATTTTCTGAAACTCACATTTCACCATCTGCCATGGTGAGAACTGGAGCGGACTCCCCGGATCTTGCCTGGGTCTCTGGATTACTAGTCCAGTGACCTTTTCACCTTTCTTTCTCAATTTTATTTCTTAACACTCTCATGAAAATTTACCACTTTGACCAAGCATTTGATCACCTTCTGTATTTTCCTTAAGAAGGTCGGTGTCCAATTTTCTTAATGACACTCCTGTAGGATGCCTTGGGACATTTTGACACACTCGATAAATACCAGTTGTTGTCGATAGTCTTCATATCATGCCATTACCAATAAATATAAAACAGATAGTTTTGGTGCATTATTTTTCCAGATAAATATCAGCCTGTCTTAAGCCATTCATATCACCGGTGTGAGAAAGTTTATTTTTAGTATTTCTGGGGAATATTCTGATATTCTGTAAAGAAGGCAGTGTGCGTGTCAAATGATTTAATTGAGCTGTGGAAAGGTTAATGGAGACAGCTTTTCTGGAGAGTTGAGAATCAAAAAGGAGCATGGTTACTGTGGTGAATGTAATATATGAATGTATATATACTAATTCATACTGTTATTGTAAGCGCAGTAGCGCCATCCTACCACGAGGGGGAATAGCGCTGGGAGCACTTAGGAACTTGTACTGGGCTCCGCCCTTGGTTCTGCCCACGACTCCTCACCCGAGTGCAGCTGTATAAGTTTCCGTGTCCAGAGTCAGCCTGGGTCACTACGAGTTCATCGACAGGTAACAGGCTGGCTCTGAAGTAAGTCGATTAAAGCCCATATTCACATCGGAAACACGTGTCTGGTGAATTGAGGGTACCATCAGTTATTAAATGCATGCATTTGGAATGAGGTGTGGGTCAAGCAGGTTTATAAGTAAATATGCAGTCTTTCGAAATTTGCTTTCGGAGATGGAGAGGGACCTTTTTTTTCAGCTGTTAAATTTCAAAGAGGAGTGAGGCTTTTACAACTTGTAACGTAAACAAAGGAAGGTTATGAGGATAATGAAATCGAAAATGAAAGGAAGAAAGAACACTTGAGGAAATACGTTGACTTGTGTTGGCTCTGTGTGTGGGGTAAGACCTCCAGGGAACAGCTCTGGGCTGGAAGAAGGTTTAAAAGGAGTGGTATAATCAGACAAAGTCAGCAAGCATTTACAAAAGGGAAATCATGCTTGACAAATCTACCATAATTCTTTGAAGATGTAATTAGTAGAGGCTTTCGACAAAATCTCACACAGCAGATTACTGTGTACAGTTAAAGTACATGGGATTGCGAGCCGTGTCTTGAGATGGACAGAAAGCTAGTTAGCAGACAGGAAGCAAAAAGTTGGAATAACTTCTGATTGGCAGGCAGTGCTAGTGGGGTACCGCAGAGATCTGTGCCAGGACCCCCAACTGTTCACATTATATATTAATGATTTGGACAAAGGAACTAAATGTAGTATCTCCACATTTGCAGATGATGCGAAGTTGGGTGGGAGGGTGAGCTGTGAGGAGGATGCAGAGATGCTTCAGTGGGATTTGGACAGGCTGAGTCAGTGGGCACATGCATGGCTGATGCAGTAGAATGTGGATAAATTTGAGGTTATCTACTTCAGTAGCAAAAATAGGAAGGCAGATTATTATTGACTGGGTGTAAATTGAGAGAGGTGGATACACAGATCTTGGTATCCTCGTGCATCAGTCACTGAAAGTAAGCATACAGCAGGCAACAAGGAAGGCAAATAGTATGTTGGCCTTCAGAGAGAGAGGATTTGAGTATAGGAATAGGGATGTTTTACTGCAACTTGTATAAATTGTACAACATATTTATACAACTGTATAGGGATTAGTGAGACCACACCTGGAGTATTGTGAGCAGTTTTGGTGTCCTTATCTGAGGAAGGATGTTCTTGCTATGGAGGGAGTGCAGCAAAGGTTTACCAGACTGATTACTGGGATGGCGGGACTGTCAATTGAGGAGAGACTAAGTGGGTTAGGATTATATTCATTGGAGTTTAGAAGAGTGAGAGGGGATCTCATAGAAACGTACAAAATTCTAACAGGATTAGAGAGGGTAGATTCAGAAAGAATGTTCCTGATGGTGGGGGAGTCCTGAACTAGATTTCATTGTTTGAGGATAAGGGCCTTTTAGGACTGACGTGAGTAGAAATCTCTCCATCAAGGGAGTGGAATCTGTGGAATTCGCTACCACAGAAAGTAGTTGAGGCCAAGACGTTGTGTAATTTCAAGAAGGAATTCGATATAGCTCTTGTGGTTAAAGGGATCAAGGGATATGGGGGGAAGGCGGGATCAGGGTATTGAACTTGATGATCAGCCATGATCATGATGAATGCTGGAGCAGGCTCGAAGGGCCGAATTGCCCCATCCTGTTTCTATTTTCTATGTATGTTTCTGTGTAAGGTGCACAGTTTGAATCAACCACCCAGTCAAGCCAGAAAACTCTTGGGTTTGAGAAAGCAGTTTTGTTTCTGAAGATTCCTGGAATTCTACAGCACAGCAGAAGCGAGTTTGAGAAGTTGTGTGGTACACCTTGACTGCAGTGACAGCAGTTTTGCTTCAGGCAACATTCCTGGAGTTTTGCAGTTAAACATCTATCACGGAATGTTGCCTGGAAGGTGTTTACTTGTGGATCTGATCAAGTAGGTTTTTGGAGGGGAATATTTTGTCAGACTATTTTGACTGTGTAATCTTGTGTGTTCAAGCCTTCTTAACTTCTTTTTAATAAACCTTTCATCGAATCATAGAATTGTAGAATTAACAGCGCAAAAGGAGGCCATTCGACCCATCAAGCCTGCACCGGCCCTTGGAAAGAGCACCCTACCTAAGCCGACACCTCTACCACATCCCTGCACCCCTGTAACCCCACCGAACCTTTTTTTGGACAATTTAAAATGGTCAATCCCCTAACGTGCACATCTTTGGCCTGTGGGAGGAAACCGGAGCACCTGGAGGTGGGACCCTAGAGTTGTGAAGCAATAGAGCTAACCACTGTGCTACCGTGCCGACCATTTTTAAAACTCAAGAAATGGAACTGGAATTCGATGCTGCTGAGATCAGGAAATTTCTTCTCCCTTTCAGAATATGATGAAAACGGGGCTTCATTCATATATCAAATTCCCTCAGGGATGTGACTTGCTCAGCAATTAACATCTGCTGTGGGCATAACACAGGTTAGAAAGGTATTCAGGTACCTCCTCTCTGTTTGGTCACAAGAAGATCCAACAGCAAGAGATATCTAAATAGAAAATAACTCCCCATCCAGGTGAATTTAGTCAGTATTTAACCACAGCCATGAACTATAAAGGGGACCTTTTGCAACATTCAGTGTCTGTGACAGATCAATGGCAATGGTTTTCCTTTGTCGGTCAAACAGCATAGACGTGCTTCAGGAGACAATTTAAGGATCTGTTGTGACTTCAAAAGTCCACAGTTGTCACTTGTGAACTTATAAACACAGTTCCTGCAATTACAGTCAAAACCAAATTTAAAATCCCAATCTCACTATATTCACCAAATTAGTTTTAATTGTTCTATTTGTTTTTTCCTTCAAGCTGCTCGATACCAATTCTCCTCCTCCCACAATGCATTAGCAACCATAGACTTCTATTGGATTGGACAATATCATTCCTGGCAGAGTGCTGCAGTGGTTTCTCATTGCCTTCTGCATTATGGCCATCTCTCCCATTCTTACCACCTGCTATTAGGCATACTATAAGTATCTACAAGCTAATAATCAACTTGTTTGACCATGTTATGAACAAACCTTCCATGGCCATAAAGTCTCAGAGTTTGCCCTGGAACTAATGGTCCAAAGGTAGGAAAGCTACTCGTTGTCACACAAGACCTCTCTCATTCTGTGTTAAATATAGAGCGTGATTGAACGGAAACATTTTGAAGTGTCATTTTGGACACGTTTGGCAGGGTGTTACTCGATGGTGTTACTATTGGCGAGATCACAGCCTGTATTCAACAGCACTGAGTGCCGAAGATGAGCCCCCACAAGATTTTTGCCATTACTGGTTGTCTCGCCGTCTGATTTACCGAACCTGTGCCTCAGCTTCTCACCGCTAACGAGGGTGGGCAGCTTTTAAATGTTCCTCACCATTCACTCCCAGTCAACACACAAGCATGGCAGTGCACAGACCTGCTGCTCACTATGGGGATGCCGACCTGGCCAGATGCTTTGGATGTGAGTCAGGGCACCCTGTTCCCCTGAGGGGGGGGGGGGGGGGGGGGGTCGGAGGGCCAGCAGCAGGACCACCAATACTGCTGGGGAGGCAGTGGCAGCGGCTGTCAGTTCGGGCAGCATGACCAGGAGGAGGACCACCATCCAATGCCGGGAGGCCAACGACCTCCACCGAGTTGCAGGGGGAAGTTACCCCTCTCCTGACATCAGTTCCACCTGCCACCCCTCAAATTCCAACCCCAATCCCTCGCCCCTCTCCACAAATCACTGGCTGACACTTTGCACCCTCTCACATCCGATCTTCGTGCTTGTCCCTCAGAACCCCTGGCACCCACCAGCACAATCCTTTCATGTCCAGGTGCAGTGCCCACACATGTCACCTGCTATAGACCCCCCTGACCCATCAAACATGCAGCTCACGGGCAGCACAGTGGGTTAGCCCTGCAGCCTCACGGCGCCGAGATCCCAGGTTCGATCCCGGCTCTGGGTCACTGTCCGTGTGGGGTTTGCACATTCTCCCCGTGTTTGCGTGGGTTTCGCCCCCACAACCCAAAGATGTGCGGGGTAGGTGGATTGGCCACGCTAAATTGCCCCTTAATTGGAAAAAATGAATTGGGTTCACTAAATTTATATTAAAAAGAACATGCGGCTCACAATGCCCTCTCTTTGTCTCCGGAGGAGAGGATAGCCAGGGATCTGTGTCCTCACCCCCGATGAGAAACGGGCCCTGGAAATCACGGGGCTGTCCGAGGAGTGAGCAGTAACCAACAGTGAGGTTGGCCTGTGCCACGGGGTGAGGATCCATGGCCCTTTCACCCAGATGATCCGTCTCAAATGAATTGTTCAGGTCAGACTAAATGATCCTTCCCTCTCACCGACCACATGTCCATTGTTAGGCGTGATCACCATCTGATGGGCTATCCGGAGTCGCTCCCTGCCCTCCACCACCCAAGGGACCACCTCGGAGCAGAGCTCTGAGGGGACACCAGGTGAGAGATCACAGCTATCACCCCACCTTCCACCAGCACACAGACATACTCCTTGGTGGGCGATATTAGTGGACAGGCTTCTGGGGTACAATCCAGTGAGCACCACACAGTTGCTGATGTACATCAGGTGGAGGTAGGAACCAAGGGGGCCAGCAGTCGGAGGTCTGCTGGGTCCCAGTCAGATGCCAAGCTACTGGACAAGATTGTCCCAGAGCTGATGCCGATGATAGGCCAGAGCAATGACATTCACTGGAGGACGCAGGAGATGGTGCCAACAATGCTTGGAAAGAAGCCAACGCTGCTATAGTGGTAACCGCAGTGGAAAGCCGCGTCTTGAATGGTGGTGCCCAGGGATCGCTCAGTCTGTGTTAACCACAGCTGGGGGTCTGAACATTAATTATTATTATCATCACAAGGAGGCTGACACGAACAGTGCAATGAAGTTACTGTGAAAATCCCCTAGTCGCCACATTCAGGCTCCTGTTCGGGTCACAGAGGGAGAATTCAGAATGTCCAATTCACATAACAAGCACGTCTTTCGGACTTGTGGGAGGAAACCGGAGCACCCGGAGGAAACTCACGCAGACACGGGGAGAACGTGCAGTCTCCGCACAGACAGCAACCCAACCCAAGCCGGGAATCGAACCTGGGACCCTGGCACTGCGAGGCAACAGTGCAAACCCTGGGGTGAGGTTACACAGACCCTTGGAGGGTGGAAGAGAGTGGTCAGGGAGGAGGCTGTGTGATAGAGGGGTGGGGAATGGAGGTGGGGGGAGAGGGAGGGAGGGGTTGGGGGAAGGAGTAAAATGGGAGATGGGAGGATGAAGGAGGGATTGGGGGAAATGAATGCAGATGAGGGTTTATGATATGCTCGCTATTCCTGGGCGAGATCTGAAATTCGCCATCGGGTACGGGTCAGGTGAATTACAGACTGGTTCATGCCTGGTGTGAATCATGATTTTGGACTTTCCTGCTATTTACCAGGCGCGCCCAGATCCTCATTGGGCACAACACGGTGGTTAAATCCTGCCCAAAGTATTTATTTCATGATAGGGCCTGCAATTCATGCTCAATTATCTCGATCAAACAGCTCAAACTCTCTGGCACAACACTTCTCCCACAGGAATGTAATAAGTGTGCTGGCATTGTTGAAGTTGATTCTTAAAAACAAACATATAACCTGAGCTAAAACCCTCCGGCTGTTGAGATTCTGTTTTCCTGCTGGAAGTGCACCCTCATCTGTGGGTTTCCCAGCTGTGCGGGATGGCTTTAATGGGAAATCCTATGGACAAGTGGCAGGAAGAGAGAATCGCGCCCTCCGCGATCGGCACGCTCCCGAGAAACACGGCTGGGGGACCGGAGAATCCACTCCCATGTCTGTAAACTGAGGAGTGCAATATGGCAAATAAAGAGTTAATTAGTTCTGTGCTGTGAAAAGCCATTGTGGTGACGGAGGAGTCAATCAATACGACAGCTGTTTCAGACTTCCTCTTCAATCAACAGAAACAAAAAGTACGAGGAACATTTTCAAACTAATTTCACAATTCTCGAAAGCTGCTTTTTATCCCTTTTCTAAAAGGATTCTGCATTTTATCATTCATACAAGCCTCAGCCGGAATAAATCCAGGCCAAATATCTAACTTGAAACATAAGAAGCCAAACTTTCAGAAATTACGAAAGTTTCATTTGAATCTCTGACATTCTCATGGCACGAACTTAAACTAAAACGATCATGTTCTTATCAAGAACAATCACACTCTCAGCAGCCCCAGGTAATCACACACAATCATTCAAGTAACAAGAGGGAATGACACAAAAACTCAGCAGGTCTGGCAGCATCTGTGGAGTGAGGTAGAATTTGCTTTTCAGATTGATGACTTTTTATCAAACTGCAAAAGGTTAGACATACCACAGGTTCAGAGGTGGGGAAGGCCGTGGGAGGAGGGAGGTGGAAGAACTACAAAGGAAATCTGTGATAGATACTGAAGACACACAAATGTTTATTTTAAATGATGGTGCAAGACAAAAGGGCTGGTAATGAGACCAGCAATGAAGCAATATTCTCAAACAGGTTACTGTGGAGCCCTGGATGTCCAGAGGGATTTTCCAGGAGGTGGGGTTCACAGGGTAGACAAGACAGGCAATGGCCAGGGCACCATGATCAAGAGGAAATGAAAGAGCGTTGGCTGGAGGCCCAATCTTCACCTTGTCCTCTTTTTCCTCGCTCCATGTACCTGTGCTTTCTGTGATCACTCCATGTTCTTGCCAATGATCCCCATAACCTGCAGAAAGAGGCAGGCACAGCCATCTGACCTCTCTGATATGGGCTTGTTTTTCTAAAAGCATGAGGAAAGCATGTTTTAACAGGCAGTTCACATTCTGTGTATTATGTATGTTTATAGATGGAGCTCTATATGTACGAACTATATTTACCAACGATTGAAAAAGGCTCTGTTGTAACCCCCACGAGACCCATGGGGACAACCCGATCGATCTCCCCGTGCGGTTCGTGGAATACTCACGTATATAATGAGGTGCAGACAGGCAGTGATTGACACACAGGATGACCAGTAAGCACACAGCACAGTGCAGCCAATCACCAGACAGGACACTACCACTGTAAAGCCAGAGGGCGCTAGGTTTCCCGCTCTCTCTGGACCCAGCCACTGAGACAGTCAGAGTCCACGAGCTAGCCAGTGCAAACACCATGCGGTAGCTCGTAAGTCTGGTCAGGCTAGAACAAGGTCTCCAGTCAGTTCAGTATAGTGTTGACCCACAGTTGAGTATGTATAATAGTTCTATCGTTCAATAAAACTGTGTTGGACCTTCTCCAGTGTTAGAGGTCTGTTTGTAGCATCACTGCATCGAGTGCAGACCACATCGAACCAACCTGCCTAACACATCACCGGAGGAAACCCAAGCAGAGACGGGGAGGACATGCAGACTCCACCCAGACAGTAACCCAAGCCGGGAATTAAACCTGGGACCCTGGCGCTGTGAAGTAACAGTGCTAACCACTGTGTTACCTTGCCACCCACGGATCACCCGAGACATCCTCTTTCTCCAGAACTGCAATGTTCTCCCGAACCAATACCACCGTCCCTCCTCCTTTCCTTCCTTTCCTATCTTTTCTGAACACCTTGTGTTATCCATTTGGATTAGAATTTAGTCAGTAATTAACTATATTGGGAAAGTGAAAAGGGGAGGACTTTCCCAACAGTTAGTGACCCTGAAAGGGTTCAATACGAGTGGTTTGATTTAATATCTCAGTCACTGGACTGAATAGAGGGATTTCAGGAGACATTCTTTCATAACCAATTGCGATTTCAAAAGTCAGAAAGTTTTGAATATAGTTCCTCAAATTCCATTAAAATCAGGGGCACTTTACAAATCCCAGTCTCATTGACGACTTTCTCCAACACGATTTTAACTGTTGTTGTTCTTTCCACCAGTCTGAAAAATGTAGATGGATTTGAAATGTGAGCTTTCTGCTCCGTCACAAACACAGATTTGTTTCATGGCCAATGTGGAAATTATGCTCCATTATCTTTATTAATCATCTGAAATTCCCCAACTCACAGAACTTGTTCCACAAGATCTTTCACAATAGTGAATGTGCTGGTATCACCTCGAGCTGACACTGAGAATAAACAAATCCAGCCGCTCTTTACATTGGGAATGTGTCAAAGAGCAGCAAGGAGTTAATTATAGATTGTGAAAAGGGTCAAAGGGTAAAGAATGACCAGGATGGTGAAGTGAGTTGAGATTCTCTTCATTCACAAAAAGTCCCAAATGGTGAGTGTCTCATAGTCCCTCCTAATCAACAAATCAACTCAAGCAACACCCCCATCATCAGTATGAAAAGCCCTTAGGGCTGGGGGAGGAGTCAGCCAGCACCAGAGACATTTCAGACTCGCTTTTAAATCAAGAAAAAAAATTACCTTGGAATAAATTCAGACAATCTTGTCATCCTCAAAAGTGATTTTTTCAAAAGCTCTTCGTTTTCACAGTGACATAATGTAAATTTCAGTCAAAATAATTCCTAATAAATAAATACCAAACATCTAACTTGAGTTGGAGTCAGGCTGGGTGTACGTAAAGGGACAGGTCAGGAGGAGCTGGACAACATGTTTCAGTTTGTGTTTCCCACAAAGTAAAACACAGTTTGACCATCCATGCCTGGGGCTGCTTTGAGACAGAAGTTAATGAAGGAGAGCAGCAGGCTGCCATTCACTCACAGGACAAAATCCCCACCTCCTCCCATCCTCTCTCCACCCACCCCCACCACCAACAGACCTTCACTCTCATCGCCTGGGTTCAATTATTCCCTCTAACCTGGTTTATTCTGAATTCTGCTCTGAGTTTTATCTCCAACTCCCAAAGCAATGGGACCGAGAGCAGCAAATAACAATAATTCCTTGAGTATTGCCGTGAACGTCATGAGGGAGTTACTGAACTGAATGTGTTCAGCAGCAGAGCAGGAACATTGGAACTGAAAGTGGTTTGAATCAGGAAGTGCTGAGTGTGAACATGGCTTCCAGACAGCACGAGCAGAGTTTGTCCGAGGAGGCAATTTGTCCCATTTGTCTTGATTTCTTCACTGATCCGGTTTCACTGGACTGTGGACACAACTTCTGCTGCTCCTGTATCACCCAGTGTTGGGAAAAGAAGGAGAGAAACTCCTGCCCGGAATGTCGACAGGAGTTTCCAGAAAGAAACCTCAGAACCAATCGCGTCTTAGTGAATCTGGCTGAGAAAGCTCGAAAATTAAAGCTGAATCAGAAAGAGAAGGAAAGTAAATTTCACTGTGAGGAACATCAGGAAGAACTGAAGCTGTTTTGTGAAACTGACAAGAAATTGATCTGTCTGATTTGTAGAGATTCGCGGGAACACAGAGAACACCGCTTCATCCCGATTAAAGAAGCTGTTGAAATCTACAAGGTAAAAGGGAACAGTTTTGATCCCCTGATTATTTGATCACTTTTCAGGATCTAACACTTTTGTTTTCTGATTTTCTCTCCCAATCCCAGGATGGGGTGAAATCTTCCTTAGATTCTCTCACACAGAAGAAATCGACTGTTCTCGAAATGGAGCAGCAGCAGAAACAGAAGATTTCCCAAATTAGGGTAAAGTTTCCCTGTGCTGAGCTTCCAAATTTAATTCATTATTTTGTTGTTTTTATGACAGAAACATATTATTTTTAATGTTTCTTCTTATAGAAACAGTCGGTCAGTCTGCAGAGCCACATCACATCCGAGTTCACTAAAATGCACCAGATTCTCACTGAGAAAGAGCAGCGTTTCATCCGAGATCTCAGGGAAGAAGAGGAAAAAATTCTGAAAACAATGGAGGAAAATCTTTGTGAAATTCAGGAGAATTTAAACTGTATTCAGGAGAAGCTCTCAAAGTTGGAAAAGCAGTTGGAACAAAAAGACGGAGTGAGATTTCTGAAGGTGAGGGATTATATTTCAGTTTAGTTCAGTGAAAGTTCACAGTCACAACATGATCCACACGAGCCTCCTCCCATCCTACTTCATTTCCCTGTCAATATATCCTTCTGTTCCTTTCTCCCTTATGTGTTTATCCAGCTTCTCCTTAAATGTATCCCTGCCTTTCCCTGGGTGGGTGGAATTTAATGCTGTCCCCCCCGGGGTACATTTAGTCAGGGTGTGGGGTGAGTGGAAGGGGACATGGGGAATGACACTGTGTGCAGTTTCTGTTGTCTTTCCATCTCTACACAGATTAAGTCCGTGGTGGTAAGTCTTGTGGGACAGCCTTCCTGTAACCAATTCAGCCCCTTAACAGGGCAATTAATGTTCTCATCCTGCTGTCTCTGGTATTCCCCCAGCAATGAGCAGGGGTCTCACAATACGGGAAGCCTGAAAATCAAACCCTGTTGGGATTACTGGTGGGATTCTGGGAGGGGATGGGGGGGGGGAGAGATGGTGGGATTGAGGATGTAGCGGGAATGCCCTTGTTCAGTTGCACTCTGTATCTGATTGAGGGACTGGAAGAGGTTCACGCTCCCGTTTCCTCTGACTGATGGTCTTGACTTGCGGATTTTATAAAAAACATTGGGTGGCACAGTGGTTTGCACGGTGGTTAGCACTGTTGCTTCACAGTGCCAGGGTCCCAGGTTGGATTCCCGGCTTGGGTCACTGTTTGTGCAGAGTCTGCACGTTCTCCCTGTGTCTGCGTGGGTTTCCTCCGGTGTGTTGTTCCTCGTGTCTTAATAAAGCTCCTAGTCTCAAATGTGGAGAAGATGCTTTATTGTGAATTTGTTCTCTCTTCAGAGCTTAACTTACGGCTACCTCAAATGCTGTCTGCTTGTGTGTCTGTGTCCTGCTACGAGTTCTGCCTTCCGTGAAGTGTGTCGTCACTTCCTGTCCCTGTGAAAATATAGCTCTCCCGTGCTCCCTCTAGTGCTTGCTCAGTTGTATTGCATCTACTCAGATCTACGATCACCACAGGGTCACTGTTTGTGCGGAGTCTGCACGTTCTCCCTGTGTCTGCGTGGGTTTCCTCCGGGTGCTCCAGTTTCCCCCACAAGTCCCGAAAGACGTGCTGTTGGTGAATTGAACATTCTGAATTCTCCCTCTGTTGACCTGAAGGGGCGATGCAATGTGGCGCCTCGCGGCTTTTCGCAGTAACTTCATTGCAGTGTTAATGTAGGCCTACTTGTGACAATAAAGATTATTTTTAAAAAGTTATCTGGGGGGATGGCAGGGAAGACAGTGCAATGTTCCTCCTGCAGAATGTTTGAGGTGAGGGACACCGTCAGTGTCCCTGCTGATTTCACCTGTGGGAAGTGCACCCAACTCCAGCTCCTCAGAAACTGCGTTAGGGAACTGGAGCTGGAGCTGGATGAACTTCGGATCATTCGGGAGGCAGAGGTGGTCATAGATAGTAGCTTCAGGGATGTAGTTACTCCGAAGAATCAAGATAGATAGGTGATGGTGAGAGGGGTTGTGAGGGAGCAGTCAGTGAAGGGATCCTCTGTGGTCGTTCCCCTCAGTAACAAGTATACCGTTTTGGATACTGTTGAGGGTCAGTGAACTTGGAGCGTGGATTGGTACTTGGGACTACGATGTAGTGGCCATTACAGAGACATGGTTAGAACAGGGACAGGAATGGTTGTTGGAAGTTCCGGGACATAGATGTTTCAGTAAGAGCAGGGAAGGTGGTAAAAGAGGTGGAGGAGTAGCATTGTCAATCAAGGATAGTTTAATGGCTGCAGAAAGGCAGTTCGAAGGGGATCTGCCTATTGAGGTAATATGGGCTGAAGTTAGAAATAGGAAAGGAGCGGTCACTTTGTTAGGAGTTTTCTATAGGCCCCCAAATAGTAATAGGGATGTGGAGGAAGAAATTGCAAAACAGATTATGGATAGGTGTGGATGTCTCAGGGTAGTTGTCATGGGTGACTTTAACTTTCCAAATATTGATTGGAACCTCTGTAGGTCGAACAGTTATGATGGGCAGTTTTTGTACAGTGTGTGCAGGAGGGTTTCCTGACACAATATGTGGATAGGCCGACAAGAGCGGGGGCCACATTGGATTTGGTACTGGGTAATGAACCAGGCCAAGTGTTAGATTTGTTTGTGGGAGAGCACTTTGGAGATAGTGACCACAATTTGGTGTCTTTCACTATTTCAATGGAGAGGGATAGGGCCATACGGCAGGGCAAGGTTTATAATTGGGGGAGGGGTAATTATGATGCGATTAGGCAAGAATTCGGGAGCATAAGATGGGAACAGAAACTGTCAGGGAAAGGCACAAATGAAAAGTGGAGCTTGTTCAAGGAACAAATACTGCATGTCCTTGATATGTGTGTCCCTGTCAGGCAGGGAGGAAATGGCCGTGTGAGGGAACCATGGTTCACAAAAGAGGTTGAATGTCTTGTCAAGAGGAAAAAGGAAGTGTATGTAAGGATGAGTGATGCACTATGAATTACGATGAGACGGGATAGAGACCCATAATAATACCGTAATGCCAGTATATACAATAAAATACAACAGTGGTGACCATCACAATGAGAAAACAAGGTTCAGTTGGGTCGCTTAAGGGTTACAAGGTAGCAAGGAATGTGCTAAAAAAAAAGGCCTAAGGAGAGCTAGGAGGGGGCATGAGAAGTCCTTGGTGGGTCGGATCAAGGAAAACCCCAAGGCTTTTTACTCTGATGTGAGAAATAAAAGAATGACCAGGCTGAGGTTAGGGCTGATCAAGGACAGTAGTGGGAACTTGTGCATGGAGTCAGAAGAAATAGGAGAGGCATTCAATGAATACTTTTCCTCAGTGTTCACCAAGGAGAGGGGCCATGTTTTTGAGGATGAGAGTGTGATACAGGCGGGTAGGCTGGAGGAGGTAGATTGTCTGAGGAAGGATGTATTGGCAATTTTGAAAAACCTTAGGGTCGGCAAGTCCCCTGGGCCAGATGGGATATATCCAAGGATTCTTTGGGAGGCAAGGGATGAGATTGCAGAGCGTTTGGCTTTGATCTTTTGGTCCTCACTGCCGGCTGGCTAGTGCCAGAGGACTGGAGAGTGGCGAATGCTGTTCCTCTGTTCAAAAAAGGGAATAGGAATGGCCCTGGTAATTATAGGCCGGTTAGTCTTACTTCGGTGGTTGATACGTTAATGGAAAAGATCTTGAAGGAGAGGATTTATGACCATTTGGAAACATGCAGCTTAATCCGGGATAGTCAACATGGATTTGTGAAGGGTAAGTCTTGCCTCACAAATGTGATTGAATTCTTTGAGGAGGTAACTAAGTGTGTAGATGAAGAAAGGGCAGTTGATATCGTATACATGGATTTTAGTAAGGCGTTTGAACATAGAACATTGCAGCGCAGTACAGGCCCTTCGGCCCTCGATGTTGCGCCGTCCTGTGAAACCCCTCTAAAGTCCCTCTACACTATTCCCCTATAGTCCATAAAAATGACAAACAGCAACAGCCCCAGTTTAGTGTTGAGGAGTCCACTACTGTTGCAGGCAGGGCATTCCATGCCCTTACTACTCTCTGAGTAAAGAACCTACCTCTGACATCTGTCCTATATCTATGTCCCCTCAATTTAAAGCTATGTCCTCTCGTGCTGGACATCACCATCCAAGGAAAAAGGCCCTCAATGTCGGCCCTATCTAATCCTCTGATCATCTTGCATGCCTCAATTAAGTCACCTCTTAACCTTCTTCTCTCTAATGAAAACAGCCTCAAGTCCTTCAGACTTTCCTCATAAGATCTTCCCTCCATACCAGGAAACATCTTGTAAATCTCCTCTGTACCCTTTCCAATGCTTCCACATCCTTCCTATAATGTGGCGACCAGAAGTGCACGCAATACTCCAAATGCGGCCGCACCAGAGATTTGTACAACTGCAACATGACCTCATGGCTCTGAAACCCAATTCCTCTACCAATAAAAGCTAACACACCTTACGCCTTCTTAACAACCCTCTCAACCTGGGTGGCAACTTTCAGGGATCTATGGACATGGACACCGAGATCTCTCTGCTCGTCCACACTACCAAGAATCTTACCATTAGCCCAGTATTCTGTCTTCCTGTTATTCCTTCCAAAATGAATCACCTCACACTTTTCTGCATTAAGCTCCATTTGCCACCTGTCAGCCCAGCTCTGCAGCTTATCTATGTCCCTCTGTAACTTGTAACATCCTTCTGCACTGTCCACAACTCCACCGACTCTGGTGTCATCTGCAAATTTACTCACCCATCCTTCTACGCCCTCTTCCAGGTCATTTATAAAAATGACAAACAGCAGCGGCCCCGAAACAGATCCTTGTGGTACACCACTAGTAACTTGACACCAGTCAGAACTTTTTCCATCAACCACTACCCTTTGTCTTCTATCAGCTAGCCAATTTCTGATCCAAACTGCTAAATCACCCTGAATCCCATACCTCTGTATTTTCTGCAATAGCCTACCGTGGGGAACCTTATCAAATGCTTTACTGAAATCCATATAGACCATATCAACTGCTTTACCCTCATCCACCTGTTTGGTCACCTTCTCGAAGAACTCAATGAGGTTTGTGAGGCACGACCTACCCTTCACAACACTCTAATCAAATTATTCCTTTCCAGATGATTATACATCCTATCTCTTATAAACCTTTCCAAGACTTTTCCCACAACAGAAGTAAGGCTCACTGGTCTATAGTTACCGGGGTTATCTCTACTCCCCTTCTTGAACAAGGGGACAACATTTGCTATCCTCCAGTCTTCTGGCACTATACCTGTAGACAAAGATGACTTAAAAATCAAAGCCAAAGGCTCAGAAGTCTCCTCCCTAGCTTCCCAGAGAATCCTAAGATAAATCCCACCCGGCACAGGGGACTTATCTATTTTCACACTTTCCAGAATCGCTAACATCTCCTCCATATGAACCTCAAGCCTTTCCAGTCTAGTAGCCTGTATCTCAGTATTCTCCTCGACAACTTTGTCTTTTTCCTGTGTGAATACAGACGAAAAATACTCATTTAGCACCTCTCCTATCTCTCGGACTCCACGCACAACTTCCCACTACTGTCCTTGACTGGCCCTACTCTTACCTTAGTCATTCTTTTATTCCTGACATATCTATAGAAAGCTTTAGGGTTATCCTTGATCCTACCTGCCAAAGACTTCTCATGTCCTCGCCTGGCTCTTCTTAGCTCTCTCTTTAGAGCCTTCCTAGCTAACTTGTAACTCTCAAGCGCCCTAACTGAACCATCACGTCTCATCTTTACATAAGCCTCCTTCTTCCTCTTGACAAGTGTTTCAACTGCTTTAGTAACCCATGGTTCCCTCGCTCGACCACTTCCACCCTGCCTAACAGGTACATACTTATCAAGGACACGCAGTAGCTGTTCCTTGAACATGCCCCACATTTCCATTGTGCCCAGCACCTGCAGTTTTCCTCTCCAGCCGATGCATCCTAAGTCTTGCCTCATTGCATCATAATTGCCTATCCCCCAGCTATAACTCTTGCCCTGCGGTGTATACCTATCCCTTTCCATCGCTAAAGTAAACGTAATCTAATTGTGTCAACGATCACCAAAGTGCTCACCTACCTCCAAATCTAACACCTGTCCTGAATCATTACCCAGTACCAAATCCAATACGGCCTCGCCTCTCGTTGGCCTATCTACATACTACATCAGGAAACCCTCCTGCACACATTGGACAAAAACGGACCCATCTAAAGTACTCGAACTATAGTGTTTCCAGTCAATATTTGGAAAGTTTAAGTCCCCCATAACAACTACCCTGTTACTTTCGCTCCGATGCAGAATCATCTTTGCAATCCTTTCCTCTACATCTCTGGAACTTTTCGGAGGCCTATAGAAAAGCCCTAACAGGGTGACCTCATCTTTCCTGTTTC
This sequence comes from Scyliorhinus canicula, assembly GCF_902713615.1. Classification (NCBI taxonomy): domain Eukaryota; kingdom Metazoa; phylum Chordata; class Chondrichthyes; order Carcharhiniformes; family Scyliorhinidae; genus Scyliorhinus; species Scyliorhinus canicula. The sequence goes on from NC_052158.1 coordinate 5,373,472, forward strand.
TTAACTCAGCCCATACTACCTGTATTCGAGTCCTCATCAAATTTCCTCTCAGCCACCGTAATACTGTCCTTGACTAACAATGCCATCCCTCCCCCTCTCTTACCACCTTTCCTGAGCTTACTGAAATATCTAAACCCCGGCACCTGCAACAACCATTCCTCGCCCTGTCTATCCATGTCTCCGGAATGGCCACAACATCGAAGTCCCAGGTACTAACCCATGCCGCAAGCTCACCCACCTTACTCCCAATGTTCCTGGCTTTGAAGTAGACGCACTTTAAACCACCTTCCTTCCTGCCGGTACACTCCTGCAACTTTGAAACATGACTCATGACCTCACTACTCTCAGCTTCTTGTGTACTGGAGCTACAATTCAGGTTCCCAAATCCCTGCTGAACTAGTTTAAACCCTCCCGAAGAGCATTAGCAAACCTCCCCCCCAGGATATTAGTACCCCTCTGGTCCAGATGTAGACCATCCCGCCTGTAGAGGTCCCACCTACCCCAGAATGAGCCCCAATTGTCCAGGAATCTGAAACCCTCCCTCCTGCACCATTTCTGCAGCCACGTGTTCAACTGCTCTCTCTCCCTATTCCTCGACTCGCTAGCACGTGGCACGGGTAACAACCCAGAGATAATAACTCTGTTGGTCCTGGATCTAAGTTTCCATCCTAGTTCCCTGAATTCCTGCCTTACATCCCTATCCCTTTTCCTACCTATGTCATTGGTACCTATCTGAACCATGACTTGGGGCTGCTCCCCCTCCCCCTTAAAGATCCCGAAAACACGATCCGAGACATCGCGGACCCTGGCACCTGGGAGGCAACACACCAACCGCGAGTCTCTCTCGTTCGCACACAATCTCCTATCTATTGTTGCACGTTTTACTTGAGTGTAATACGCGTTTATTGGAGTGTATTAACACGCCTCCGTTTAAAGGCCGTGTGCTTAACACTGCTAGGCTCTGTATGTGTAATTTCAGCTCGGAGTCGCCAGGTGTCGTATATAAACACCTCACAAGTATCTCAAGGTCAGGTTCAAAGTAATAAAACTATACACCGATTAGTAAGTTCCAACGATCAATATTTATTATACAAATATAATAAATACGCATGCACACGCTAAAGACTAATACCTATTTCTACTATTAAACGACTAAATACTTATCTAAGTGGGAACCAGCAAGGTCAGGGGACAAGGCCTTTGTTCCTTTCTGGGCTGCACCTTCTGTTCGTTATTAGACGAGTACTGTATAAGTTCACGTAGCGAGCGTCGTTTTGGGACTTACTGAACGATGGCTGGTGCTCAACGGCTGGTGATAGAAGACAGGATCTGGAGGCTGGAGTCGGAGTCAGGATACAACAGCAAGCCGGAGCAAGAAACAACAGCTCAAGCCGGAGCACAAACAACAGACAGGACCATGTGTGGGGTCTATCTTTATAGTGGCCCCCAATGTCCGTGCCTTTTCGGGGCGGGCTTTGCCTGTCATGCATTGATTGGATCAATTCCCAATCGATGTCTCACAAATCCCCCAATCTGAGGGTCCCTTCTCGATGTGTGGGGCGGTCTCTAGGGTCTTTTTTGATGGATACTTCTGGTGCCGTTTTGTCTGGGCCTCCACTTAAAGTATCTATTCAAAACCAAATGTTGCTATTGTGTGTGCCCAGATCTGGATTGCCTCATTAATATGCAAAGCGTTTTGCTATTAACACCTTTGGTTGAGATCTTCCACCTGGCCATAAACTAGTTTTGCTACGTGCAGAATGCTAATCAGTCTTTGCAGACTGCTTGTCTTGGCTAAACTGCTTTTTCCCTGCAGTCTTAGCAGTTCTCCATTTTGTTAGCCCAGTGTCCATCTTAGGTGGCTACACTATCCCCCTAACAATGGAGTCTCCAATGACTAATGTTCTCCTCCTCTCCCCCCTTCCCTTCTGAGCAACAGGGACAGACTCTTTGCCAGAGACCTGTACCCCATGGCTGACCTCTGGTAAGTACCCCCCCAACAGTATCCAAAGCGGTATACCTGTTACTAAGGGGAACGACCACGGAGGATCCCTGTACTGACTGCTTCCCCCAGCCCCTTTCACCATCACCCATCTATCTTTATTCTTTGGCGTAACTACCTCCCTGAAGGTTCTTTCTATGACCACCTCTGCCTCCTGAATGATCCGAAGTTCATCCAGCTCCAGCTCCAGTTCCCTAACATGGTTTTTGAGGAGCTGGAGTTGGGTGCATTTCCCACAGATGAAATCAGGCAGATTGCACTGCCTTCCCTGCCATACCCTCTAGATAAAAAAACAAGAAAAAGAAAGGAAGAGCTTGCCTGATATTCCCTCAACCTCTTAGGTTAGAGGAGGTGGAAGGGTGGGGGGATACTGCAAGTGTAGTGTCTCGGGTTTAGCAACGGCCCGACTTGTATACAGGTACTCACCTTCCCGACAGGCACCTGCTCCTGCCGAACATCCGGAGGCCGCTCCCGCTGAAAGTTAAGCAAATTTAAAGGCACTCACTCACCTTCCTGACAGGCCCCTGCTCCCACCGTAAATCCGGAGGCTGCTCCCGCTGAAAGATAAGCAAATTTAAAGGCACTCACTCACCTTCACGACAGGCCCCTGCTCCCGCTGAAAATCCGGAGCCCGCTCCCGCTTCCCAACGACCGTGGTTGTTGGGTTTTTTTTTGGTTAGAGGAGGGGGTAGGGGGGGAAACACTGAGGAAGTGTTCCAAGTGTTTGATAAGGTTCCCCATGGTTGGCTTATGAAGAAAGTAAGGAGGTGTGGGATAGAGGGAAATTTGGCCAATTGGATAAGTAACTGGCTATCAGATAGAAGACAGAGGGTGGTGGTGGATGGAAAATTTTCAGCCTGGAGACCAGTTACCAGCGGTGTACCACAGGGATCAGAGCTCGGTCCTCTGCTATTTGTGATTTTTATCAATGACTTGGACGAGGGGGCTGAAGGGTGGGTCAGTAAATTTGCTGAAGACACCAAGATTGGTGGAGTAGTGGATGGGGTGGAGGGCTGTTGTAGGCTGCAAAGAGACATTGATAGGATGCAGAGCTGGGCCGGAAAATGGCAGATGGAGTTTAACCCTGATAAGTGCGAGATGATTAGACAAGATTGAGAAAGGGGTGGGTCAGCCAAGTATAGGGGCTGCTTTAGCACAGGGCGAAAGAGCTGGCTTTGAAAGCAGACCAAGGCAGGCCAGCAGCACAGTTCAATTCCCGTACCAGCCTCCCCGAACAGGCGCCGGAATGTGGTGACTAGGGGCTTTTCACAGTAACTTCATTTGAAGCTTACTTGTGACAATAAGCGATTTTCATTTCATTTCATTTTCATTTTGGTCGAATAAATTTGAATGCGGATTACAGGGTCATCGGCTGGGTTCTGAGGAATGTGGAGGAATAGAGAGATCTTGGGGTTCATGTCCACAGATCTCTGAAGGTTGTCACTCAAGTGGATAGAGCCGTGAAGAAGGCCAATGGTGTGTTAGCGTTTATTAACAGGGGGCTTGAGTTTAAGAGCCATGAGGTTATGCTGCAACTGTACATGACCCTGGTGAGACCACATTTGGAGTATTGTGTGCAGTTCTGGTCACCTCACTATAGGAAGGATGTGGAAGCATTGAAAAGGGTGCAAAGGAGATTTACAAGGATGCTGCCTGGTTTGCAGGATAGGTCTTATGAGGAAAGGTTGAGGGAGTTATGGTTTTTCTCTGGAGCAGAGGAGGATGAGAGGTGACTTAATAGAGGTTTATAAGATTATGAGGGGGATAGATAGAGTGGACGTTCAGAGACTATTTTCTCGGGTGAATGTAGCTGTTACAAAGGGGCATAACTATAAGATTCAGGGTGGGAGATATAGGAGGGATGTCCGAGGTAGGTTCTTTACTCAGAGAGTGGTTAGGCTGTGGAATGGACTGCCTGCTGTGATAGTGGAATCGGACACTTAGAGAACTTTCAAGCGGTTATTGGATAGGCACATGGAGCATACCAGAATGACAGGGAGTGGGATAGCTTGATCTTGGTTTCGGACAATGCTCAGCACAATACCGAGGGCCGAAGGGCCTGTTCTGTGCTGTACTGTTCTATGTTCTATATTAAATTACGCAGACTCAACCACAAACTTGTTTTTAGAAAAATACTCCCAACACCCGAGTACAAAGAGCTCTAAACTAGTATAAATAACATTACACAAAATTTAATTGCTTTTTTCCAATTGAAGTCCCTCCACAGTTTAACCTCGGCTTCCACATAAACACACAAATCACCACAACTTATTAAAAAGCCTCTCCTGAAAATCCACAGACAAAACCCCACATTTCAGCCCAAACCTTCCTCAATTCAAACCCAAATCCCCCCAGGATTTGGTTGTTACCCTGAAGTTATTTTAAAAACCTCAGCCCCAATCCCCCTGGGATTTGGCTGATAAATTCCAATTCCCCACCCGGCTGCTCCTTCTGGTGTGAATTGTAGGCCCGGGAGCCAGGTTGACCTTTCTTGACCCTCCATCTTGACTGTAGTGTCAGACCCTTGGAGTTTGCCCCTTCACAGTCAGGGGGGGGGGGGGCGAGACGTTCCGCTGGCAGGGGGGCGGGTGGTCCGGGGCTGGCGAGGCTGATTACAGGGGCCGCAGGCCGCCGCCGTGCACACGTGGCCACAGACTCAGCCATTCCCCGGCCCGATCCGCAGGTAAAGCTGGGGTCTTCACCCTGCGCGGCTGTGAGCCCCCCCACCGGGCAGAGGATCAGTGCAGGCGAAGCGCCGACTTTCTGGTCGTAAGACCAGGTGGATCCTGCAGAAATAGCTGCAGGGTCGGAGAATCCAGCCCCCTATGTCCGGACACCATGCTCACTGCTGTGACAGACTGGAGTAAATTCCACCCCGTGTGATAGTGAGTTCCACATTCTCATCACTCTCTCGGGAAAGAAGTTTCTCCTGAACTCACCATTGGATTTATTTGTAACTATATTATGTTTCTATCCCGATTTCTGGATTCTCTACAAGTGGAAACATCTTCACTGAATCTCTCAAACCCGACCCCTTTCATCATTTGAAAGATCTCAATCAGGTCTTCTCTTTTCTACAGTAAAGTTGATCAATCTTTGCTGTTAGTTGAAGCCTCTCAGTTGCTGTCGATCTTTTTGATACTTTCTCCTGTGCTTCAATATCCTTTGTGTAACATCCTCTTTCTATTCCATGTCTGCAGCAATGGGAATTGACAATTCTCAGCAGCTTGTAACAATGTGAGGGTCATTTCTGCTTTCTGGATATAGACAGTCCGTCTCTGTCAACTCAGATTTGTGTTTTGTTTATTTCAGGAGGAAGCATCTCGGAAGAGGAGGTAGGACATGAACTTTACTGAAACTCAGGGCAAGTTGGTAAAATTACTCAGCAAAGTGTTTGTGGTCAATTTATAATCAACTCTTTAATATTTCCAGGATTAGTGATGAGTATAAAAAGCTGTCAGTAGCAGATGGTGTCCTGTCCATCGGAAAATTCAACAGCCCTTTCCCATTCCCAGTGTGGAGAGAAATGCTGGATGTCATTAACCCTGGTAAAACTCAGATAAGTTCCTCTATCCTGATTTATTTATTTTTTAAGAAATCTTTAATGTATTTGAAAATTTTTATAATAATAACATTAACAATGACATCAACATGGTATAATAAACATTTACCCCCATCCCAATCTTCACACACCCCAACCATAAAACAACAATCCGACCCTCTCCCCCGCCTCCCGCTTGGAATTCTGCATCTGCTGACATTTTAATTTTCCCCGAGAAAGTCGACGAACGGCTGCCACCTCCGGGTGAACCTGACCATTGACCCTCTAAAGGCGAGCTTTATTTTCTTGAGACTGAGAAACCCAGCCATGTCACTAACCCAGGTCTCTATACTCGGGGGCTTCGAGTCCCTCCACATTAACACGATCCTTCTCCGGGCTACCAGGGAGGCAAAGGCCAAGACGTCGGCCTCTTCGCCCCCTGAACTACTGTCTCTTCCGACATTCCAAAGATCGCTACCTCCGGACTCGGCACCACCCATGTTTTTAGTACCGTGGACATTGCCTTAGCGAAACCCTGCCAAAACCCTCTAAGCTTCGGGCCCAAAACATGTGGACATGATTTGCTGGGCTTCCCGCGTACCTCGCACACCTATCCTCTACCCCGAAAAACGTACTCATCCTAGCCACTGTCATGTGTGCCCGGTGGGCTACCTTGAACTATGTCAGGCTGAGCCTGGCACATGATGAGGAGGTATTAACCCTGCTTAGGGCATCCACCCAAAGGGCAGCAGGATAGCATTGTGGATAGCACAATTGCTTCACAGCTCCAGGGTCCCAGGTTCGATTCCGGCTTGGGTCACTGTCTATGCGGAGTCTGCGCATCCTCCCCGTCCTGGTAAATATCTGAGACATTCCCCTCTCCCACCCAGGTACTGGAAACTACTCTATCCTGTATCCCCCATGGCAGCAGCAGCGGAAAGGCCGGCACCTGTTTTCTCAGTCTCACACCTGCAAATACCTAAACCCATTTCCTGCTGGCAATTCAAATTTATCCTCCAAGGCTTTCAAGCTGGGAAAGCTCCCATCTATAAATAGATTCCCCATCCTTCTAATTCCTGCCCTTTGCCATCTCCGGAACCCACCATCCAGCCTACCCGGAACAAACCGATGATTATTATAAATCGGGGTCCAAACCGATGCTCCCTCCACTCTCTTATATCTCCTCCATTGCCCCCAGATTCTCAGAGCCGCCACCATCACCGGACTTGTGGAGTATCGGGCCGGCCAGAACGGAAGAGGTGCCGTTATCAGTGCTCCCAAACTGGTACCTTCACATGACGCCGCCTCCATCCACTCCCATGCCGACCCCTCCCTCACTACCCACTTCCTAATCATGGCTATATTAGCCGCCCAGTAGTAATTGCAGACGTTCGGCAGCGCCAACCCACTCTCTCCCCGACTGCGCTCCAGCGATTGCCGAGTACTCAGTATCCACCACCTCCGGTATTAGCGCCCTGCCCTGAACAAAAAAGTCGATGCGAGAGCATACCTTGTGGACATGTGAGAAAAAGGAAAACTCCTTCACCCTTGGCCGTGCAAACCTCCATGGGTCTACTCCCACTATCTGTTCCATAAACCCCTTCAATTCCTTTGCCGGCCTCCTCCCTGTCCTGGATTTTGACCGCTCCAATTCCAGATCAATGACTGTGTTAAAGTCTCCTCCCATGATCAGGTTATGTGACCCTAAGTTTGGGATCTTACCTAACACCCGCCTCATGAATTCCACATCGTTCCAATTCGGAGCATATATGTTCACAAGTACCACCCACACCCCTCCAACTTCCCACTCACCATTATGTACCTACCCCACCTTGTCTGACACGATTCTCCCAGCCTCGAATGCCACTCGTTTGTTGATCAAGATCGCTACCCCTCTGGTCTTTGAGTCCAGCCCTGAGTGGAAATGAAATGAATGAAAATTGCTTATTGTCCCTAGTAAACTTCAAATGAAGTTACTGTGAAAAGCCCCTGGTTGCCATATTCCGGCACCTGTTCGGGTGCGGGAATTGAACCGTGCTGCTGGCCTGCTTTGGTCTGCTTTAAAAGCCAGCTCTTTAGCCCTGTGCTAAAGCAGCCCCTATACTTGGCGAACCCACCCCTTTCTCAATCTTGTCTGAACAAAGAACAAAGAAAAGTACAGCACAGGAACAGGCCCTTCGGCCCTCCAAGCCTGTGCCGACCATGCTGCCCGTCTAAACTAAAATCTTCTACACTTCCTGGGTCCGTATCCCTCTATTCCCGTCCGATTCATGTATTTGTCAAGATGCCCCTTAAATGTCACTATCGTACCTGCTTCCACCACCTCCTCCTGCAGCAAGTTCCAGGCACCCACTACCCTCTGTGTAAAACACTTGCCTCGTACATCTCCTCTAAACCTTGCCCCTCGCACATTAAACCTATGCCCCCCAGTAATTGACCCCTCTATCCTGGGAAAAAGCCTCTGACTATCCACTCTGTCTATGCCCCTCATAATTTTGTAGACCTCTATCGGATAGCCCCTCAAAATCCGTTGTTCCAGTGAGAACAAACCGAGTTTATTCAACCGCTCCTCATAGCTAATGCCCTCCATACCGGGCAAAATCCTGGTAAATCTCTTCTGCACCCTCTCTAAAGCTTCCACATCCTTCCGGCAGTGTGGCGACCAGAATTGAAAACTATACTCCAAGTGTGGCCTAACTGAGGTTCTATAGAGCTGCAACATAACTTGCCAATTCTTATACTCAATGCCCCGGCCAATGAAGGCAAGCATGCCGTATGCCTTCTTGACTACCTTCTCCACCTGTGTTGCCCCTTTCAGTGACCTGTGGACCTATACACCTAGATCTCTCTGACTTTCAATACTCTTGAGGGTTCTACCATTCACTGGATATTGCCGACCTGCATTCGACCTTCCAAAATGCATTACCTCACATTTGTCCGGATTAAACTTCATCTGCCATCGCTCCGCCTAAGTCTCCACACGACCTAAATCATCTAGTCGGTAACCTTTAGGTGTGTCTCTTGTAGCATTGCCATGTCCGCCTTCAGCCCCCTCAAATGCGCAAACACGCGAGCCCTCTTGACCGGCCCATTCAGCCCTCCAACATTCCATGTAGTCAACCTGGTCGGGGGGCTTACCGCCCCTCCACCTCCCCCTGCCGACTAGCCATCACCCTTTTTAGGCTAGCCTCTAGCTCGCGCCCTCCGCTTCCTCGAGCCCCCCCCCCCCCTCGGGCATTCACCTTTCCCGACCTCCCATTTGTCCCTCAGTAACAGCTTCTCCCCAGTCAGCAAAGCAGCTCCACCCACCTCCCTCCCCCCCTCACAACAACACTAGCATACCAACCCCCAAGTCCTGCTCCAGCTTAACACCTGCTAACCCACCACTGTGCTACCGAGTGTCAGCTGACCCATGCTGACTTGATAGCGCCCGTCCCTGGCACCAAGAAGTCTGTCTCCCCATTGTTCTCTCCCCTCTCCCCCCACTTGGACAAACATATTAAAAGCATCATATTCCCCAGGAAACAAACATCAGAAAAAACAGTGAAGAAACAGCCACTTTAGAAAAAAACACCCAAAAAACAGAACCAACCCCAAAGACCATCACCCCTCTAACCAGCTCCCTGCAAGACAAAGTTACCTTTAGCCATCCAAACAGCCCCTTATTACACACAGAACTACTGATACTGATACAGCCCAGCACAACAAATCGCCACCACAGTAATCTCCAAGGCTTCAGTGTTTTTTAATTCACCTCCAGCCTCTTTTCTTTTTTTTTGAAATCATTGTTATTGAAAAATTTTGAATTTATACAACAATAACGCACCATAGTAAAATACCAAAAATAACAATAATATTAACAATCATAAACATTCGCCCCACCTCCATGAACAACACAGCATTTTAACAACAACACAAATTAACACAATATAAAGTTACAGAATAGAAACGACAATAAGGAACCCCCCCCCCCCCCCCCGGTTGCTGCTGCTATTGACCCAGTTACCTATCTCTGAGCCAGGAAGTCCAGAAAAGGCTGCCATCGTTTATAGAACCCTTGTGTTGATCCTCTCAGGGCAAATTTGACCCTCTCCAATTTTTTAAATACCGCCATGTCACTGATCCAGGTCTCCACACTTGGGGGCCTCGCATCCTTCCACTGAAGCAGAATCCTTCGTCGGGCTACGAGGGACGCAAAGGCCAGGACACCGGCCTCTTTCACCTCCTGCACTCCCGGCTCTACTGCAACTCCAAAAATCGTGAGTCCCCACCCTGGTTTGACTCTGGATCCAACCACCCTCGACACAGTCCCCGCCACCCCCTTCCAGAATTCTTCCAGTGCTGGGCATGCCCAGAACATATGGGCGTGGTTCACTGGACTCCCCGAACATTTGGTGCACCTGTCCTCACCCCCAAAGAACCTACTCATCCTAGTCCCGGACATGTGGGCCCGGTGCAGCACCTTAAATTGGATGAGACTAAGCCTCGCACATGAGGAGGAAGAGTTGACTCTCTCCAAGGCATCCTCCCAAGTCCCGTCCTCTATCTGCTCCCTGAGTTCCTCCTCCCATTTAACCTTCAGCTCCTCCACTGACGACTCCTCCACCTCCTGCATTACCTTATAGATGTCAGACACCTTCCCCTCTCCGACCCACACCCCCGAAAGCACTCTGTCCATCGTCCCCCGCGAGGGCAGCAGAGGGAATCCCTCTACTTGTCGCCTAGCAAACGCCTTTACCTGCAAGTATCTGAACATGTTCCCTTGGGGAAGGCCAAATTTATCTTCCAGTTCCCCCAGGCCCGCAAACCTCCCGCCAATAAACAGGTCCCTCAATTTGCTGATGCCCGCCCTTTGCCACCCCCTAAATCCCCCATCCTTGTTCCCCGGGATGAACCGATGGTTGCCACCCAGTGGAGCCTCCATCGAGCCCCCTGTTTCCCCCCAATGCCGTCTCCATTGTCCCCAGATTCTTAGGGTCGCTGCCACCACCGGGCTCGTGGTAAACCTCTTAGGGGAGAGTGGCAACGGTGCCGTTACCATGGCGCCCAGGCTTGTACCTCTACATGACGCCATCTCCATTCTTTTCCACGCCGCCACTCCCCCCTCCTTCACCCATTTACGCACCATTGACACTTTGGCCGCCCAATAGTACCCCAGAAGGTTGGGCAGCACCAGCCTGCCTCTATCCCTCCCTCGCTCCAGGAACACCCTCTTCACTCTCGGAGTCCCATGTGCCCACACAAAGCTCAAAATACTGCTAGTCACTCTCCTAAAGAAGGCCCTGGGGATAAAGATGGACAGGCACTGAAAGAGGAACAAGAACCTCGGAAGCACCGTCATTTTGACGGGCTGTACCATCCCCGCCAACGACAATGGCAGCATGTCCCACCTCTTGAACTCCTCCATCTGATCTACAAGTCTGGTGGAATTATGTTTGTGAAGAGTCCCCCAGTCTCTGGCCACCTGCACCCCCAGGTACCTAAAGCTCTCCCCTGCCCGCCTAAGCAGGAGCCTACCAATTCCTTCCTCCTGGTCTCCAGGGTGCACCACAAACACCTCAATCTTGCCTAAATTAAATTTATAACCTGAAAAGGTCCCAAACTCAGCTAGCAACTCCATCACTCCCGGCATCCCTCCCACCGGGTCTGCCACATACAGTAACAGGTCATCGGCATACAACGACACCCTATGTTCCTCCCCACCTCGCACCAAGCCTCTCCACCTCTCTGAATCTCTCAACGCCATCGCCAGCGGCTCGATTGCCAGTGTGAACAACAAGGGGGACAGGGGGAAACCCTGCCTGGTCCCTGGGTAAAGCCGGAAGTACTCCGACCTCCTCCTATTCGTGGCCACGCACGCCATCGGGGCCTCATATAGCAGCCTTACCCATCGAATAAACGCTTCACCAAATCCAAACCTCCCCAAAACCTCCCATAGGTACCCCCACTCCACTCTATCGAAGCCCTTCTCCGCATCCAGCGCCACCACTATCTCTGCCTCCCCCTCTATGGTCGGCATCATGATGACATTCAACAATCTCCGCACATTCGTGTTCAGCTGCCTTCCCTACACAAAACCTGTCTGGTCTTCGTGCACAACCCCTGGCACACAGTCCTCTATCCTTGTGGCCAGGATTTTTGCCAGTACCTTAGCATGCACGTTGAGGAGAGATATGGGCCTGTATGAACCACACTGCTGGGGATCCTTGTCCCTCTTTAAAATTAACGAGATCAGCGCCCGGGACATCGTCGGGGGCAAAGTCCCCACTTCCAACGCTTCATTGAGTGTCCACACCAGCAAGGGGCCCACTAGGTCCACAAACTTTTTATAAAATTCCACCGGGAACCCATCCGGCCCCGGTGCCTTCCCTGACTGCATCTGCCCGATCCCCTTAACTAGCTCCTCCAGCTCAATCGGCGCACCCAACCCCTCCACCTTCTCCTCCTGCACCTTCGGGAAAGAAAGCCCGTCAAGGAATCTCTCCATTTCCATCCTCTCCCCTGTTAGCTCCGACCGGTACAGTTCCCCGTAAAAGTCCTTGAAGACCTCATTCACCTCTACCCCCTTCCGCACCACATTCCCACTCTTGTCTCTCACTCCAGCAATTTCCTTAGCCGCATCTCGCTTGCGGAGCTGATGAGCCAGCATCCTACTCGCCTTTTCACCATGTTCGTACACTGCCCCTTGTGCCTTCCTCCACTGTGCCTCCGCCTTTCTAGTGGTCAGCAAATCAAATTTAGCCTGCAGGCTGCGCCTCTCCCCCAACAGTCCCTCCTCTGGTGCCTCTGCATACCTCCTGTCCACCTCCAGCATCTTTTCACCCAGTCTATCCCTCTCACTCCTCTTGCTCCTATCCCTGTGTGCCCGGATGGATATCAGCTCCCCACGAATTACTGCCTTCAGGGCTTCCCAGACCATCCCCACCTGAACCTCCCCCGTATCATTCACCTCGAGGTACCCCTCAATACTTGCCCGGACCCTCCTACACACCACCTCCTCCGCCAACAACCCCACATCCAACCGCCATAACGGACGTTGGTCCCGCACCTCCCCCATCTCCAACTCTATCCAATGCGGAGCGTGGTCGGAGATTGCAATAGCCGAATACTCGGCCTCCTCCACTCTCGGAATCAGTCCCCTACTTACCACGAAGAAGTCTATCCGAGAGTAGACCCTATGTACGTGGGAGAAGAAAGAGTACTCGCGTGCCCTCAGCCTCACAAACCTCCATGGATCCACCCCACCCATCTGGTCCATAAACCCTCTCAGTACCTTGGCCGCCGCCGGCCTCCTACCCGTCCTAGAGCTGGACCGATCCAGTGTAGGATCCAACACCATATTAAAGCCCCCCCCATGATCAGACCTCCCGCCTCCAGATCCGGGACCCGTCCCAACATACGCCTCATAAAGCCTGCATCGTCCCAATTTGGGGCATACACACTAGCAAGTACCACCTTCTCTCCTTGTAGCCTGCCCCTAACCATAACATACCTACCCCCCTTATCCACCACCACCTCCGATACCTCAAACAACACATTTTTCCCCACCAGAATCACCACTTCCCAGTTCTTCACATCCAACCCAGAGTGGAAAACCTGCCTCACCCATCCCTTCCTCAGACGGACCTGGTCCGCCACCTTCAGGTGGGTCTCCTGAAGCATTGCCACATCTGCCTTTAGCCCCTTCAGGTGAGCCAGTACCCTCGACCGCTTCACCGGCCCATTCAACCCTCTCGCATTCCAGGTGACCAACCGGATCAGAGGGTGTCTCCCCCCCCCCCCCCCCCCCCCCCCTGTCGACTATCCATAGCCTGTCGACTGCCCGCCCCAGGCCAGCACCCCCTGCCCGACCCAGTCCCCACAGCGACAACACCTCACTGTCCCCCCAGCCCCCACCGGCTCCTTCCTGACCCTACCAGCAGCAACGCGGTATTCCCCTTTCCCCCCCTCCCTTCCCCCACAGGCTAGGAACCCTCCCAGCCGCGAACCGTCCTCCATTGTACTTCCGTGGGTCAGCTAACTTCTGCTGACACCGGAAACTCCCGTCAATAATCTGATCCCTCCCAAAGTGGGATCATCCCCCAATCTATCCCTCCTCCAGGGACCGCTCCAGCGTGGGGAAGAACCAGTTAAGGCCCCGCCTCCCCTCGTCACCGTCTCCGCCCCCCAGCCCCGCAGCGCGGGAAACCAGAGGAAAGCCCGCGCTTTCGCACTGCCCCACCACACCCTTCTGACACAGCTCCCAAATACCAGCCCCACTCCATACCCCCAACCCGATATAGAATAAAACAGACCCTCCCAACCCTCCCCGCAAGATACAAAACTCAAACAATGCCCCACAGCAAAAAAAACATAGCAGAACAACACCTCCATAAATAACCATATCAAAATTGCAAAAGTACAAAAAAAAAGAGAACACAGCAACAGCAGAATCCAGCACTAAAGTATTACAACTGATCCTGCAACCCCCAACCCCTAGTTCAAGTCCAGTTTCTCCGTCCACACGTAGGCCCACGCCTCCTCCAGGGAATCGATATAATAATGCCGGTCCGAATAAGTTACCCACAGGTGCGCGGGCTGCAACATTCCGAACTTTATCTTTTTCCAGTAAAGCACCTCTTTCGTCCGATTAAATCCGGACCGCCGCTTAGCCACCTCCGCAGTGCAATCCTGGTAGATCCGTACTACCCCATTCTCCCACTTGCTGCTCTTCACCTTCTTGGCCCAGCGCAGCACACACTCCCGATCACTGAACCGGTGGAACCTCACCAGCACCGCACGCGGGGGTTCATTTTCCTTAGGCCTCCTGGCCAGCACCCTGTACGCTCCCTCCAACTCCAAGAGCAGATGGAAAGACCCGGCCCCCACTAGCGAGTTCAGCATTATAGCCACGTAGGTTGTCAGGTCCGACCCCTCCAGCCCCTCCGCAAGGCCCAAGATCCGCAGGTTTTTCCGCCTCATGCGGTGATCAAGCTCCTCGAAGCATTTCTGCCACTTCTTGTGGAGTGCTTCATGCCCCTCCACCTTACTCACGAGGATTACGGCCTCCTCCTCTCGTTCAGTGGCCTGCGTCTGCAACTCCTTGATGACAGCACCCTGGGTCGTCTGAATCTCCGACAGCCTTCTGTTTGTTTCCTGCAGAGAGCTCAGTACCTCAGCCTTGAAGTCTGTAAAGCAGCGCAGGAGAGCAGCTTGTTGCTCCTGGGCCCACTGCTTCCACTCCTCTGGAGCTCCGCCGGCCGCCATCTTGGATTCCTTCCGCCGTTTTTTCTGGGGTGCTGCTGCTGTTTTTTTCCCCCTTTCCACTCCAAGTTCGAGTCATGGACTACGGGGAAAGTCGTTCAGCACACCTTCTCCCACCGGGAGACATCGAAAAATTTCCGTCTTGGGCTCTAAAAAGAGCCGTAAAGTCCGTTTAAAACGGGAGCTCCCAAATGTGTGGCTTCCTACGTCATCGCCGCCACCGGAAGTCCCAGCCTCTTTTCTTTAATAAAAGTCCATACTTTGTCAGGTGTTTCAAAGTAGAATTCCCGTTCCTCATGTGTGACCCACAGACGGGCTGGGTACAGCATCCCAAACTTCACCCCCTTCTTAAAGAGGGCCGTTTTTGCCCGATTGAATCCAGCTCGCCTCTTGGCCAAATCCGCGCCCAGGTCCTGATAAACGCGCAGCTCACAATTCTCCCATTGCTGCTCCGTTCCTTCTTGGCCCACCGCAGAATGTGTTCCTTGTCCAGGAATCGGTGAAAGCGTACCACCATCGCAATCTTCACTGATTTATCCAATAAAATCCAGAAAAAAACAGGGGAAAGGGTCCAAACGTCCGTCACAGGCGGGAGCTGTCAAATGTGCGACCTACTCCTCCATGGTCGCCACCGGAAGTCCCTCTGTCCTGATTTATATCTTATATTTGAATCATTATCCATATAAATATCACAGACACCGGGCGGGATTCTCCGGCCCGCCAGCTCCCTTTTCCTGGGCGGCGGCCCTCACCGGCAGCGGGATTCTCCGTCTCTGCCACCTGCCAATGGGATTGCCCATTGTGGCCACCCCACACCGCCGGGAAACCCGCGGGCGTGGGAGCGCTGCCGGCGCAACGGAGACTTCGTCGGCAAAGAGTATGTTTGAGGGCTTTGTTAAAATATATGCACGGTAGCATGGTGGTTCGCATAAATGCTTCACAGCTCCAGGGTCCCAGGTTCGATTCCCGGCTGAGTCACTGTCTGTGCGGAGTCTGCACGTCCTCCCCGTGTCTGCGTGGGTTTCCTCCGGGTGCTCCGGCTTCCTCCCACAGTCCAAAGATGTGCGGATTAGGTGGATTGGCTATGCTAAATTGCCCTTAGTGTCCTAAAAAATAAGGTTAAGGTTAATGGAGGGGGTTGTTGAGTTACTGATATAGGGTGGATACATTGACTTGAGTAGGGTGATCATTGCTCGGCACAACATCGAGGGCCGAAGGGCCTGTTCTGTGCTGTACTGTTCTATGTTATAAAGAAATTAGGATAAAAATGGTCCTGATTGGAATGAAAGTCTGATTCATGCAACTAATCCACTTTCTAAAAATCATTCTCAGCTTGGTTAGCTGAAACTGTCAGCTCCCTAAACATCACCAATACAGGAACTCTCAGATGTAGCTCTGTCTCCACAACCCATCGATACTTTACAAACTTCAGCAAGTGGAAACTCCGCCATTCCCAGCTGAACCTTTCCTCCTCTACAATCCTCATCCTCCTGATACATCTCCACCTTGTGGACCAGACTCATGTCCATGGCCAAGGTTAGGACAGGAAGCCTGGGAATGAGGCTTTGTCTGCCTGTTGAGGGAGGAGGAGTGGTGAGGGGGATGGAGTCAGCTGGTCTTCACTGTGGATCTGGGGAACAAGCCCTGGATTGCAATCCATTTCCTGAAAGTTTCAGCAAAGCCCATTTTCTCAATTGTCTTGAGGAAACATTGCACTCACTCTAGATGAACAACTTTTATACACCCAGGGAGAGGATTAAGGTAGAGGTTTGTCTGTGGAGAATCAGGTTGGCCGTGCCACCTGGGCACCTTGGCAATGCCAGGCTGGTAGTGGAAGGGTGCCTGGGTGGCACCAGCAGTGTCAGGGTACTGATGTGTTATGTACTCTGGGATAACACAGGCTGCAACTGGATGCAGCTTTCACCAAAAGATACTCCAGACCCTGAAGTGAGTTCAATCTGATTTATTGAACCAGTAGCACAGTTAGCACAGTTCTCTATGATTTCGACTCTCTGCGAACCGAAGTGTGGTTACTCTGTCTGACTGAACCAGACTAGCTCTCAGCCACGTGCTGGAGGTGTGATACTGTACATACACCCTGACTCACTCTGTAGATGTTCATCAGTGGAAAGAGGCGGAGTGTGAGTGCCTCGTGCCTTTTACAGTGAGATACCACCCCTCAGTGTCCTGCCTGCCCATTGGTCATGTCCTGTTCTCTGTGTTCATTAGCTACCTGTCTGTATATCATTATCTGCATACTGCATATCGCGACATCTCCCTTTTTTTTATGTTTTGTTGGCATTTGGGAACGTACTTACATGTGGTGGCATATATTAACATCTTTACAAGCGGTGGCATATGTGAACGTATTTACATGTGAAGACAGCTGTCTAATGTGAGAAAACAGAATATAGCAAACAAAACAAATGTTCATAAGTCCCGTCTCTGGGGCTTGCGTCTGATCCTTGTCGACCACCGGAGAGGTGGTGGTGGGGACGACGGAGCCTTGACAGGCGGGATAGAAGCCTGACTGCTGGCCTCGTAGTTCGAGGTATCAGGAGGTGGCAAAACAACAGACGGAAATGGAGAAGAAAGCGGTTGCGGGCAGGCAACTTTGCACAGTGCCCGTCTGTTTCATCTCACAACAGAACCATCAGCCATATGTACAACATACGAGCGGGGCGCTGCCTGTCGAATAACAACAGCTGGAGTTGACCAGCCACCATCCGGTATCTTGATCCTGACAGTGTCTGCCGGGGATAACACGGGCAAATCAGTGGCATGAGCATCATAGCCCTGCTTTTGCTGGTTTCGGAGCTGCTGCACCTTCTGCAGCACCGGGAGGTGAGCCAGGTTGGGCAAGTGTATGGCTGGAAGTGTCGTCCGCAGGTCCCTGTTCATTGGGATTTGAGCCGGCGACATGCCCTGTACGCAAGCAGCGCAAGGTAGATGTCAGAAGCAGAATCCGCGGCCTTGCAGATGAGCTGTTTCACAATGTGCACCCCATTTTCAACCTTCCCATTGGACTGCGGATAGTGTGGGCTGGAAGTTACATGTTTGAAATGGTATGACTTGGCAACATAGACCACTCGTGGCTGTTGAAGCACGGGCCATTGTCACTCCTGACAGTGTGGGATACCATGCCTGGAAAATGTCTCCTTACAGGCCTTGATGATGGTCCGAGATGTGAGGTCTGAGAGCTTCACGACTTCAGGGTAGTTCAAGAAATAGTCAATAATCAAAACGTAGTCATGACAATTCGCACGAAAGAGGTCGATGCCAACCTTGGACCACAGGGAGGTCTAGATTTCATGCTGCTGGAGCGTCTCCTTGCTCTGTGCTGGCTGGAAGTGTTGACAGTTCGCACAGTTGAGGACCATGTTCGAGATGTCCTGGCTAATACCGGGCCAGTAGACAGCCTGTCCGGCTCTGCATCTGCACTTCTCGACACCCAGGTGTCCCTCATGGATTTGGCAGAGCATCGAGCTCTGGAGACTGAGTGGAATGACAATCCGGTCCAGCTTGAGGAGGATACCATCACTCACCGTCAGGTCATCCTTTACATTGTAAAATTGAGGACACTGCCCTTTCTGCCAGCCATTGGCGAAGTGGTGCATGACACGCTACAAGAGGGGGTCATTGGCTGTCTCCTCGCGGATATGAACCACCTTCTCATCAGACGCCGGGAGGGTGCTAGCACACAGCTGCACCTGTGATTCAATCTGCCGGATGACGTTCAGTGGTTCACTAGGCAATGTGAGGGAGGGGGACAATGTATCAGCGATGATGAGCTCCTTGCCAGGCGTGTACACTAAGTCAAAGTCGTACCTTCTGAGTTTAAGGAGGATGCGCTGCAACCGAGGCATCATGTCGTTCAGGTCCTTGTGGATAATGTGGACCAGAGGCCTATGATCCGTCTCGACAGTGAATGTCTGCAGGCCGTAAACATAGTCGTGAAACTTGAGAATGCCAGTGACTGAGGACCCGGGTTCAAATCCCGGCCCCGGGTCACTGCCCGTGTGGAGTTTGCACATTCTCCCCGTGTCTGCGTGGGTTTCACCCCCCACAACCCAAAGATGTGCAGGTTAGGTGGATTGGCCGCGCTAAATTGCCCCTTAATTGGAAAAATTAATTGGGTATTCTAAATTTATAAAAAAAAAAAAGAGAATGCCAGTGAGAAGACCCAGGCATTCCTTCTCTATTTGCACATACCTTGTTTTGGTGGGCGTCATGGCCCTCGATGCACAGGCTACCGGTGCCCAGGATGAAGGGTCATCGCGTTGAAGCAGCACCGTACCGATGCCATCCTGGCTCGCATCTGTCGAGATATTCGTCTCCCTGTCTGGATCAAAAAATGGCAAAACGGGTGCAGTGGTGAGCTTGGCTTTCAGCTCCAACCACTCTGCCTGATGGGCTGCCTTCCACTCAAAGGCAGTGGACTTTTTCACCAGGTTTCGTAGGGCCATGGTGTGTGAGGCCATGTTTGGGATGAACTTGCCCAGAAAATTGACCGTGCACAGGAAGCGCAACACCGCCTTCTTGTCTTCAGGGACCTTCATGGCTTTGATGGCCTTGACCTTGTCTGTGTCCGGGCGCACGCCCTGCTGAGAGATCTGGTCACCTCGGAACTTGAGTGTCGACATGTCAAAGCAACATTTGGCCCTGTTCAGCTTCAGGCCATTGGCATGGACACGGCGGAATACCTGCTGGAGACGGGAAACATACTCTTCAGGGGTCGTGGGCCATATGATGATGTCGTCCATGTACACACGAACCCCTTCAATACCCTCCACCATCTGCTCCATGATGCGATGGAAGATCTCTGATGCCGAGACAATGCCAAACGGCATGCGGTTATAGCAGTGTCTGCCAAACGGTGTGTTGAAGGTGCAGAGACTTCTGCTGGACTCATCCAGCTGGATTTGCCAAAATCCATGTGCCGCATCTAACTTGGTGAAAGAACGTGCGTGTGCCATCTGACTGGTGAGTTCCTCCCGCTTCGGGATGGGGTAGTGTTCACGCATTATATTCTTATTGAGATCCTTCAGTCTGTATATCATTATCTGCATGTCTGCATATCGTGACAGGTACCCTGCCCAGTGGGCTTGCCCCTGGGAGCCTCTGATCCCCTGGGAGACCCCCACGATGCCGTTCTGCCTGGTACCTGTTTGTGGAAATCAGTACCGAACGGCGCCCACCCGAGGTCTCCGAGGGGAAGGGAGATTGATCCCACACCTCGGGAAACTGAGGAATCTGCATATTAAAGTGAGACCAGCTGCCTCGCTTTAGTATGTCAATTTCTGCAAAGTGACCCTGCCCACAATGGGCAGGATTCACATCACAACGTCTCGAGAGATCACGTTAGATGTCACGGGACGTTGTGAGCCGGGTAGATCCCGAGAGCGGGGTCTCCTGGCTTTTATCGTCCACGCTGAGCCGCGGTGAGCTGCTTTTCGGGCGCAGCGTGGCCATTGGATCGCGCCCTGAGTGTTGCCGTGGGGACTGAATTGCGGCTCTTCCCGTTCCCTTGGGGGCGCTATTCAGGAAGCGAGTCAGGACATCCAAATGGGCCAGTGCTCTTCCCACGGGAATCAGAGCAATTCCCATTCCCGCTGGTGTCTGATTCGCTGACCCCCTCTCCCACAGACCTCTCCTTCCCAAGATCTCACCGTGTCTCTTGTCCAAATTTTCCCTTAGTGTTGGGTAGGGTTACTGTGTTATGGGGATAGGATGGAGTTGTTGACCTTGGGTCGGGTGCTCTTTCCAGGAGCCGGTGCAGACTTGATGGGCTGGGTCCTGCTCTTCTGGGGCCGGCTCCTCTTGTGCAGGATCCTCCCTGAGCAGGCCCTGTGCCTCCAGCCTCCGTGTGTCCGTAACGGCAGCTGTGGCCAGGTAGATAGCGAGCATTCCTGGCTCCGCTCCAAAATTCATTCTCAGCAGGGGGGAATAGAGAAGACATGTTAGCACGATGAGTATTCCCAAACCCATCCCAATCCAACAGGCTACACGGTGACCCTGAGTTGTACTTCAGCTCCACCCTCCACCTGTCCCCACAAACCCCACCCCCACCCCTCAACCCCCCCGATATGTTGCCGTCCGCACTGCACCCCTGTCCCCATCAGTGAGTGGGACCGGGCCTGTGATGTGGGGAGGCTCTATCCTCACTGACCATCCCTGTCGACAGGGGTACCGGTGGGTGACGAAACCCGTGTCAGCGACAGGCTCTCTGGCCTGTGTCCTGTTTCCTCCAGTGGGGTTTACTGTGGGTCTCCTCACTGGGTGGGCCGTGTGTTATCCCACCAGCAGGGTGGCACCTGGTTGTGGGGTGGAGAGGGTCACCGTGTGCCACCAATCGCCTCCATGCTTAGAGGCTTGTGTGTGGGCAGGTCCTATAGATGGGGGTGAGGCAGGGAAGTGTGTGTCTGCTGGGAGCTTAGCTGCAGTGAGATGTGGGTCCTGGGTGTGACACACAGGTTGTTACAACCTGTCCGGGGGCAGGGTGGATGGGAGCAGGGGCGCGGTGGGCAGGCAGGGCTTGGAGACAGCTGGTGGTCCTGAGGGGTGGGCTGGCTGATAGTGTGACTGGTGAGGCCTCTGCCCTGAGAGGGGCAGTGTGCCAGGGAGGGTGCCAAAGGCCACGGTGCATGTGTCCTTTGTTTGGGTGAGCTCTGCTATTCCCCTGCTTCCCCTGCAGTGGGGCTGAGCTTCTGATGAGGGAACTGAGGAGTGGCAGCACCTGGTGTGTGACTGATTGAGCTTGGCCACGCCCATCCCGGTGATGGCTCAGCCGGGGTCTGAGGCTTTCCAGAGGGGCGGCCTGGGTGGGCTCCCAAATAACCAGAGGCTCTGTGAACATTTCCAGGACACAGTGAGAAGTCAGCAGAGTGAGCAGCCAGGGGCCTGTGAGAAGCAGCAAAGGGGTGTGTTTAAAACCCAGACTGCAGCAATGGGGGTCTGAGCCAGGCCACCCCGATCCCGAGGGGGACACCCCGAGTGCACAGACCTGTCACCAAGTCGCTCCCCGTTACTCCCCCCGGCCCAGGCAGCCCCCCCCCCCAGCAAGTCCGACAATTATTGAGGCTTTTTGAGAGTTTATTACCCTCTCTCTGCCCCTCAGCAGCCATGGAGCCCAGTCCCCGTTTGGAAATATTTGCACTAATTCACACACGCGTGACGTCTGCCTGAGAGGGCGGAGCATCGTGGAAGGGCGGAGCATACTGTGTCCAATCAGCTGATTAGATTTAAATCTATGTAAATTAGGGTTTTACATGGGCCCGCTGCAGGGCACAAACTTTGATTTCACCGCCAGGGAGGGACTGGAGCCTGGCGTCGGAATCAGTGCCGGGCACAAACCTCGATTTGTGCATTACGCCCGATTCTCCGCCCGATCGCACTTCCGGTGTCGTGAAGCGGAGAACCCGCCATATTTGTTTCCACGGAGCAGAACGGAAACATCTCGGTGTTGAGATCTTCATCTAAATTTGAGAAGAGATTAGTTTATTTGGATGATCACTCTCACATACACACGCACACACACATCAGGTCGGCTTATTTTCAGAGAGAATTTACAGTGCAGAAGGAGGACATTCAGCCCATCAAGTCTGCACCGGCTCTTGGAAAGAGCACCCTACCCAAGGTCAACACCTCCACCCTATCCCCATAACCCAGTAACCCACCCAACACTAAGGGCAATTTTTGGATACTAAGGGCAATTTATCATGGCCTTTCCACCTAACCTGCACATCTTTGGATTGTGGGAGGAAACTGGAGCACCCGGAGGAAACCCACGCACACACGGGGAGGATTTGCAGACTCCGCACAGACAGTGACCCAAGCCGGAATCGAACCTGGGACCTTGGAGCTGTGAAGCGATTGTGCTATCCACAATGCTACCGTGCTGCCGATTTTGATGTTGAGGAACAGGAAATCAAATCAAAAATGGTGAAATCTTCCCCAGATCCTCAGTGAGTCTCTCCCTCCCGATCCCCAGTGCGTCTCTCCCCCGATCCCCAATGAGTCTCTCCCCGATCCCCAATGAGTCTCTCCCCCGATCCCCAGTGAATCTCTCCCGCCGATCCCCAGTGAGTTTCCCCCCGATCCCCAGTGAGCCTCTCCCCGATCCCCAGTGAGTCTCTCCCCCGATCCCCAGTGAGTCTCTCCCCCCGATCCCCAGTGAGTCTCTCCCGATCCCCAGTGAGTCTCTCCCGCCGATCCCCAGTGAGTCCCCCCTATCCCCAGTGAGTCTCTCCCCCGATCCCCAGTGAGTGACCCCCCGATCCCCAGAGTCTCTCCCCCGATCCCCAGTGAATCACTCTCCCCGATCCCCAGTGAGTCTCCCCCCAATCCCCAGTGAGTCTCTCACCGATCCCCAGTGAGTCCCCCCCGATCCCCAGTGAGTCTCTCCCCCGATCCCCAGTGAGCATTATCCCCCGATCCCCAGTGAGTCTCCCCCAATCCCCAGTGAGTCACTCCCCACGATCCCCAGTGAGTCTCCCCCCGATCCCCAGTGAGTCTCTCCCCTGATTCCCAGTGAGTCTCTCCCCCGATTCCCAGTGAGTCTCCCCCCTCCGATCCCAAGTGAGTCTCCCCCCAATCCACAGTGAGTCTCTCGCCCCAATCCCCATTGAGTCTCCCCGGATCCCCAGTGAGTATCCCCCTAATCCCCAGTGAGTATCCCCCTAATCCCCAGTGAGTCTACCCCCGTTTCCCAGTGAGTCTCTCCCCCCCGATCCCCAGTGAGTCTCCCCCATTCCCTAGTGAGTCTCTCCCCTCGATCCCCAGTGAGTCTCCCCCGATCCCCAGTGAGTCTCTCCCCCCGATCCCCTGTGAGTCTCTCCCCGATCCCCAGTGAGTCTCCCCCCAATCCCCAGTGAGTCTCTCCCCGATCCCCAGTGAGTCTCCCCCCAATCCCCAGTGAGTCTCCCCCCCCCGATCCCCAGTGAGTCTCTCCCCTGATCCCCAGTGAGTCTCCCCCCGATCCCCAGTCAGTCTCTAATTTTCTGTTATTTCTCCCAGTCTCTGTGACCCTGGATGTGGAAACAGCGAATCCCTGGCTCGAGGTGTCTGAGGATCTGAAGAGTTTGAAATGGACCCGGATCCAGAGGAGTCTCCCTGACACCAGGAAGAGGTTTACACCCTGGTCCTGTCCCTGTGTGCTGGGATCAGAGGGATTCACATCGGGGAGACATTACTGGGAGGTGGAGGTGACGGGGAATTGGGGCTGGTATCTGGGATTAGCCGCAGAGTCTGTGGAGAGGAAGGACGCGGTCAGTCTGAGCCCAGGGGCTGGATTCTGGACCATTGGGCGGTTTGAGGATGAGTTTTATATAAATTCCTCTCCTGAATCCCCTCTCCCTGTCGGTCAGATCCCCGGGAAGGTGGGAGTTTATCTCAGTTATGAGTCTGGGACAGTTTCATTTTACAACGTGGACACCAAGTCCCATCTCCACACCCTCACTGGGAATAAATTCACTGAGAAACTTTATCCTCTCTTCTGGACTTGGGATGAAAACCACTTTCTGAGAATCTGCTCCGGTTCTGATCCGGATCTGAAAAGAGGCGGGGCCTTGGGTGGTGACATCATCCCTGACATCACAAGGTCAGGGGTCGGGGTCGAAATCACTCTTGACAACAGGTTGTACTAAATGAGTCATTTAATTTCCAAATTGTAAAATCTCAGTCAGACTGTAAATAAGATCAACACAAATAGAAATGTCAGAGGATTAAAATAAAAACGAAATTAAATATCCTGAACTTTTGCTTGCCGTTCATTGTAGTGCCAATTGCAGCCACACGATGGTGATGTTGAGCTGTACAAAGATCAGTAAAGTTTTACAGCGCAGTATCGCCACCTGCTGCTGGATACCTGGTACTGGCAGGAATAAAAAAAACAAAAAATGCTCAAACACTCGCTGATCTGACAATTCAGGCCGGACCTTTCTTCACAACTGAAAGAGAATTGGATCAGAAACAAAGGAGGGAAAGTAAACATTAACCTGGACTTTAAAAAAAAATCTTTATTGTCACAATTAAATGAAGTTACTGTGAAAATCCCGTCTTGAAGCCGCTGCACTCCCTGAGGTGCAGGTACACCCACCGTGCTGTTAGGGAGGGCGCTCCAGGATTTGGACCCGGCGACACTGAAGGAACGGCCGATATATTTCCCAGTCAGGATGGGGAGTGACTTGGAGGGGAACCTCCAGGTGGGGGTGATCCCAGGTATCTGCTGCTCTTGTCCTTCTAGATGGTGGTGGTCATGGGTTTGGGATCACTGCCTGTGCGGAGTTTTGCAGTAAAATGGACGATAGTCATGAGTAGCGATAATCAGCAAAGTGAGAGGATATTGCTCGTTCAAACTTGAACAATTGCAAACCTTGCATTGATATAACAGCACCCTGCAAATAACACTGACAGCTTTTAAGATAAGTCACACAATACTCACATTTTAATCAATTAATTGTGTGATTATAACTTAACTAAACTAATCATTTAACCTTAATTTACGTACATTACAGAAGAATTCTGAAACAACATTCCAGTAACCATTATAATCAAATTCGATGAGCATTAAGTATTAAAGACCCAAGAAGTAGTGCTTTTGGCTGATATTTACACAGCTAGTTACATGTGGGAAAATGGTCATATACTTACATTGAAATAAACCTGGACAAACTAAAGCTAATTGTTGGAAATTAACTGGGAGACCTGTAGAAATGTTTAACAAATCCTCAGAAAAGTTTTGTCAGAATAGGAAATGGGTTTTGAAATTGGAACAGCGATACAGGTTTAACAATCTCAGACCAGACCCCAATAGTTGCTGGGATCCGGACAGAAACCCCAATGTTTAATTTAATTTGTAAGATGCGAGGAAAGGATACTTTGCTCGAAGTGTGACTCCACACAATTAAGGATATGTTATATTGAAACAAACTTTATTACTAACACAGTCTTAAACTAACTTTAACGTCATATAAAAAATAGCTTACAATGCTTAACAAGAAAGTGAAACACTTTAACTCCTAACTGGTATCTTTTTATCTCCAATGAAGCAAAACCCATAGAATCATAGAATTTACAGTGCAGAAGGAGGCCATTCAGCCCATTGAGTCTGCACCAGCTCTGGGAAAGAGCCCCACACTACCACCCTAGCCCCTTTATCCCCGTAACACAGTAACATTTTTGGACACAAACATTCACTCCCTCCACCTCCAATGGATAGTGTCAGCCGTGTGCACCATCGACAAGATTTACTGCAGGAACTCACCGAGGTTCCTCAGGCAACACCTTCCAAACCCACGGCCACCACCATCTAGAAGGACAAGAGCAGCAGATACCTGGGATCACCCCCAATGTTCCCCTCCAAGTCATTCACCATCCTGACGTGGAAACATATCGGAATTTCCTTCATTAACGTGGGTCAAAATCCTGGAATTCCCTCCCTAACAGCACGGTGGGTGTACCTGCATCCAGGGACTGCAGAGGCTTCAAGACGGCAGCTCAGCCACCACCTTGTCAAAGGGAAACTAGGGATGGACAATAAATACTGACCTAGCCAGCGATGTCCAGAACCCATAATGGAAGAATATAAATGTTACAAAGCCTGGAGATTGCTGCATTCGGACATGAACTGCTTCAATATCTGAATAATAATCTTTTATTGTCACAAGTATGAAGTTACAGTGAAAAGCCCCTAGTCGCCACATTCCGGCACCTGTTCGGGGAGGCTGGTACAGGAATTGAACCCGTGCTGCTGGCCTTGTTCTGCATTAACAAACTAGCTGTCTAGCCCACTAAGCTAAACCACCCCATTAGCTACGATGTTGAATGTTGGCCGATTAAGACTCTGCCTGCTTACTCAGGTGGATATCTAGGATCCCACTGAATCATTTTGAGTTGGGGAGAGTTCCTCCCCGTGTCCTGGTCAATATTTATCTCTCAATCAATGTGGCTGTGAAATTTTTTAGATGCTGATTGACCTTTGAAGTCATGAAACAAATAGAGTATTTTCCTTTAAATGATGTGCGTGGTGTGAATTTAGTTTATTTTATATCACTGTTAAAAGGCACTAATTCTTTGTTTTAAGCAGAGTAAAAGGCAGCTTTGAAGAAGGTTAACTTTTTTATTTGAAACTGAAGTTTAGTTGTCAGCTTCCCCACCCCTCAGGATTCTCAGACACTGAATAGAAACACAAGTTGCTGCAGTCCCAGAGGCTGCTTTCCCCTTTTTGAGAGAGAGCTGACTGGTGGTGGGTTTAACCTGAGGGTCCGGTTTCCTCCCACAGTCCAAAGATGTGCGGGTTAGGTGGATTGGCCATGCTAAATTGCCCGTAGTGTAAGGTTAATGGGGGGATTGTTGGGTTATGGGTATACGGGTTACGTGGGTTTAAGTAGGGTGATCATTGTTCGGCACAACATCGAGGGCCGAAGGGCCTGTTCTGTGCTGTACTGTTCTATGTTCTATTTCAGGCGAGAAACAAGGTTGAACCTTCCTGAATAACCATAGCTGATATGGGAGTTGAACCCACATTGCTGGCATCGCTCTACATTACAAACCAGCCGTCCAGTCAACTGAGCTGAACCAACTCCCTTTAACCCTACTCCCATTTGCCGTGTTATTTTAGCCAATGTAAAACAATCTTACTTTTCAGTTCAGCGATGCTAGAATGCCCATTGCTGTGAATGTTTGTGAAACAAGTGCATTGAGTGAGAGAGTTCCAGCAGGTTGATAGCGATATGGTGAATGATTTACCTGTCTTGATGTCAAGGGCAGTCACTCTCACCTCACCTCTGGCATTCAGCTGTGTTCTAGCGCCACCAGGTGACCAAAGTCACGAATGCAGGGAAAATAAATCTGTGGAGTCCCGATCTCAGCCAGCGGGTGGCAGTGTTGCTCCATGCAAAACAGGATTTTTATGCTTAAAATGTTTTTATTCATTTACCTGAATAAAGAACAAAACAGAGGAACCCTGGCGAGATATCATCAGATATTAGTGACTGAAGTTAAGTTTTGTGAACTAATTGAACATTGAAATAAATTTCAGGGCCTGAATAACATAAGGATTCTGAGAAATTACTGGGTTAAAAATAAATCCATAGTTTGTGGTTTTAGGTTTACTGTTTTGTTGACAAGTAATGTTGTTGTATCAATGAAACTATATTTATACACTATAACATTTGATCTGTTGTAATAAAAACAAAATACTACGAATGCTGGAAATCATCTGAAAAAGATTCATATTCCACTCGATACGTCAACTCTGTTTCTCTCTCCGCAGACCGGACCTGCTGAACATTTTCCAGAACTTTCTGTTTTTATTATTAATTTGATCTGCTGGTTAATTGAACAGGGAAACATGTTGTTCCAGTCTCACCAGGAGCTGCTGCACTGGTTATTAAAAATCTAATTTTATTGCTGCAATACCATTCTCAGCCAGGGGGAGGTGGTGTTGTTCTATCTAATTTCACTTTCATGCTCGCATTCTAACTGTCCACCAATGTCACAGTTATTAAACCAGGAGGACATTCTTATCCTCTCTGTACTCGGAATACAGGCCCAGATTTGTGAATTCAGCTCCTGGCCCACAGCAAGACCCCAAACTGGGAAATTTCACTTTCCCAACCTGGGCTTTCTTGAACATTGTGCAGTCCGGCTGTGTGGAATTTCCCGATAGGGATTCGGTGTGTGACAGGAACATGGAAGTGGGAAGTTCAGGTATCCAGCAGCAGGTGGCGATACTGCACCGCAAAACTTTACTGATCTTCGTACAGCTCAACATCACCATCGTGTGGCTGAAACTGGCACTACAATGAACTGCAAGGGAAAGTTAATCTCTCTGGGCTGAATTTTCACTGTGATCACAGGTCACAAAAGGCGCTGGAGTCAAGTGTAGGAGCTGAGTGAGAAATGGAAACACAGAAGAAATCCGAGCTACAGCTTTACACTGCAGTATCACCATAACATGATCAAAAACATTTAATAATCCCAAAAAAGAATAAATGTTGACATTTTGAGGCGTAGATGCCTCAGCAATGGTTTTGACTTTTGAAGGTGATTAGTGCAGTCACTTTGTGTCCATGACGTGACCCAGATATTCAATAGAAGATTGGCAAAATTCACATTTATCTTTCCACACTCTTAATCCGTAATCTTCTAGGCTCTGGAGTGCAGCATCTCGGTTTGGGAGATTCTTCCTAATTTTTTCCAAGAACTAAGATATCATCTCAGTAAAACTGGCCTCCTAATCCACTTAGAATTTGATCCATGACACGTTGGAACATCTCAGATGTGGACGTGACACCAAATTGAAGACTTTAATATCTGGACAGCCCATTGTGTGTCACGATTGTCAAAGATAATTGTGAATCTGGATCCACATTCATCTGGAGTGAAGCTTGACTCTGGTCAATTTTCCTGAAGTGTTGGCCTCCAGCCAACCCAATGAATAAACCATCAATCAGAGGCAGAGGCACTTACCTCACCTTTAAGCATCTTGCTTGACTGAATCTTTAACTTGACTGAGATCTCCCTCATACTCTCCATTCAAGACAACGGTTTGTTTCTTTAAAATCTTCGGTGACCTGCTCCGGAATCTGACATGAGATTCACCTGGGCCCAGTTTAGTTTGATCTTTTCCAGCCAGGTTCTCCACATTAATGCTGGATAATTTCCTTTAACAATGTGCAGGGACAAATCTGTGGCCTGTCCATTCAACTGCTCAGGTACATTGATACGGCCCCTCAACGGAACCACTTTTCCAGTAAGAAAGTCCATTCACATCAGCGTGAGGGCAGACCGGTGTGAGTTACGCCTGCTCTCCCACAACGTGCTGCTGGTGAGCAAACCTCCCAGAGGAGCTCAGGTGAATGCATCACTCAGGGTGAGGGTGATGCCCGGTGCACTGCCCCCCTGACAGTGCATGTGGTCATGGGGATATGGAGTGGGTATGAGGGAATGGAGAGGTCTTGGGGGTGGGGGTGGGGGTGGGGAGTGGTGGGGGGTGGGGAGTGGTGGAGCGATGTGAGTGGTAAGTGCTGCCTGACCCTCATGTTCGGAACTGAGCTGATGTCCCAGCAGATAGAAGTGGGTCTTCAATCCCGTCCACTTCAGCATCGGCTTCCTCCATTCCTCCCTTGGGCCTGCTTCAGGAGGTCGTGGCCCTGACTCCAGCCCAATCCTGCCATCCCACCATTAAGTAGAACACTTCCCTACGTCATGACAGAGTACCTTTAAGAAATGGGTGTGTATATAAATATCTGTAGTGAGAGAACCTTTAAGAAATAGGCGTTTATTGCTGCAGTGATGTCAGAGAGTGGGTGGAGCTGGGCTGTCTGTCAGCTTTTTACTTTCGTTTTAGACTGTTTGCTGCAGGGTGGGTTTTAGTTTTGTTTTCAGAGCTGGATAGCTGCCGTCACGGCCAGAAGGGGTATTAGTCTCTCTCTCTGTAATCTAAAGACTGTAAATCAATCCTTTTGTGATTTAAAACTAATAACTGCTCTGAGTAGTGACTTTAACCTGATGTGCTTCTGTTTAAAGGTTTTTTAAAAAGTCTTATGGATGTTAACAGGACAGCTTAAGGATTATTTAGTGTTGTATTCTTTGGGGTTATATTTGAATTAATGGTTGCTAAGATGTTCACTGTATGTTTTAAAAAGGTTAACTTGAGTTCATAGAATAAACATTGTTTTGCTTTAAAAATACTTCTCCATTTCTGCTGTACCCACACCTGTAGAGTGGGCCATGTGCTCCCCATACCACAATCTATTAAAAGTTGTGGGTCAGGTGAACTCCATGATGCACTTTGGGGTTCTCCAAACCCTGGCCCATAACACCTACATGAAATTACAACTGCCCCAAGTCTGCCCATTCCAGCAGCCAGTCCATGTTCTCTTGAAGTTTATTATTCTGACCAGTCCCTGGGCGAGGTCACCAAATTCCTTCCCCTCCGTCCCCTTCTGTGGGAACTATCTCGGCACGAGCCTCAATTTATTCTGATTCCGGACAGGATATCCCTAAGTTGTTGTGCCCCGGGTGAGGAAGAAGGAACTGGCTCCCTTTCTTTATTCAGCCCCCTCAGTTGGCCCAAATAAGATTAATTTTAAAAGTATCCCTTCATTGCAGATACCCTTTTCCTGCCCATGTCTGAGTTAAACTTCAACATATCCGCCCGTAATTCAGCCTCTGTCTCTCCGGGCCGCTGACTGATCCTCCAATCACAGCCTCTGTCTCTCCGGGCCGCTGACTGATCCTCCAATCACAGCCTCTGTCTCTCCGGGCCGCTGACTGATCCTCCAATGATGTGGAGATGCCGGCGTTGGACTGGGGTGAGCACAGTAAGAAGTCTTACAACACCAGGTTAAAGTCCAACAGGTTTGTTTCAAACACGAGCTTTCGGAGCACGGCTCCTTCACCTGAAGAAGGAGCCGTGCTCCGAAAGCTCGTGTTTGAAACAAACCTGTTGGACTTTAACCTGGTGTTGTAAGACTTCTTACGATCCTCCAATCACAGCCTCTGTCTCTCCTTGCCGCTGACTGATCCTCCAATCACAGCCTCTGTCTCTCCGGGCCGCTGACTGATCTTCCAATCATAGCCTCTGTCTCTCCGGGCCGCTGACTGATCCTCCAATCACAGCCTCAGTCCCGCCAGGCCGCTGACTGATTCTCCAATCACAGCCTCTGTCTCTCCCACTCTCTCCAGCCGCTCGCTCGCGCTGTGACCGTTGGGCTTTGAGCGCTCAGCTCGCGCACGCGCGCTCGCTCACGGCCGCTCTCCAGCCGCCTTCACTCAGTCTGCAGCGGGGCCGCGCGCGCGCTCCTCTGCTCGGCAGTTAAACACCGTTTAAAATCAGAGCCACCTGATCAGAAAAGGGGCAGCCGGGAAATGGAGAAGCGCCGGGGGGGGGGGGGGAGCTGCACAGGGACAGCTGCAGCTTTACCCCCCTCACTCTTTGATATTTCACTCACATCCTTCAGGGAAATGTCTGCATCCACAAACAAAACTCCCTGGCAGCCCTTTGCCATCACTCGCACATTCATTTCCATTCAAACTGCTCATATTCTTTGTGGGAGGGAGGGAAGCGGGGCGGGCGGGACGGACTATTTAATGGACCATTAAAAGTTGTGGCTGAGAAAGTGTCATTTGAGATCTCTGTCCATCACATCCATCTCCCATCACTTTGCTGATTATTTCCAGCAGACTGATGGGGCGGCAATTAGCAAATTGCATTTATCCTCTTTCAGTTTTCATTCTGACTTTACTCTCCTGTTGTATAACTCTATTTATTGGCTGGATATTTAGTTGCTGGTTAGTCTAGTTGCTTCTCCGCCCTCCTTCACCTTCCTTTATACTTACACTTCATTTCCATTTCATTTTTTACCGATCCTTCCCCCCGGATGAAACCACTTGAATGTTTCCAGGGTCCATTCACCGGCTCCATTAAAGGAAGAAAATTGTGTCAACAGAAAGGTTGGGACAGGAAGCCTGGGAATGAGGCTTTGTCTGCCTGTTGAGGGAAGAGGAGTGGTGAGGGGGATGGAGTCAGCTGGTCTTCACTGTGGACCTGGGGAACAAGCCCTGGATTGCAATCCATTTCCTGAAAGTGTCAGCAAAGCCCATTTTCTCAATTGTCTTGAGGAAACATTGCACTCACTCTGGATGACTATCTTTTATACATCCAGGGAGAGGATTAAGGTAGAGGTTTGTCTGTGGAGAATCACATTGAATAACCACCTCCACATGTGGCCTCATATTCAATATTATGGCCGGGAATATCTCGGTGTTGGGATCTGGATCTAAATTTCTCAGTCGGTATTGAAGAAGAGATGACTTTATTTTGATGATGTCACTCACACAGTCCAACAGAGTGTGTTTCCTCCCCTCAGGGCAGATCCTTTTGATGTTGAGGAACAGGAAATCAAATCAGATATGGTGAAATCGAGGAGGGAACCTTCACAAACCCCAGTGAGTCTCTCCCGATCCCCAGTGAGTCTCTCCCCCCGATCCCCAGTGAGTCACTCCCCGATCCCCAGTGAGTCTCCCCCGATCCCCAGTGAGTCTCTCCCCCAGATCCCCAGTGAGTCTCTCCCCGATCCCCAGTGAGTCTTGATTCTTGAATTCTCGAGGAATTAAGGGCTATGGGGAGAGAGCGGGTAAATGGAGTTGAATTCAACCATGATTGAATGGTGGAGTTGACTCGATGGGCCGAATGGCCTTACTTCCGCTCCTATGTCTTATGGTCTTATGGAGTCTCCCCAGATCCCCAATGAGTCTCTCCTCCCGATCCCCAATGAGTCTTTCCCCCCGATCCCCAGTAAGTCCCTCCCCATCCCCAGTGAGTCTCTCCCCGATCCCCAGTGTGTCTCCCCCGATCCCCAGTGAGTCTCCCCCTATCCCCAGTGTGTCTCCCCCCGATCTCCAGTGAGTCTCCCCCGATCCCCAGTGAGTCTCTACCCCCGATTCCCATTGAGTCTCCCCCGATCCCGTGAGCCTCTCCCCGATCCCCAGTGAGTCTCCCCCCAATCCCCAGTGAGTCTCTCCCCCGATCCCCAGTGAGTCTTTCCCCGATCCCCAGTGAGTCTCTCCCCGATCCCCAGTGAGTCTCCCCCCCGATCCCCAGCGAGTCTCCCTCGATCCCCAGTGAGTCTCCCCCCCCCGATCCCCAGTGAGTCTCTCCCCCGATCCCCAGTGAGTCACCCCCCGCCTCCACCGGATCCCCAGTGAGTCTTCTGCCAGTCTCTGTGACCCTGGATGTGGAAACCGCGAATCCCTGGCTCGAGGTGTCTGAGGATCTGAAGAGTTTGAGATGGACCCGGACCCAGAGGAGACTCCCTGACACCAGGAAGAGGTTTACACACTGGCTCTGTGTGCTGGGATCAGAGGGATTCACATCGGGGAGACATTACTGGGAGGTGGAGGTGACGGGGAGTCGGGGCTGGAGTCTGGGAGTAGCCGCAGAGTCTGTGGAGAGGAAGGACTGGGTCAGTCTGAGCCCAGAGACTGGATTCTGGACCATTGGGCGGTTTGATGATCAGTTTTATATAAATTCCTCTCCTCGATCCCATCTCCGTGTCGGTCAGATCCCCGGGAAGGTGGGAGTTTATCTCAGTTATGAGTCTGGGACAGTTTCATTTTACAACGTGGACACCAAGTCCAATCTCCACACCTTCACTGGGAATAAATTCACTGAGAAACTTTATCCTTTCTTCTGGACTTTGGATTTAAAGCACTTTCTGAGAATCTGCTCCGGTTCTGATTCGGATCCGGAAAGGGGTGGAGCCTCGGAGTGGTGACATCATCCCTGACGTCACAATGACTTGACCCCGTGATTCGGGTCAGGGCAGAGGTCAGGGTCGGGGTCAGAAACCACCACTGACAACAGGTTGTCACTGAATATGTAATTTAATTTCCAAATTGTAAAATCTCAATCAGACTGTAATTAAAAACCACACAAATAGAAATGTCAGAGGATTAAAATAAAAGGAAATTAAATATCCTGAACTTTCCCATGCAGTTCATTGTAGTGCCAATATCAGCCACACGATGGTGATGTTGAGCTGTACAAAGATCAGTAAAGTTTTACAGCGCAGTATCGCCACCTGCTGCTGGAAACCTGGTACTGGCAGGAATACCAAAAACCCCAAAGACTCAAACACTCGCTGATCAGAGAATTCAGACAGGACCTTTCTTCACAACTGAAAGAGAATTGGATCAGAAACAAAGGAGGAGAAATAAACATCAGCGTGAACTTCCCAATTCCAGAGCAACACCACCTTCCCCTGGCTGAGAATGGTATTGCAGCTATAACATTAGATTTTTTTAAACCAGTGCAGCAGCTCCTGGTGAGACTGGAACAACATGTTTCCCTGTTCAATTAACCAGCAGATCAAATTAATAATAAAAACAGAAAGTTCTGGAAAATGTTCAGCAGGTCCGGTCTGCGGAGAGAAAAACAGAGTTTTTTTTAAAATTTAGAGTACCCAATTAATTTTTTCTAATTAAGGGGCAATTTAGCGTGTTCAATCCACCTACCTTGCACATCTTTGGGTTGTGGGGGCGAAACCCACGCAAACACGGGGAGAATGTGAAAACTCCACACGGCCAGTGACCCAGAGCCGGGATCGAACCTGGGACCTCAGCGCCGTGAGGCAGCAGCGCTAACCCACTGAGCCACCGTGCTGTCCCGAGAAAAACAGAGTTGACGTATCGAGTGGAATATGAATCTTTTTCAGATGATTTCCAGTATTCGCAGTATTTTGTTTTTATTACAACAGATCAAATTGTTAGATTGCATAAATATAGTTTACTTGATGCAACAACATTACTTGTCAGCCAAACAGTAAACCTAAAACCACAAACTGTCTATGGATTTATTTTTAACCCAGTAATTTCTCAGAATCTTTGTTATTCAGGTCCTCAAATTTATTTCAAGTTCAATTAGTTCACACAACCTCATTTCCAGCTCCAAATGTGATATCAGTCACTAGTATCTGATGACATTTCCCCCAGGGTTCCTGCGTTTTGATCTTTGTTCGAGTAAATAAATAAAAATGTTTTTAACATAAAAATCCGATTTTGCATGGAGCAACACTGCATTACTGGCTTTGGCCACATGGTGGTGCTAGAACACAGCTGTTTCTTTTTGGGGAGACGATTCTGTTGACTGTTTACTGACAATAACTAGTGAAGGTGAGGCACTCATCGTGGTCCTGCTGGTCATGGCCACAGATGGTGACGTTGTCCAAGTACGGGAAGGTCGCCCGTAAGCCGTACTGGTCCACCATTTGATCCATCGCCCTCTGGAAAATGGAGACTCTGTTTGTCACACCAAAGAGTATCCTGAGGAAGTGAAACATCCGACCGGCTGCTTCAAAAGCCGTGTAGGGGCGGTCCTCTGAGCGAATAGGGAGTTGGTGGTAGGCCGATTTGAGGTCAACCGTGGAGAATGCCCGATACTGGGCAATTTGGGTCACCATTTCAGCTATTCGGGGAAGTGGGTACGCATCGAGTTGTGTGAAGCGGTTTATTGTCTGGCTATAATCCACTACTATTCGTTGCTTTTCCCCGGAGCGGACTACCAATACTTGAGCCCTCCAAGGGCTGTTGCTGGCCTCTATGACCCCCTCTTTTAGTAGCCGCTGAACCTCTGACTTGATAAAAGTCATGTCTTGGGCGCTGTACCGCCGACTCCTGGTGGGGACGGGCTTACAGTCGGGAGTGAGGTTCGCGAAGAGTGGGGGGTGACGCAACTTTGAGTGTCGCCAGGCTGCAGACTGTGAGTGGGGGCAGGAGTCCGCCGAACTTCAGTGTCAGGCTCCGGTGGCTGCACTGAAAGTCCAGACCGAGCAGCAGGGGGGCGCAGAGGTGAGGGAGGATGTAGAGTTTAAAACGGGTGTATTCAGCGCCTTGAATTGCGAGGTCAGCGACACAATACCCCGTGATTTGTACCGAATGGGACCCTGAGGCGAGGGCGATAGTTTGGGAGGCGGGGTGAGTGCGCAGAGAGCAGCGCCTTACCGTGTCTGGGTGGATAAAGCTCTCCGTGCTCCCGGAGTCGAACAGGCAGGGAGTGTCTTGGCCGTTGATTCGCACCCGCATCATCGAGTTTCGCAGGTGTTTCGGCCGTGATTGATCAAGCGTGATCGCTCCTAGGTGTGGGCCGTCAGAGTCGGACTCACAAAATGGCCGCCCGGAGTCACAAGATGGCCGTCGCTGGCGGTCGGACGTGTCGGGTTTCTAAGATGGCCGCCACCAAGATGGCCGCTCCCATATCTCGCACGAGGTCGATGACGCGTCAGAAGTGGGCGTGTCTGGCCGCAGCTCAGCTGCGTTGCGGGGTCTGTGAGGCCGGGAGCTTGATTTCTGGGCCCGGTGAGACTTTTGTTTGTGGCCTTTGGGCCCAGCCAGGCAGACTTTCGCAAAGTTTCTTCCCACAGTCGTTGCAGATCGCGGATCGGGCCGGACAACGCTGGCGTGGGTGCTGGCCTTGCCCACAGAAATAGCATGGGGAGCCCCCGGAGTGAGTGGATCGACGCGTGGCACAGGCCTGTAGCGTGGCCGAGTCTGGAGGGGATCGAGAGGGATTCGTAAAGTCCGCGGAGTACGTACGGAGGTTACGGTGGGCCGTTTCGAGAGAAAAGCCGAGCGTTACCGTGCCTTGGAGATCCTTCGCCCCGTCTTCTAGGAGCCGCTGCTGGATGTACGATGACCTGATGCCAGACACAAGGGCATCGCGGATGTGTAAGTCCCTGTGTTCTTCAGCCGTCACTGCTTTGTGGTCGCAGTTCCTCGCGAGCGCGGTGAGTCTTTCCACGAACTCGTCCAGCGTTTCCCCGGAACGCTGGCTGCAGGTCGAGAGCAAATGCCTGGCATGTACCTCATTGGTAGTCTTTATGAAGCGTCTCTTCAATATTTCGATCGCCGCCTCATAGGTCGTAGCGGTTTCGATCATGGCGGAGATTCGGTGGCTCACCCGGCCATGTAGGAAGCGCAGCTTGCGAGCGCTGTCGACATCAGACGGTGAGGAGTCCAGATAATCCTCAAAACACCAGAGCCAATGTTTAAAAATTTCCGAGGCTTCAGGCGTCCTGCCATCCAGGTTGAGTTTCTCTGGTTTCAGACCGCTGTCCATCTTGATGTGAAATGCTTATTAAATTGAGGCACTCTCAATTACGACGCGAAAGTTAGGTCAGTAATCAAAGGCTTTAATAAGCATTGAACAATGGCAGCATCCAAGAGAAGTGTGCTCGCAAAATGGGGTCTCATCTTAAATACTGTTTCCCAGGGGGCGTAGCCAGAGGTGGAGTCCCCCAGGGTTCCAAGCCTCTTAAAGGGGCAATGCCAAGCCTCTTAAAGGGGCAAGGTATTCCGATCATCACAGAAGGGAGCATTAATGTTTGTGTCAGTGAATGGCTCCATTAGTCTGTGTAGATATTAGGGATGGACAACAAATGCTGGCTTTGCCATTGACACCCACCTGTTCTGAGCTGCCACCATGTTCTGGCAGACACAGGTCAGTGAAAGGGGTCCCAGTGCGGGGAGGGTAGGGGAGGCCTGGGTGGTCGTGAAAGGGGAAATCGGGGTCTTGGGGGATGGGCCAGAGGATAGAGA
Organism: Scyliorhinus canicula; assembly: GCF_902713615.1. Taxonomy (NCBI): domain Eukaryota; kingdom Metazoa; phylum Chordata; class Chondrichthyes; order Carcharhiniformes; family Scyliorhinidae; genus Scyliorhinus; species Scyliorhinus canicula. Next base: position 5,411,358 of record NC_052158.1, read on the forward strand.
GGTCCAGAGGTCATCGGGCCTCAAGGTGGGGAGGTGACCATGACCAGAATTGGGGTTCTGATGGAGCCACTGCCTCCCCTCCGCTGTATTTCCTGCTGAGTGTTAACATTCCTTAATTCCTTGTTCCCGGGTCTCCCCCATCCTGGGCTGGCATCCGCCTGCCAGTCTAAAAGTTGAGGTTGGCCGTAAAACTGCCCTTAAGTGGCCATTAATTGGGGCAAGGGCAGGTTTCCCGTCTGAGGTTCTGCCCAACCCAGTGTAAAATCACTGCAGGGTCGGGATGGGTGGGAATCTGGAGGGAATCCCATCCAAGTAAATTCCCGCCTCACTCCCGCCACCTCCTCAGACCCCCCTGAGGGGAGAGAGCAGAGAATTCTAGCTGTAAAATATGCGTAAATTCAGAAAAAAGTTGGATGCAACAGTAGTTATGTTAATTGGAGCTGCTAAATCAGATATCTGTTATTTTCAAGTCACAGTGAGCAGTCAGCAGAAGTGTAAAATTTTTTAAGTTAGGCAGGCAGCATGGTCAGCGCAGGCTTGGAGGGCTGAAGGGCCTGTTCTTGTGCTGTACCTTTCTTTGTTCTTTGAGATTGGGTTATTTGGCTTAGACTCTGGGTCTGGGACGTGGTTCTCAGACAGACTGGAGACAGACTTTATCAAAGAAATCAGGGAATCATTGCTAAAGTGCAGAAGGAGGCCATTCGGCCCATCAAGTCTGCACTGGCCCACTCCATAATAATAATAATCACTTATTGTCACAAGTCGGCTTCAATGAAGTTACTGTGAAAAGCCCCTAGTCGCTGCATTCCGGCTCCTGTTCGGGGAGGCCGGTATGGGAATTGAACCTGCGCTGCTGGCCTTGTTCTACATTACAAGCCAGCTAATTAGCCCACTGTGCTATCCCTGTAACCTCACCAAACCCACACACCGTTGGACACTAATTTAAAACAGTCCTGCTGAAGTTCGACAGCCACTGCGACATTGAGGTGAATTAGAGCTTTTGAACGGTACGTTTTCCAGCAGAGGCTTCAGGGTAAGGATGAACCTTTCCAATCATTTGTGACCCATCTCCGCATCCTCACGCAGTCCTGTAACTATGACTCCACAACTGATTCCATGATCCGGGATCAGATCGTTTTCGGGGTCCACTCCGATTCTCTTCTCCAGCAGCTCCTGAAAGACAAGCAGCTCACCCTCATCATCACCATCGAAACGTGCGTCCTCCACGAGCATAATAACCGGAACTCCCACATCAGGGCGGCAGAAACGGCAAAGCTAAACCCCCACAAGGCAGAACGGGTGCAGGCCATCAAACAGCTCCAGGGCCTTAGTCTGGATGAGAGTGGCCATTTTGCGCGCTTTTCCCGGGCTCCAGCTCATGTGCGCCACGACCGAGGAGACGGCAAAACCGACGATCAGCCCGTGCAAGTGCGCACGTCGTTCGACCGCACTGCACATAGGCAGTGGCGCATGGAACGTCTTGACGTCGGCGTCATGACGTGTCCGAATTGTGGCTCCGCCCATTTAAAGCGGCAATGTCCGGCAAAATCACGACTGTGTCTACAGTGTGGCAAGCTTGGCCACTACACAGCCCTTTGCAGATCTGCTCCACTGCCCAGCATCCAGCGATCCCAGCCACAGCGCAGGAGCGTCCGGTCAATACAGAAGCCGTGCCAGACTCCGACCCCGACAGCCCAACAGATCCTGACGCCGAGTGCCTTAAATCCCCATTCCGGGTGGGCATCATTATTAAGCATGAGCTGCCTTTCTCAAAGATGGTGAAACAACTCCCAATTCTAAGCGTGGATCCTGACGATGTGTGGTGTGCTGTCCTCACAGTTAACAAGGCTCGCATTCGTTTCAAGCTGGACACCAGCGAACCTCATTTCGAAATCCCATCTCGACACCTTCCGCGTCAGACCAAGCATTCTTCCACCCGCATGCCAGCTCCTTGATGACAATAGCAATGCCATTGCTGACAGTGGCTCATGCCAACTCGGAGTTTCCAATAAGTAATTTAAAGCGGATTTGAAATCGTAGGACCTGACAGAGCTTCCCTGCTCGGTGCTCGGGCCTGACATAGCTTCCCTGCTCGGTGCTCGGGCCTGACAGAGCTTCCCTGCTCGGTGCTCGGGCCTGACAGAGCTTCCCTGCTCGGTGCTCGGGCCTGACAGAGCTTCCCTGCTCGGTGCTCGGGCCTGACAGAGCTTCCCTGCTCGGTGCTCGGGCCTGACAGAGCTTCCCTGCTCGGTGCTCGGGCCTGACAGAGCTTCCCTGCTCGGTGCTCGGACCTGACAGAGCTTCCCTGCTCGGTGCTCGGGCCTGACAGAGCTTCCCTGCTCGGTGCTCGGGCCTGACAGAGCTTCCCTGCTCGGTGCTCGGACCTGACAGAGCTTCCCTGCTCGGTGCTCAGGCCTGACAGAGCTTCCCTGCTCGGTGCTCGGGCCTGACAGAGCTTCCCTGCTCGGTGCTCGGGCCTGACAGAGCTTCCCTGCTCGGTGCTCGGACCTGACAGAGCTTCCCTGCTCGGTGCTCGGGCCTGACAGAGCTTCCCTGCTCGGTGCTCGGGCCTGACAGAGCTTCCCTGCTCGGTGCTCGGGCCTGACAGAGCTTCCCTGCTCGGTGCTCGGGCCTGACAGAGCTTCCCTGCTCGGTGCTCGGGCCTGACAGAGCTTCCCTGCTCGGTGCTCGGGCCTGACAGAGCTTCCCTGCTCGGTGCTCGGGCCTGCAAACCCCTGAACCTGGTTCAGCGAGTCCGCACCATGTCATCCTCACAGGCGACCGCCTCACCTGATGAAAACTTCCAGGCTGAAATTGATGACATCATCACGCAGTACCTCAGCGTGTTCGAAGGTATGGGCACAGTCCCATACCGATACAAAATCCTGCTCAAACCAAACGCCACCCCTGTGGTTCACGCACCACGTCGGGTGCCGGCACCCCTCAAGGACGACCTCAAGCAGCAGTTGCAGGACCTCCAGGACCAGGGCATCATGTCAAAGTTCACAGAACCCACGGACTGGGTAAGCTCCATGGTCTGCGTCAAGAAGCCGTCTGGGGAGCTTCGAATCTGTATCGAAGATTTAAATCGCAACATCATGAGGGAACATTACCCAATAACAAAACGAGAAGAGTTGACCAGCGAGATAGCACATGCCAAATTCTTTACGAAGCTAGACGCCTCCAAGGGGTTCTGGCAAATACAGCTGGACACTTCCAGTCGCAAGCTGTGCAAATTCAATACCCTGTTCGATCACTACTGCTACAACTGGATGCCTCAGAGGTATTTCACCGCACAATGGAACAGATGGTGGAGGGCATCGAGGGGGTGCGAGTGTTCGTTGATGATGTCATAATCTGGTCCGCAACTCCTCAAGAACACATTGATCGCCTCAAGCGGGTGTGGTGATCACAAGTTAACTAGATGCAATACAACTGAGCAAACACTAGAGGGAGCACGGGAGAGCCATATAAATAGACCGGGACAGGAAGTGAGGACACACTTCACAGAAGGCAGAACTTGTAGCAGGGTACAGACACACCAGCTAGTAGCACTTGAGGTAGCCGTAGGTTAAGATCTGAAGAGAGAACAAATTCACAATAGAGCATCTTCTCCACATTTGAGACTACGAGCTTTATTAAGACACGAGGAACAACACATGGTACCCAGGAGTGGCTTCAGACGCTTACTATAGGACAACTCAGTGGCAGACACAGAAAGAACAAAATGGCATGGAAATCTCCTACTGGACATTCGACTTGGGAAGACATCGCTGATGGGAGGATGTGCCTTGGATTCCCACTTCTGCTGGACACGACTGGAAATGTAAGAAGTGTCTGGAAAAGGTTTAAACAATGGTTCGATTTCGGTATCATAGCATATGATGCAGCAGCAGCCTCAGACGAAATTAAAATAGCAATTCTCATCGAAGGACATGAAGCTACGAAAGTTTATAATGGATTTAAATACTCAAAAGATGAAGACAGAAACAGCTTACAAACGATACTAAACAAATTCGAAGAGTACTGTAAGGAATTTGAACAGCAAGGCAAGCTCAGAGGCCAAACTGCAGAGAGGCTGAGTGATGCAAAACTTAAAAAATCACGAAAAGAACAAGAAATCGCGAATGAAAAGTACAGATCAAAAAGAAGAAATAACATGAATTTTTCACAAAGCCAAAACGCTGAAATCCAGTCCAGATCGGAAAGAAAAGGTAACTTACAACTTTTAGAAAGAAAAAACGCTGAGATCCGCGATAAAATGGCGTCGGAGCACATTTTGCAGTCTCGGGCAAGCAAAAAACTACAAATTGCGTCTGCGCATGCGCCGGAACCGGAAGCCGCGCATGCGCAGTTTAAAAAAGGTCGCGGTGTCGATCGTTATGCGCATGCGCAAGCCACGCATGCGCAGTCTCAAAAAGTTTTGGTCGCGGATCGTTATGCGCATGCGCACGCCGCGCATGCGCAATGGACACAAAACCGCACTGAAGGGGGAAGGCCGATTTGCGCGTGCGCAATTCATTCCTACGCGTGACGTCATGACGTCTGAGCATCCCGACCACGCCTACTTAAAAGGGAAATGCCCGAAAATTGAAAACAAGACACTTAAAGTGGTAAAAGCAAATTTTCTTGCCTCAGAACACAGAAAAACGCCTGAACTTAAACCAACAGTTAAAAACAACTTGCACAACACCCTGAAAAAAGCAGTCTGCACCACCCAAAGTGAAGAGAACAAAAAGAATTCCGAAACAACAAAAGAGGATTTGTTTTTCGAAGATTACTACTCAGACATGGCTGAGTCAGTCGGATATGCTTATCACAGCATCAGCGACACGGTCGCAAAGTTCAACACGAATCAACTCGTGGTAGAAGAATCCAACCAAGATGATTTGGTTTTCGAAGAATACTACTCAGACATAGCTGAGTCAGTCGGATATGCTAATTACAGCATCAGCGACACGGTCGCAAAGTTCAACACGAACCAACTCGTGGTAGAAGAAGCCAACCAAGATGATTTGGGTTTCAAAGAATACTACTCAGAGATGGCTGAGTTATTTGGATATGCTGATCACAGCATCAGCGACACCGTTGCAAAGCTCAACACGAATCTACTCGTGGTAGATGAATCCAACACCATGATGCCATGGCAGCTCGTCGATACATTGGATGACAGCAATACCCAAGACGAAGACGACGCCACACAGAGAGCACAGAAAGACTCCACAGAGCGAGCGATGACAGGCTCCACAGTGCGAGTGATGACAGACTCCAACAGGGATGCAAGCAAACACTCCCTGGCGAACACCATGCATGAACAAGACCATGAAGGTAAACCCGCTGTATCTGAGCAACCGCAAGCAGACTATGAAAGTCTACCAAGCTCACATGAACAAGAAGAAGACAACGGACATCTAACCACTGACACCATGCATGAACAAGACCATGAAGGTCAACCCGCCGTATCTGAGCAACCACAAGCAGACTATGAAAGTCTAATAAGCTCACATGAACAAGAAGAAGACAATGTACCTCTACCTACTGCATGCGAAAACAGTGACAAGGTGATCACACTCGACGTACAGGATCACAGCGAGACTGACAGTTCTCAGCTTGTCTGTACAGAAGCACAGAGTCGGGCCACCCAACAGTCCAGAGAGACAACGCCGAAAGAAAACATGCAGATTTTGACTCCAGAAGAGGAGCACCTGGAGTCCAGAGAGACCATGCCAACAGAAACCATGCAGGTTTTGACTCCAGAAGAGGAGCACCTGGAGTCCAGAGAGACCACGCCAAAAGAAACCATGCAGATTTTGACTCCAGAAGAGGAGCACCTGGAGTCCAGTGAGACAACATCAACAGAAATCATGAAGATTTTAACTCCAGAAGCGGAGCACCAAGAATCCAGAGACACCGCGTCAAATGAAATCGAGAAGAATTTGACTCCAGAAGAGGAGCACCAAGAAAGCAAAGATGAGGAATCAAATCCTCCACAAATGATTGATGTCACCAGCACCGATGCAACATCAGATCATTCGCACCACTCTCGAGACGAAATGCTCAATGACTCAAATTATCCACACGGGACACTCATAGAGTATAACAAGAAAAACAAAAGTCAAAAGAAGCACAGCAGAAACGAGAACAACAACAGCAAGAACAAAAGCAACATGAAGCGCGACAAGACCAACAAGAATAGCAAGAAGCACAGCAGAAACGAGAACAACAACAGCAAGAACAAAAGCAACATGAAGCGCGACAAGACAAACAACAAAGTCAGGCACAAAGATAGCGACAACGACAGAGACAGAAACAACAAAGAACGGCAACGAAAATAACAAAGTCAGGAACAAAGACGGCGACAACACCAAAGACAGAAACAACAAAAACAGCAACAAGTACGGCAACGAAAACAACAAAGACAGGAATGACAGAAACAACAGCAATGAAACAACGACTTGTACACAATGGTACTACTCGGCACATGAAGGACAATGCCACAGCACACTGCAAAACGATGACAAGACTACAAACATGTCGTGGGATGACAACGAATCGCACAAACTCACATCTGCTCCAGAACAAGCAAGCACACCAGCATCCAAGGCGGATGAGATAATAAATCAATACCACAAGCACAGAAAAAAGTCCATGCCAGTCAACATCAGTGATGTGACCATGCAAACACCTCGGGATGACGCATTGGGTACTTAAGATAACAAGGAACACCAACAACATTCACAACGGAGTTGCAATATCAATATCACCACGTCATCAACAACAAAAAGAAAAAAAAAACTGAACAAATTCATCAAGTTTGGACTCATAAATGTTTTATTAAGATTGGACTCATAAATACATTGGCTTTGTAAAATATGCAATAGCACCATCACTTGTATAGATACGCATATCATAAGTAACTGTTTTGTATAATTTTCTTTAACGATGTACAGAAAATATGTAAAGAGAAAAAGGGGGATGTGGTGATCGTAGATTGACTAGATACAATACAATTGAGCAAACACTAGAGGGAGAGCTATAAATACACCGGGACAGGATGTACAATTTTCTTTAACGATGTACAGAAAATATGTAAAGAGAAAAAGGGGGATGTGGTGATCACAAGTTAACTAGATGCAATACAACTGAGCAAACACTAGAGGGAGCACGGGAGAGCCATATAAATAGACCGGGACAGGAAGTGAGGACACACTTCACAGAAGGCAGAACTCGTAGCAGGGCACAGACACACCAGCTAGTAGCACTTGAGGTAGCCGTAGGTTAAGGTCTGAAGAGAGAACGAATTCACAATAGAGCATCTTCTCCACATTTGAGACTACGAGCTTTATTAAGACACGAGGAACAACACAGCGGGTATTCCACAGGATTTACGAGCATGGCCTCCGACTCAACAGGGCCAAATGCTCATTCGGTCAATCAGAAATCAAATTCCTTGGCGACCACATCTCGCAGCAAGGCGTGCAGCCGGATGCTGACAAGGTTTCAGCGATCAAAGCCATGAAGACCCCAGAGGACAAGAAGGCGGTCTTCCGCTTTCTCGGGATGGTCAACTTCCTTGGGAAGTTCATCCCCAACTTGGCGTCACACACCACAGCCCTCCGCCATCTCGTCAGAAAACTGACTGAATTCCGGTGGCCGCCTGCTCATGAGAAAGAATGGCGTGAGCTGAGGGCGAAACTCACCAAAGCCCCGGTGCTGGCATTTTTCAACCCCACCAAGGAGACAAAAATATCCACCGACGCGAGCCAGGATGGCATTGGGGCAGTGCTCCTCCAACGGGATGACTCCTCCTCCTGGGCCCCAGTTGCATAATCCTCCAGAGCCATGACACCCACTGAGCAACGGTACGCTCAGATTGAGAAGGAATGCCTGGGCCTGCTAACGGGCATCGATAAGTTCCACCACTATGTATATGGCCTCCCTAAATTCACGGTTGAGACGGACCACAGGCCATTGGTCCACATCATCCAAAAATACCTCAATGACATGAAGCCACGGCTGTAACAAATCGTTCTCAAGCTCCGCTGCTACGATTTTGATCTGGTCTACACCTCAGGCAAGGACCTCATTGTTGTGATGCCCTTTCCAGGCCTATCACCAAACCGTGTGAGCAAACTGACATCGTCTGTCAAATCGACGCTCAGGTTCAATTCTGTGCCTCCAACTTTCCAGCCTCTGATGAAAGGGTCATTCATATTTGTGAGGACACGGCCAGGGATCCACTGCTCCAGCGGGTGATGCAGCACCTCACGAATGGCTGGCAGAAGGGACAGTGTCCCCAGTTTTACAATGTCAAGGACGATCTGACGGTGGTGGACGGCATCCTCATGGAGCTGGATAGAATCGTGATTCCGCAGAGCATGCCAGCTATGGTGCTCAGCCATCTCCACGAGGGCCATCTGGGGGTCGAGGAATGTCGACGCAGAGCTCGGGAGACAGTCTACTGGCCGGGCATCAGCCAGGACGTTGCCAACACGGTCCTCAACTGCCCTACATGTCAAAGATTTCAGCCAGCTCAGCCTAAAGAAACTCTTCAGCAACCTGAGATGGTAACCTCCCCGTGGCCCAAAGTCAGTGTCGACCTGTTCCATGCCAAGGGGTGTGACTCTGTCCTCCTGGTCGACTACTTTTCCAATTACCCCGAGGTGGTGAGACTATCTGACATCACGTCGGCGGCGGTGATTAGGGCGTGCAAAGAAACATTTGCCAGACATGGGATAACACTCAAGGTGAAGAGTGACAACGGCCCCTGTTTTTACAGCCAGGAGTGGTCTGACTTTGCCCGGCTGTACTATTTTTTGCCACGTCACATCCAGCCCCCTGTACCCACAGTCAAACGGGAAGGCCGAAAAAGGGGTTCACATTGTCAAACGATTACTGTGTAAGGCTGCAGGCCCGGGCTCCGACTTCAACCTGGCGCTGTTGGCATACAGAGCTACCCCGCTGTCCACTGGGTTGTCCCCAGCACAGATGCTAATGAACCGCTCTCTGCGAACAACGGTTCCAGCCCTCCACATTCCCGACCTTGACCACTTCCTGGTCATACAGAGGATGCAGCAGTCTCGGGCCCAACAGAAGTCAGCGTACGATGCTCATGCCACAGATCTTCCCGACCTGGTCCAGACTGATCGAGTTCGTGTACAGCTGCCTGACGGCGCGCACGTGGCGGCGGGGGCCCAAAATGGCGGCGTACGGGGATCACTCGTGGCAGTGGGGGGTGGGGGCAGCGAGGTCAGCGGGCCGCACGGGGCCCTAGAGGAGCGCGGGGGGGGGGGACCCGCGGTCGCTGCTCGGGACGGCAGCGACCGATTTTGATTGACAGACGGCCACAAAGTGGCCCTTCTTGCCGCAGCTTTTGCAGGTTGCGGTTCGGGCCGGGCAGCGTGGGCTGGGGTGCTTGGCCTAGCCGCAAAAGTAGCAGCGGGGCCCCGTGGGTTTATCGGGGCATCCCGCAGCGCAGGCCTGGGGGGGGGTCCGAGTCTGCGGAGGTGAGGGGGGTCATGTTCCACGCTGCCCAGGGGGCCGCCGCGCGGTCAGGAGAATACGCGCGGGCGTTGCGGTCAGCGAGATCTGAGGAGGATGCGAGTGTCCTTGCCTCAGCGAGGCTTAAAGTGTCTTTTTCCAGGAGTCTCGGGCCTATTTGGGACGATTGCATACCCGCAACGAAAGCGTCTCTGATCAAACGTTCGGTATGCTCGGCCGCAGAGACTTGCGGGCAGGCGCAATTTCTCCCCCAGGACAATGAGGGCCCGGTAGGATTCGTCGAGGGACTCACCGGGGAATTGCTGTCTCCAGGAGGTGCCGTGCGTAGACCTGGTTCACGGGCCGGATGAAATGTCCCTTCAGCAGGTCCATAGCTGCCTCATAGTCGGGCTCATCCTCAATGAGAGTGTAGACAGCGGTGCCCACGCACGAATGGACGATGTGGAGTTTCTGTTCCCTCATCTGGCGGTTTTCTGCTGTGTTGAGGTAGCTGTTAAAACACGCCAGCCAGTGTTTAAAAGTTGCTGACGCATTTGTGGTGTGCGGGCTGATTCGGAGGCAGTCTGGCTTGATTCGAAGCTCCATTTCAAAAAATCTTGTGCATTAAATTGATGCACCATCAATCGGACACGAGACGCGAAGTAGTTCCAAACGACAGGCTTTAATGCACAAGATATGTGCCCGGCAGTAGACGTACAGAGAGAATGGCCGGCTGCCAGCCGGTACGGGTTCTTATACTCCGCCTCGTATGTGGAACTACGTACCTCTCAGCCAATTGGCAGGGAGGCACATGACTTGCCACAACCAATCGGCAGAGAGGAACATGACTTGCCTGGGCCAATGGGCAGCGAGTCTTCTGCACCAATGGCAGCTCGATTCTAGGGTAACATAATGTCCCTAGTCATACTGCCACACTCACATGCAAAATGTGGCAGAATTCACTGGCCATTAATCAGATGTGGAAACTGGCCCAGCAGCTACCAAGTAAATCACTCTGGATATGAAAGAGCGGAAGTGAAACAATGCAGCTGTTAAACTGGACATAGCAGTTAGAAAAATCCGAAATTTGACACATGTAAGATAAAGATTCAGCCTATTCCTGTTAATTCAAACTTACAACTCAAATGACTTTGTAGTTTGATTTAGTTTGGATAGGAACAACAGGGAAACATCAACAGATCGTTAGAGACATTAAAATACCAGGCACCTCTAAACACTCTTCAAGTCACATCAAAGTACAAGCTATCGATCCCTCAGGGTTAAACCCGCCAGTCCACACAAGACCAAGCAGGCTGTGCAAACATGATCTCTGGAATCTCACTCTCTGTCCGTCACACATATCCAGCCCACGGCCTCTGGAACCCATTGTGTCTGTGCCCGCACTTACTCTGGGCACAGGACCAACCACCGTGAACAGAACCAGAACTTCAAGCTAACGCTAACGTTAAGGTAAAGCATCCACACGTTTGTATAATGACCTTTGCAGCCTCAGGATATCTGTAAAGTGGATTACCTCTGAAGGTCATTCACTATTAAGCCAGAAAATATGGCAATTAACTTGCACACAGACAGATTCTTCAAACAGCAATGAGATGAATAACCAGGATTTAGTGTTTGTGAAGTTTTCTTCAAATATTGCCTGAACAGAGGTTAAAAGCAGACCCAAATGACAGTGGAGCACTCACTGACTATTATGCCGAGATTGTCAAATTGAATTTTCACCTAAATTAAGGGATTGGGAAAATCCCGGCAAAAATTGAGCCCTTATGTCGGGTTTGAATCCCAATTTTCTGACTCAGAGGCAGGAGGGCTGCTGTCAGCCATTCTGACATTGTAGCAAAGACAGAGTTACAGGATGCCTGATTTACAATTGTGTACTATTTGTTCAGAAGTAAAACTCAAAGAATCACCTTGGCTCCACATTTTGCTTCCCGACTTACTAAACGTTTGTGTAATTCATTAGTTCCAGCTTTAAATCGAGGTTGCAAAGGTACTTCAGTGTCTATGATGCATCTTCGGCATCACATGGGAATACAAAGTCGCCAATAAAGGTCTCCATTCCAGGGCAAACACAGCAAGAATGTCAGCACTGATCAGGCAAAATAGCCGTCACTGGCTTAGACATGTGCATGTGATGTCAGCCAGCGGCAGCCACATCAATATGGATACGGGGAGGCAGCCCCCTCTCAGAGACCAGCAACGCATCCAAAGCTCAGATTTTAAAATGCTGTCAGGAAAGGCATGAAAACCCTCAACATCAACCGTGACGAAGTGGGAAGCTCCAGCTGATAGTCAATGCAAAACACCAGCTGCGGGCAGGAATTCACCAGCAGAACAACATGTGGTTTCGGAAGCTCTAAAACAGGCACCAGTCCTCCAAACAGGCCATCACCAAATATCATCCCACATCATCAGCAAGGAGCAACTTCCCATGTGGCATTGTGGCAGACATTGCCTTTCCAGCATCAGCTTGTTCAGGCAAAGGGGCAGCAGGTGATCTCTCTGACCTCTGCCTGACCTCTGCCAATCTACCAACACAGCACAGCCAGAACAGAACGAATGTTTATTGTTTAAACTAGCAAACCTCTGAGAAACTGAACATCGGCAAACTCTGACACAAATGAACAAATAATCAGCACCCCCCCGCAACCCCCCCCCACACACACAGCCTCCTCCCCTCCCCATTCCCTCCAACGCCCCTCCACCCCCCCCCACCCCACGTAGCCAGCCCCTCCCCCCCTCCCCATTCCCCCCAACTCCCTGCACGGCCGCTCCGGCCACCCCAACGCCCTGCACGGCAGCTCCGGCTACCCCAACACCCTGCACGGCCGCTCCGGCCACCCCAACACCCTGCACGGCCGCTCCGGCCACCCCAACACCCTGCACGGCAGCTCCGGCCATCCCAACACCCTGCACGGCAGCTCCGGCCACCCCAACACCCTGCACGGCCACTCCGGCCCCCCCAACACCCTGCACGGCAGCTCCGGCTACCCCAACATCCGCTCCGGCCACCCCAGCACCCTGCACGGCAGCTCCGGCCACCCCAACACCCTGCACGGCCGCTCCGGCCACCCCAACACCCTGCACGGCCGCTCCGGCCACCCCAACACCCTGCACGGCAGCTCCGGCCATCCCAACACCCTGCACGGCAGCTCCGGCCACCCCAACACCCTGCACGGCCACTCCGGCCCCCCCAACACCCTGCACGGCAGCTCCGGCTACCCCAACATCCGCTCCGGCCACCCCAACATCCACTCCGGCCACCCCAACACCCTGCGCGGCCGCACCGGCCAACCCAACGCCCTGCACGGCCACCCCAACACCCTTCACGGCAGCTCCGGCCACCCCAACATCCGCTCCGGCCACCCCAACATCCTTCACGGCAGCTCCGGCCACCCCAACACCCTGCGCGGCCGCTCCGGCCAATCCAACACCCTGCATGGCAGCACCGGCCACCCCAACACCCTGCGCGGCCGCTCCGGCCAATCCAACACCCTGCACGGCCACTCCGGCCATCCCAACGCCCTGCACGGCAGCTCCGGCTACCCCAACACCCTGCACGGCAGCTCCGGCCACCCCAACACCCTGCACGGCAGCTCCGGCCACCCCAACACCCTGCACGGCAGCTCCGGCCATCCCAACACCCTGCACGGCAGCTCCGGCCATCCCAACACCCTGCACGGCAGCTCCGGCCACCCCAACACCCTGCACGGCAGCTCCGGCCACCCCAACGCCCTGCACGGCAGCTCCGGCCACCCCAACACCCTGCACGGCCGCTCCGGCCACCCCAGCACCCTGCACGGCCGCTCCGGCCACCCCAACACCCTGCACGGCAGCTCCGGCCACCCCAACACCCTGCACGGCCACTCCGGCCACCCCAACATCCTGCACGGCCGCTCCGGCCACCCCAGCACCCTGCACGGCCGCTCCGGCCACCCCAACATCCTGCACGGCCGCTTGGTAATTCTGGATACTCACTGACTGCATCGAGAAGGGCAATTAAACATCAATAAATGTGATGTGAGAATCACCCAAATCCAATGAATGAATAAAAACCCAACAATCACACTCACCCAGTACTCAGCAGCCACAAACTCCACCAAAAGAAAGTGAATCAATTCAAATATTATTCATGGAAAAAATTCAAACAACCTTGTAATTCTGCAAAGCTGATTTTTATCAGATAAATCTTAATTTTCACAGTGATATAATATAAATTTCAGTCAAACATATTTATAATAAATAAACACCACCCTAACTACCAAATATCTAACTTGAGCTGGAGTCAGGCGGGGTTTACGTAAAGGGACAGGTCAGGAGGAGCTGGACAATATGTTTCAGTTTGTGTTTCCCACAAAGTTGTGGTGGTATGATTAGCATAGCTGCCTGCCATTGGTGCAGAACACCGGCTTACCCTGCACGGCCGCTCCGGCCACCCCAACATCCTGCACGGCCTCCTGCACATCCTGCAACCAACCGGTCATGTGCCTCTTGACCGGTTGGTTGAGACCAGTCATGTGACGGCTCCCCGATTGGTCGAGAGGCTGAGTGGTGGCGGGGTATAAATACCCAGTACTTCCGGCGGTCGTCCTTATACTGTAATCGACCGCAGGATTAACATCTAGCTGATTAAAGCCATACTTTTGTCCAGCAACTCATCTCGTGTTCAATTGATGGTACATCAAAAGTAAAACACAATTGACCATCCATGCCTGGGGCTGCTTTGAGACAGAAGTTAATGAAGGAGAGCAGCAGGCTGCCAGTCACTCACAGGACAAAATCCCCACCTCCTCCCATCCTCTCTCCACCCACCCCCACCACTAACAGACCTTCACTCTCATCGCCTGGGTTCAATTATTCCCAGAGAATAATCAGCTCTGAAAAAGAGTCATATAGAATTGTAACATTAACTCTCTTTCTCTCCCCACAGATGCTGCCAGATTGGATTCGTTTTCCCAGCATTTTCTGTTTCTATTTCGGATTTCCAGCGCCTGCATTATTTTCCTTCAATTATTCCCTGTTGGTCCCTCTCACCATGTTTATTCTTAATTCTGCTTTGGCTTTGTCTCCAGGTCTCAAAGTGGGTGGTAGCTAGAGCAGTAAATAACATTAATTCCTTGAGGATTGCAGTGAACGTCATGAGGGAATTACTGAACTGAATGTGTTCAGCAGCAGAGCAGGAACATTGGAACTGAAAGTGGTTTGAATCAGGAAGTGCTGAGTGTGAACATGGCTTCTAGACAACAGGAGGAAAGTTTGTCCGAGGATGCAATTTGTCCCATTTGTCTTGATTACTTCACTGATCCGGTTTCACTGGAGTGTGGACACAATTTCTGCCGCTCCTGTATCACCCAGCGTTGGGAAAAGAAGGAGAGAAACTCCTGCCCGGAATGTCGACAGGAGTTTCCAGAAAGAATCCTCAGAGCCAATCGGGCCTTAGTGAATCTGGCTGCGAAAGCTCGAAAATTAAAGCTGAATCGGAAACAGAAGGAAAGTAAACTTTACTGTGAGGAACATCAGGAAGAACTGAAGCTGTTTTGTGAAACTGACAAGAAATTGATCTGTGTGATTTGTGTAGTTTCACAGAAACACAGATCACACCGCTTCATCCCGATTAAAGAAGCTGTTGAAATCTGCAAGGTAAAAGGGAACAGATTTGATCCCCTGATTATTTGATCACATTTTCAGGATCTAACACTTTTATTTTCTGATTTTCTCTCCCAATCCCAGGATGGGGTGAAATCTTCCTTAGATTCTCTCACACAGAAGAAATCGACGGTTCTAGAAATGGAGCAGCAGCAGAAACAGAAGATTTCCCAAATTAGGGTAAAGTCTCCCTGTGCTGAGCTTCCAAACTTAATTCATTATTTTGTTGTTTTTATGACAGAAACATATTATTTTTAATGTTTCTTCTTTTAGAAACAGTCGGTCAGTCTGCAGAGCCACATCACATCCGAGTTCACTAAAATGCACCAGATTCTCACTGAGAAAGAGCAGCGTTTAATCCGAGATCTCAGCGAAGAAGAGGAACAAATTCTAAAAACAATGGAGGAAAATCTTTGTGAAATTCAGGAGAATTTAAATTCTATTGAGGAGAAACTCTCAAAGTTGGAAAAGCAGTTGGAACAAAAAGACGGAGTGAGATTTCTGAAGGTGAGGGATTATATTTCAGTTTAGTTCAGTGAAAGTTCACAGTCACAACATGATCCACATGAGCCTCCTCCCATCCTACTTCATTTCCCTGTCAATATATCCTTCTGTTCCTTTCTCCCTCATGTGTTTATCCAGCTTCTCCTTAAATGTATCCCTGGCTTTCCCTGGGTGGGTGGAATTTAATGCTGTTCCTCCCCAGGGTACATTTAGTCAGGGTGTGGGGTGAGTGGAAGGGGACATGGGGAATGACACTGTGTGGAGTTTCTGTTGTCTTTCCATCTCTACACAGATTAAGTCCGTGGTGATAAGTCTTGTGGGATAGCCTTCCTGTAACCAATTCAGCCCCTTAACAGGGCAATTAATGTTCTCATCCTGCTGTCTCTGGTATTCCCCCAGCAATGAGCAGGGGTCTCACAATACGGGAAGCCTGAAAATCAAACCCTGTTGGGATTACTGATGAGATTCTGGGAGGGGGTGAGCGAGAGGTGGTGGGATTGAGGATAGAGGGAATGCCCTTGTTCAGTTGCACTGTGTACCTGATTGAGGGACTGTCAGAGGTTCACACTCCCGTTTCCTCTGACTGATGGTTCTTGACTCAAGGATTTTATAACAAACAAAATTACACAGACACGGGGATTGGCTCAACCACAAACTTGTTGTTTAGTAAAAACACTCCCAACACCGAATACAAAGAGCTCTAAACTAGTGTAAATAACATTACACAGCATTTAATTGGTTTTTCTGATTTAAATCCCTCCACAATTTAACCTCGGCTTCCACATAAACACACAAATCACCACAACTTATTAAAAAGCCTCTCCTGAAAATCCACAGACAAAACCCCACATTTCAGCCCAAACCTTCCTCAATTCAAACCCAAATCCCCCCAGGATTTGGTTGTTACCCTGAAGTTATTTTGAAAACCTCAGCCCCAATCCCCCTGGGATTTGGCTGATAAATTCCAATTCCCCACCCGGCTGCTCCTTCTGGTGTGAATTGTAGGCCCGGGAGCCAGGTTGACCGTTCTTGACCCTCCTTCTTGACTGCAGTGCCAGACCCTTGGATCTTGTCCTTTTAATGATGATTCTTATCGGAATATCACAAACACATTTCCTGAAGCCATCCTGCTGGAGGGTCAGTGCTCAGCGCCCTTCAATCTCTTTACACAGTCATTTTCAATCCCAGGGTCACGGCGTTCCCGATCACGGGAAGTGGGACCCTCATAAAATCCAACCCATGGGGTTTAAACTGAATTGAAAAAGCAGCAGTTAATGATGCTGAAATCAGGTTTAAACTGGTTTCACAGACTCATTAATGAGAATAATTAACTTCCTGCCCCTAGTCCGGTACATTGACCCCTTCCCGACTCTGACTTAATCCCGGGAGGTTTTCCTGCCATCGACAGACTGATCCGTGACCTCCCGTGTGATTCCCTATGTCCGGACACCATGCTCACTGCTGTGACAGACTGGAGTAAATTCCAACCCGTGTGATAGTCAGGTCCACATTCTCATCACTCTCTCGGGAAAGAAGTTTCTCCTGAACTCCCGATTGGGTTTATTTGTAACTAGATTATGTTTCTATCCCTATTTCTGGATTCTCTACAAGTGGAAACATCTTCACTGAATCTCTCAAACCCGGCCCCTTTCATCATTTGAAAGATCTCTATCAGGTCTTCTCTTTTCTACAGTAAAGTTGATCAATCTTTGCTGTTAGTTGAAGCCTCTCAGTTGCTGTCAATCTTTTTGATACTTTCTCCTGTGCTTCAATATCCTTTGTGGAACATCCTCTTTCTATTCCATGTCTGCAGCAATGGGAATTGTCAATTCTCAGCAGCTTGTAACAATGTGAGGGTTATTTCTGCTTTCTGGATATAGACAGTCCGTCTCTGTCAACTCAGATTTGTGTTTTGTTTATTTCAGGAGGGAGCATCTGGGAAGAGGAGGTAGGACATGAACTTTACTGAAACTCAGGGCAAGTTGGTAAAATTACTCAGCAAAGTGTTTATGGTCAATTTATAATCAACTCTTTAATATTTACAGGATTAGCGATGAGGGTAAAAAGCTGTCACTAGCAGATGGTGTCCTGTCCATCGGGAAATTCAACAGCCCTTTACCGTTCCTCATGTGGAGAGAAATGCTGGATGTCATTAACCCTGGTAAAACTCAGATAAGTTCCTCTGTCCTGATTTATATCTTATATTTGAATCATTATCCATATAAATATCACAGACACCGGGCGGGATTCTCCGGCCCGCCAGCCCCCTTTTCCTGGGCGGCGGCCCTCACCGGCAGCGGGATTCTCCGTCTCTGCCACCTGCCAATGGGATTGCCCATTGTGGCCACCCCACACCGCCGGGAAACCCGCGGGCGTGGGAGCGCTGCCGGCGCAACGGAGAATCCGTCGGCAGAGAGAATGTTTAAGGGCTTTGTTATAAAGAAATGAGGATAAAAATGGTCCTGATTGGAATTAAAGTCTGATTCATGCAACTAATCCACTTTCTAAAAATCATTCTCAGCTTGGTCAGCTGAAACTGTCAGCTCCCTAAACATCACCAATACAGGAACTCTCAGATGGAGCTCTGTCTCCAGAACCCATCGATACTTTACAAACTTCAGCAAGTGGAAACTCCGCCATTCCCAGCTGAACCTTTCCTCCTCTACAATCCTCATCCTCCTGATACATCTCCACCTTGTGGACCAGACTCATGTCCATGGCCAAGGTTAGGACAGGAAGCCTGGGAATGAGGCTTTGTCTGCCTGTTGAGGGAGGAGGAGTGGTGAGGGGGATGGAGTCAGCTGGTCTTCACTGTGGACCTGGGGAACAAGCCCTGGATTGCAATCCATTTCCTGAAAGTGTCAGCAAAGCCCATTTTCTCAATTGTCTTGAGGAAACATTGCACTCACTCTGGATGAATATCTTTTATACATCCAGGGAGAGGATTAAGGTAGAGGTTTGTCTGTGGAGAATCAGGTTGGCCGTGCCACCTGGGCACCTTGGCAATGCCAGGCTGGTAGTGGTAGGGTGCCTGGGTGGCACCAGCAGTGTCAGGGTACTGATGTGTTATGTACTCTGGGATAACACAGGCTGCAACTGGATGCAGCTTTCCCCAAAAGATACTCCAGACCCTGAAGTGAGTTCAATCTGATTTATTGAACCAGTAGCACAGTTAGCACAGTTCTCTATGAGTTCGACTCTCTGCGAACCTAAATGTGGTTACTCTGTCTGACTGAACCAGACTAGCTCTTAGCCACGTGCTGGAGGTGTGATACTGTACATACACCCTGACTCACTCTGTAGATGTTCATCAGTGGAAAGAGGCGGAGTGTGAGTGCCTCGTGCCTTTTACAGTGAGATACCACCCCTCAGTGTCCTGCCTGCCCATTGGTCATGTCCTGTTCTCTGTGTTCATTAGCTGCCTGTCTGTATATCATTATCTGCATACTGCATATCGCAACATCTCCCCTTTTTTTATGGCATATGGGAACGTACTTACATGTGGTGGCATATATTAACATCTTTACAAGCGGTGGCATATGTGAACGTATTTACATGTGAAGACAGCTGTCTAATGTGAGAAAACAGAATATAGCAAACAAAACAAATGTTCATAAGTCCAGTCTCTGGGGCTTGCGTCTGATCCTTGTCGACCACCGGAGAGGTGGTGGTGGGGACGACGGGGCCTTGACAGGCGGGATAGAAGCCTGACTGCTGGCCTCGTAGTTCGAGGTATCAGGAGGTGGCAAAACAACAGACGGAAATGGAGAAGAAAGCGGTTGCGGGCAGGCAACTTTGCACAGTGCCCGTCTGTTTCATCTCACAACAGAACCATCAGCCATACGTACAACATACGAGCGGGGCGCTGCCTGTCGAATAACGACAGCTGGAGCTGACCAGCCACCATCCGGTATCTTGATCCTGACAGTGTCTGCCGGGGATAACACGGGCAAATCAGTGGCATGAGCATCATAGCCCTGCTTTTGCTGGTTTCGGAGCTGCTGCACCTTCTGCAGCACCGGGAGGTGAGCCAGGTTGGGCAAGTGTATGGCTGGAAGTGTCGTCCGCAGGTCCCTGTTCATTGGGAGTTGAGCCGGCGACATGCCCTGTACGCAAGCAGCGCAAGGTAGATGTCAGAAGCAGAATCCGTGGCCTTGCAGATGAGCTGTTTCACAATGTGCACCCCATTTTCAACCTTCCCATTGGACTGTGGATAGTGTGGGCTGGAAGTTACATGTTTGAAATGGTATGACTTGGCAACATAGACCACTCGTGGCTGTTGAAGCACGGGCCATTGTCGCTCATGACAGTGTGGGATACCATGCCTGGGAAAACGTCTCCTTACAGGCCTTGATGATGGTCCGAGATGTGAGGTCTGAGAGCTTCACGACTTCAGGGTAGTTCGAGAAATAGTCAATATTCAAAACGTAGTCACGACCATTCGCACGAAAGGTCGATGCCAACCTTGGACCACAGGGAGGTCTAGATTTCATGCTGCTGGAGCGTCTCCTTGCTCTGTGCTGGCTGGAAGTGTTGACAGTTCGCACAGTTGAGGACCATGTTTGAGATGTCCTGGCTAATACCGGGCCAGTAGACAGCCTGTCCGGCTCTGCATCTGCACTTCTCGACACCCAGGTGTCCCTCATGGATTTGGCAGAGCACCAAGCTCTGGAGACTGAGTGGAATGACAATCCGGTCCAGCTTGAGGAGGATACCATCTCTCACCGTCAGGTCATCCTTTACATTGTAAAACTGAGGACCCTGCCCTTTCTGCCAGCCATTGGCGAGGTGGTGCATGACACGCTCCAAGAGGGGGTCTTTGGCTGTCTCCTCGCGGATACGAACCACCTTCTCATCAGACGCCGGGAGGGTGCTAGCACACAGCTGCACCTGTGATTCAATCTGCCGGATGATTTCCAGCGGTTCACTAGGCAATGTGAGGGAGGGGGACAATGTATCAGCGATGATGAGCTCCTTGCCAGGCGTGTACACTAAGTCAAAGTCGTACCTTCTGAGTTTAAGGAGGATGCGCTGCAACCGAGGCGTCATGTCGTTCAGGTCCTTGTGGATAATGTGGACCAGAGGCCTATGATCCGTCTCGACTGTGAATGTCTGCAGGCCGTAGACATAGTCGTGAAACTTGAGATTGCCAGTGAGAAGACCCCGTGTCGCGTCTTTTCGTCCGACGTCACTTCGTCCAACGACACTTCGTCCACGTCTTTTGGTCCAACGTCTTTTTGTCCGCACGTCTTTTGGTCCAACGTCTTTTTGTCCAATTATACAATTACAAATAAACTCCGTAGAAAACAAGGTATAATCTCTTCAATGAGAATTTAATTGATAAAATGCAAGTACAATACAGCAAGTAAATCTAAAAGTTTACTATGAGAATTTAATTGATAAAATGCAAGTAAAATACAGCAGAAGTTGAAAAATGCAGTTAAAAATTCTAAAAGTTTACTAATTTCAGGAAAATTCCTGAAAGATATCATATCACTTAGAAAATACAGTTGGAAAATGTAGTTAAAAAATCTAAAAGTTTACTAATTACTTAAAATTGATGCAAATTGTATGCAACATTCCTCAAAAAATCAATTTTTGTTGTAGAATCATATTCAACGACCAATCTTTTGAGGCGTTCAGTTATTTTCTTATATCGCGTACATGAAGTCGACTGATCTCCCCGAAGAATTTGAGCCTTTTTGCCTATTATGAACCATTCCTCTTCCTTCAGAGTTTTGATTAACCTCCAAATATTCAAATGAGCTCCACCCGCCGAACGCTTTATCGCAGAATGAAACCCCTCAGCAGCATTATTTGTTCTCGGTAGATCTTGTAGAACACGCTGATTAACATTCCATACAGCTGTCGGGAATGTAGGTGTTTCTCTCCTTCGTCTAGCACCACGTCCTCTCACAATGCCTATGTAAGTCAAGTCGAAGTAAACGATGAATTCAGCAGGTATTTCTTCATCGTCTATCAAATCTTCATAAGCCTCTTCGACATCTTCAACGGGGAGGAAAGCTAATGCTGAAAAACATCGAATTTTAAGACAGAATTCAGAGTCTGTATCGTATTTTTCTTTGAGGCCTAAATCTGTAGTTTTTCGAAACACTGATTGGCTCAAATGAAACAAACATGCCACGACAGATGAATTAAGGAATGATGAATTAATTGCCTTGTGAACTGCAACTTCGAAATCTGCCATGATATCAATCGGATCTGCATTAGTATGCATAATTTTCAATTGGTCAAAAAATAATTCGTATGTCTGCTTTCTTTTATTCGGCAGTAATGCAAAGACCTGTGGAAAATTGCTACCTTTAACTTCATGGACAAGTTAAAGGAAAGAGAACGATAATAACTATCCTTTAACGAGGCTCGTTAAAGGAAAGAGAACGATAATAACTATCCTTTAACGAGGCTTGTTAAAGGAAAGAGACCAGTAATAAAAATCCTTTATTACATATTATACCTTGCTATGTGCATTAGAGAAGATATTATACCTTGATTTCTATTTACAAAAAGTCAAGTTACAAAAAGTCTTTGACAAAAAAAATCATCGGACAAAGAAACGTAACAAGTCACAAAAAGTATTTGATTAAAAAAATCATCGGACAAAAAGACATAGGACCAAAAGACGTTGGACCAAAAGACGTGGACGAAGTGTCGTTGGACGAAATGACGTCGGACGAAAAGACATAGCACCGAAGACCCAGGCATTCCTTCTCTATTTGCACATACCTTGTTTTGAAGGGGAATCATGGCCCTTGATGCACAGGCTACTGGTGCCCAGGATGAAGTGCTATCGCGTTGAAGCAGCACCGTACCGATGCCATCCTGGCTCGCATCTGTCGAGATCTTTGTCTCCCTGTGCTGCCTTCCACTCAAAGGCAGTGGACTTTTTCACCAGGTTTCGTAGGGCCATGGTGTGTGAGGCCATGTTTGGGATGAACTTGCCCAGAAAATTGACCATGCCCAGGAAGCGCAACACCGCCTTCTTGTCTTCAGGGACCTTCATGGCTTTGATGGCCTTGACCTTGTCTGTGTCCGGGCGCACGCCCTGCTGAGAGATCTGGTCACCTCGGAACTTGAGTGTCGACATGTCAAAGCAACATTTGGACCTGTTCAGCTTCAGGCCATTGGCATGGACACGGCGGAATACCTGCTGGAGACGGGAAACATACTCTTCAGGGGTCGTGGGCCATATGATGATGTCGTCCACGTACACACGAACCCCTTCAATACCCTCCACCATCTGCTCCATGATGCGATGGAAGATCTCTGATGCCGAGACAATGCCAAACGGCATGCGGTTATAGCAGTGTCTGCCAAACGGTGTGTTGAAGGTGCAGAGCCTCCTGCTGGACTCATCCAGCTGGATTTGCCTGAATCCATGTGACGCATCTAACTTGGTGAAAGAACGTGCGTGTGCCATCTGATTGGTGAGTTCCTCCCGCTTCGGGATGGGGTAGTGTTCACGCATTATATTCTTATTGAGATCCTTCAGTCTGTATATCATTATCTGCATGTCTGCATATCGTGACAGGTACCCTGCCCAGTGGGCGTGCCCCTGGGAGCCTCTGATCCCCTGGGAGACCCCCACGATGCCGTTCTGCCTGGTACCTGTTTGTGGAATCAGTACCGAACGGCGCCCGCCTGAGGTCTCTGAGGGGAAGGGAGATTGATCCCACACCTCGGGAAACTGAGGAAAAGACCAGCTGCCTCGCTTTAATATGTCAATTTCTGCAAAGTGACCCCGCCCACAATGGGCAGGATTCACATCACAACGTCTCGAGAGATCACGTTAGATGTCACGGGACGTTGTGAGCCGGGTAGATCCCGAGACCGGCGGTCTCCCCGGCTTTTATCGTCCACGCTGAGCCGCGGTGAGCTGCTTTTCGGGCGCAGCGTGGCCATTGGATCGCGCCCTGAGTGTTGCCGTGGGGACTGAATTGCGGCTCTTCCCGTTCCCTTGGGGGCGCTATTCAGGAAGCGAGTCAGGACATGCAAATGAGCCAGTGCTCTTCCCCCGGGAATCAGAGCAATTCCCATTCCCGCTGGTGTCTGATTCGCTGGGGCCTGAATTAGCGCTGGAGAGCCTGACAAGCTGGAGCTGTTTATAAACGCTCCGCTCCCCAAACACTCCCATTCCAGCCAAGAAGGTGGCTCCACGGAGACCTGCCCCCAGACTTTCTGAGTCAGTGGCCAATCGCATGCTGGACGTGGTGGAGCAGAGGCAGGACACCCTCTTCCCCAGGGTGGGCAGGAGACCCAAGCCCACCATCATCAACAGGGCCTGGGAGGAGGTGGCAGAGATGGTCAGTGCTGCCAACCTCACCAGGAGGACTGGGGCCCAGTGCCGACAAACGATGAACGATCTCCTGAGGGCAGCTCGGGTGAGTCACCACCTCTGTGTCCCTGGCATCACTCCTGTCCCTCACTCCTCAC
Organism: Scyliorhinus canicula; assembly: GCF_902713615.1. Classification (NCBI taxonomy): domain Eukaryota; kingdom Metazoa; phylum Chordata; class Chondrichthyes; order Carcharhiniformes; family Scyliorhinidae; genus Scyliorhinus; species Scyliorhinus canicula. The sequence goes on from NC_052158.1 coordinate 5,435,460, forward strand.
AACCCACCTGCCTGCATCTCCCTCACACCCCACCCTGCACCAAACCCCAACACCTGTATTGTCCTCTTTGGCCTGGTGCCTGGCACACACATGCCACCAGCTACAGACCTCCCGTAGAACTCACCTCCATGCGTCTCACCATGTCCTTTATGTGTTCCCGAGGACAAGGTGACCCTCAATCACCGGGAGTGGCAGAAAACCGGCGGGGGCATCCCAGACCTGAGAGTGCAAACCCCCGGGGAACAGAAGGCGATGGAGCTCGCGGGCGAGGCAGAGGAAAGGGCCGTCTCAGAAACAGAGGTCGGCATGTGGTAACCAAGTGAGAGCCCAATGCAAAGCTGATGTCCCAACAGCAACTGAGTGACCCCCTCTCCCACAGACCTCTCCTTCCCAAGATCTCACCGTGTCTCTTGTCTTTGGTCTTGCGGGATCACCATCAGACGAGGCCGGGCCGTCCGGGGTCGCTGACCCCCAGCCACATCCCCAGAACACCCCGGAGCACCAGTCCGGGGAAGACACCGACTTCCTCGTCACTGCTGTCACCTGCACCCTCCACCATCGCAGAGACTATCACCTCGGGGGGCATTTTAGTGAAGAGGCTCCTGGGTCACCTTCTGGTGCTCACTTCACACAGGCTGCAGCACATCAGGTGGAGGCAGGGACTCCCGAGGGAGCGAGCGGTCGGAGGGCTGCCCGATCCCAGGAAGCAGCTGTAGCCCGGACAGGTATCGAGCTTCTGGGATGTATGGCGGGGGCAGGGCCCCAGGACACTTGAACCTGGCGTCACCCTCAGTGAGAGGTGGCAGGAAACGGGGCCAGAAGTGTGAGGCCGCCGTGTATGTCAGCTTACCCAGTGAGTGAGCCGTTACCACTCACTATCTCCCGAAACCCCCTCCCCACAAGCTATATGGGCCTGTGAGATGGATTGGCCGGCACACATGCAGGGATGACCCAGGCGGACAGTGGAATGTGATCCTAAAGGCAGGAGTGAGACTGTGTCAAACGATGAGGAGATCCAGAGCTCATCTCCCAGCGAGTCGTCATCATCCTCCGTCCCGTGGACAAGACCCGCTGATACTGCCAACCCAGCGCCAACACCCTGTGGGGATACTGGTAGGACCCTCGGAGGGAGGGAGGGGGAACTGGGGTAGTGGGATGGAGTGAAGGGAGGAGGGACAGGGGAGGTGGAGTGAAAGGAGGAGGGACGGGGAAGGTGGAGTGAAGGGAGGAGGGACGGGAAAGGTGGAGTGAAGGGAGGAGGGACGGGGAAGGTGGAGTGAAGGGAGGAGGGACAGGGAAGGTGGAGTGAAGGGAGGAGGGAAGGGGAAGGTGGAGTGAAGGGAGGAGGGACGGGGAAGGTGGAGTGAAGGGAGGAGGGACGGGGAAGGTGGAGTGAAGGGAGGAGGGATGGGAAGGTGGAGTGAAGAGAGGAGGGATGGGGAAGGTGTTAGTGGCTTTGAGGAAAGGGCACCACATGGAAGTTGGGGGGGATGGTATGGGAGGTCGGACAGGGCGGGGGAGCTGCCGGTGACCCTAGTTGGCCAATTGAGAGGTGATGAGGTTGTCCCGTGTGCGGCGGCCCTGGAGCACACGTTGGGCGGCCTGTCCTGTCAGCCCGGGCGTCCTTCCTCCTCCAGCATGTCGCCCTCTGCTGGCTGATGTTATGAAGGACACAGCAGGCCAGCAGGATGTTAGAGACCCTCCTGGGGCTATATTGCAGATTCCCACCAGAGCGGTCCAGCCATTGGAATGGCTTCTTGAGGATGTCGATGCTCCGCTCAATGACGCTCCAGGTTTCTGCATCGGCCTCGTTATAACGGGTCTCCGCGTCGGTCTGGGGCCTCTGGACAGGTGTCATTAACCATGACCTCAGCAGTTAACCCTTGTCGCCAAAGAGCCAACCCCTCACCTGAGGGAGCACCTCGAAGGTGCCGGGAACCGACGAGTGCGCCAGGATGTAAGCGTCGTGCCCGCTGCCTGGGTATCGGGGGCAGATGTGTGTGATGTCCAGCTGGTGGTCACACACCAACTGCACATTCAGGGAGTGGAAGCCCTTCCTATTGATGAAGGGCCCCCCGTGATGATCCGGTACTTGTAGAGGGACATGCGTACCATCGATCATCCCCTGGACCTGGGGCATGCCAGCGATGGAGGGAAATCCTGCTGCCCGGGCATCCTGCTGTGCCTGGTCTAGACTGAAGGTTATATAGTCCGCTGCCCGGGTGCATAGGGCACCCGTCACCGCGCGGATGTACCTGTGAGCCGATGTCTGCGAGATCCCAGACAGGTCCCCACTCGGCCCCTGGAAAGTCCCAGAGACAGAGAGGTTCAGGGCGACCGTCACCGTGATGGCCACCGGGAGCAGGTGGCCTCCTCCAAACCCCAGCAGTGCCAGCTGCACCACCGCCTGGCACAGGTGGCACCTGGTCTCACTGGTTAGCCGATGTCTTCGGCGGCACAGGCGGTCCGGCAGCTCCTCGAAGGACAGGCGCCGATGGTAAACACGTGCCCTGATGCGGTGCCTCCTTCACACCTCCTCCTCGGCCTGTTGGACGGCCGGCACTCGAGCCTTACCGGCTGGGCCCTGCTCTTCTGGGGCCGGCTCCTCTTGTGCAGGATCCTCCCTGAGCAGGCCCTGTGCCTCCAGCCTCCGTGTGTCCGTAACGGGAGCTGCGGCCAGGTAGATAGCGAGCATTCCTGGCTCCGCTCCAAAATTCATTCTACGCAGGGAGGGAATAGAGACGACATGTTAGCACGATGAGTATTCCCGAACCCATCCCGATCCAACAGGCTACACGGTGACCCTGAGTTGTACTTCAGCTCCACCCTCCACATGTCCCCACAACCCCCACCCCCACCCCTCAGCCGCTCCCCCCGATATGTTGCTGTCCGCACTGCACCCCTGCCCCCATCAGTGAGGGGCACCGGGCCTGTGATGTGGGGAGGCTCTATCCTCACCGACCATCCCTGTCGACAGGGGTACCGGTGGGTGACGAAACCCGTGTCAGCGACAGGCTCTCTGGCCCGTGTCCTGTTTCCTCCAGTGGGGTTTACTGTGGGTCTCCTCACTGGGTGGGCCGTGTGTTATCCCACCAGCAGGGTGGCACCTGGTTGTGGGGTGGAGAGGGTCACCGTGTGCCACCAATCGCCTCCATGCTTAGAGGCTTGTGTGTGGGCAGGTCCTACAGATGGGGGTGAGGCAGGGAAGTGTGTGTCTGCTGGGAGCTTAGCTGCAGTGTGATGTGGGTCCTGGGTGTGACACACAGGTTGTTACAACCTGTCCGGGGGCAGGGTGGATGGGAGCAGGGGCGCGGTGGGCAGGCAGGGCTTGGAGACAGCTGGTGGTCCTGAGGGGTGGGCTGGCTGATAGTGTGACTGGTGAGGCCTCTGCCCTGAGAGGGGCAGTGTGCCAGGGAGGGTGCCAAAGGCCACGGTGCATGTGTCCTTTGTTTGGGGTGAGCTCTGCTATTCCCCTGCTTCCCCTGCAGTGGGGCTGAGCTTCTGATGAGGGAACTGAGGAGTGGCAGCACCTGGTGTGTGACTGATTGAGCTTGGCCACGCCCATCCCGGTGATGGCTCAGCCGGGGTCTGAGGCTTTCCAGAGGGGCGGCCTGGGTGGGTTCCCAAATGACCAGAGGCTCTGTGAACATTTCCAGGACACAGTGAGCAGTCAGCAGAGTGAGCAGCCAGGGGCCTGTGAGAAGCAGCAAAGGGGTGTGTTTAAAACCCAGACTGCAGCAATGGGGGTCTGAGCCAGGCCACCCCGATCCCGAGGGGGACACCCCGAGTGCACAGACCTGTCACCAAGTCGCTCCCCGTTACTCCCCCCGGCCCAGGCAGCCCCCCCCCCCCACAGCAAGTCCGACAGTTATTGAGGCTTTTTGAGAGTTTATTACCCTCTCTCTGCCCCTCAGCAGCCATGGAGCCCAGTCCCCGTTTGGAAATATTTGCACTAATTCACACCCGCGTGACGTCTACCTGAGAGGGGCGGAGCATCGTGGAAGGGCGGAGCATACTGTGTCCAATCCGCTGATTAGATTTAAATCTATGTCAATGAGGGTTTTACATGGGCCCGCTGCAGGGCACAAACTTTGATTTCACCGCCAGGGAGGGACTGGAGCCTGGCGTCGGAATCAGTGCCGGGCACAAACCTCGATTTGTGCATTACGCCCGATTCTCCGCCCGATCACGCTTCTGGTGTCGTGAAGCGGAGAACCCGCCATATTTGTTTCCATGGAGCAGAACGGAAATATCTCGGTGTTGAGATCTACTTCTAAATTTGAGAAGAGATTAGTTTATTTTCTCACACACACACACAGACACACACACAGTCTCACACACACATCAGGTCGGCTTATGTTGAGGAACAGGAAATCACATCAAAAATGGAGAAATCTTCCCCAGATCCTCAGCGAGTCCCTCCCCCTGATCCCCAGTGAGTCTCTCCACCGATCCGCAGTTAGTCTCTCCCCCCGATCCCCAGTGAGTCTCTTCCCCACGATCCCCAGTGAGTCTCTCCCCCCGATCCCCAGTGTGTCTCTCCCCCCGATTACCAGTCTCTCTCCCAATCCACAGTGGGTCTCCCCCGATCCCCAGTGAGTTTCTCCCCCGATCCCCAGTGAGTCTCTCCCCCGATCCCCAGGGAATCTCTCCCCCTATCCCCAGTGAGTCTCTCCCCGATCCCCAGTTCGCCTCCCCACGATCCCCAGTGAGTCTCCCCCGATCCCCAGTAAGCCTCTCCCCTGATCCCCAGTGAGTCTCTCCCCCCAATCCACAGTGAGTCTCTCCCCAGATCCGTAGTGAGTCTCCTCCCGATCCCCAGTGAGTCTCTCCCCCCCGGATTCCCAGTCTCTCTCCCGATCCCCAGTGAGACTCTCCCCCTATCCCCAGTGAGTCTCTTCCCCACGATCCCCAGTGAGTCTCTCCCCCCGATCCCCAGTGAGTCTCTCCCCCCGATTCCCAGTCTCTCTCCCAATCCACAGTGAGTCTCCCCCGATCCACAGTGGGTCTCCCCCGATCCCCAGTGAGTTTCTCCCCCGATCCCCAGTGAGTCTCTCCCCCGATCCCCAGTGAATCTCTCCCCCTATCCCAGTGAGTCTCTCCCCAATCCCCAGTTAGCCTCCCCACGATCCCCAGTGAGTCTCCCCGATCCCCAGTAAGTCTCTCCCCTGATCCCCAGTGAGTCTCTCCCCCCAATCCACAGTGAGTCTCCCCCCGATCCGTAGTGAGTCTCCTCCCGATCCCCAGTGAGTCTCTCCCCCCGATTCCCAGTCTCTCTCCCGATCCCCAGTGAGACTCTCCCCCTATCCCCAGTGAGTCTCTTCCCCACGATCCCCAGTGAGTCTCCCCGATCCCCAGTGAGTCTCCCCCGATCCCCAGTGAGTCTCTCACCCCGATCCCCAGTGAGTCTCTCTCCCGATCACCAGTGAGTCTCTCCGCCTGATCCCCAGTGTGTCTCTCCCCCCTGATCCCCAGTGAGTCTCTCCCACCGATCCCCAGTGAGTCTCCCCTACGATCCCCAGTGAGTCTCTCCCCCCCGATTCCCAGTGAGTCTCTCCCCCCGATTCCCAGTCTCTCTCCCGATCCCCAGTGAGTCTCCCCCGATCCCCAGTGAGTCTCCCCCGATCCCCAGTGAGTCTCTCCCCCGATCCCCAGTGAGTCACTCTCCCCGATCCCCAGTGAGTCTCTCCCCCGATCCCCAGTAACTCTCTCACCCCCGATTCCCTGTGAGTCTCTCCCCCCCAATCCCCAGTGAGTCTCTCCCCGATCCCCAGTGAGACTTTTCCCCCATCCCCAGTGAGTCTTTCCCCCCGATCCTCAGTGAGTCTGCCCCGATCCCCAGTGAGTCCCTCCCCAGATCCCCAGTGAGTCTCTCCCCCGATCCCCAGTGAGTCTCTCCCCCCGATCCCCAGTGAATCTCTCCCCCCGATCCCCAGTGAGTTTCTCCCCCAGATCCCCAGTGAGTCTCTCCCCAGATCCCCAGTGAGTCTCTTCCCCGATCACCACTGAGTCTCCCCCGATCCCCGGTGAGTCTCTCCCCGATCCCCAGTGAGTCTCTCCCCGATCCCCAGTGAGTCTCTCCCCGATCCCCAGTGAGTCTCCCCCCCAATCCCCAGTCAGTCTCCCCCGATCCCTAGTGAGTCTCTCCCCTGATCCCCAGTAATTCCCCCATGATCACCAGTGAGTCTTTCCCCCCGGATCCCCAGTGAGTCTCTCCCCCCTATTCCCAGTGAGTCACCCCCCCCCCCCCCCCCCCGGATCCCCAGTGAGTCTCTAATTTTCTGTTTTTTCTCCCAGTCTCTGTGACCCTGGATGTGGAAACAGCAAATCCCCGGCTCGAGGTGTCTGAGGATCTGAAGAGTTTGAGACGGATCGGGATCCAGAGGAGTCTCCCTGACACCAGGAAGAGGTTTACACACTGGTCCTGTCACTGTGTGCTGGGATCAGAGGGATTCACATCGGGGAGACATTACTGGGAGGTGGAGGTGACGGGGAATCAGGGCTGGAGTCTGGGAGTAGCCGCAGAGTCTGTGAAGAGGAAGGGCTGGATCAGACTGATCCCAGAGACTGGATTCTGGACCATTGGTCGGGGCGAGGATCTGATTTATATAAATTCCTCTCCTCGATCCCATCTCCCTGTCGGTCAGATCCCCGGGAAGGTGGGAGTTTATCTCAGTTATGAGTCTGGGACACTTTCATTTTACAACGTGGACACCAAGTCCCATCTCCACACCTTCACTGGGAATAAATTCACTGAGAAACTTTATCCTTTCTTCTGGACTTGGGATGAAAACCAGTTTCTGAGAATCTGCTCCGGTTCTGATCGAGACCCGAAAAGGGGCGGGGCCTCAGAGTGGTGACATCATCACTGACATCACAAGGTCAGGGGTCGGGGGTCAGAAATCACTGTTTTTTTTAATAAAGTTTTTTATTTAACACAAATTTGTAACAGTTACAGCGAGAAACATGGCCCTGTGCAAAGAGCCTTAACATAGTGAAAACGAACATTGGGAAAGAATAAACATGTTAATAAGTGTTGAAGCCAAAGATCCTTCCATAGGGCACTTTCCCTGCCAGCTCTGTTTGCCCATGCCACCCGTATTCAACTAAACTAACTAACGTGGCCCTAACCCTCTTCCCCCTCCCCACCCCCCTCTGCCTAGTCTCCCCTCCTCCCCAAGGCCTGACCTGCCAGGTCAGCCCTGCGCTTGGCCCTAGCCTGCCCCGCCCCCCCCTCCGATCTCCCTGGTGCCCCCTGACCTACGCTAGCCACATTGACCCCTGCCCTTGGCGCCTACCTGTCTCCCGTCCTAGCGCTCAGGCCCTCCCCCCACCCGACAGGGACCCATTAACCTAATTGTGTCCCACCGTGCCCTTTCAAGTCCCGTAACTAGCCCCTAGCCCATCCCCCTATCAGAGGCCCCGATCTCGCGCCAAAAGGTACCAAGCACAGCCCCCCCCCCTCTCCCCCATTGCAATCCCCCCAAAGGACCCTAAACAGTGTGCCCTCCAGCCCCCACTCTCTGTCCAGGCTGAAAACAATCTTGGATAAAACATTACAGTACAGGATAGTTTAACAAACCGCCGCCATACAAAAGCTCTGAGAGCCCAAAGTCCTTTAGTTCCAGTCCAGCTTCTTCTTTTAGTAAAAGTCCTAATCAGAGCAATTTTGAGTTAACAGGCCGCCGCCACTGTACAGCACTGAAAGAACTAAGTGCCCATTAGTTCAAGTCCAACTTCTTGTCTTTAATAAAGGTCCAAACCTGTTCTGGTGTCTCAAAATAGTAGTGGAGTTCCTCAAACGTAACCCAAAGCTTTGCAGGATATAGCATTCCAAACCTCACCTCCTTTTTGTAGAGGGCTGCCTTTACCTTGATGAACCCTGCACGCCTCTTGGCCAGCTCCGTTCCCAAGTCCTGGTAAATGCGCACCTCGCAGTTCTCCCATCTGCTGCTCCTCTCCGCCTTGGCCCATCGCAGCACACGTTCCCTGTCAGCAAGCCAGTGAAAGCGGACCACCAAGGCCCTTGGTCGGTCGCCCGTCCTGGGCTTCCTTGCGGGGGCTCTATGTGCCCCATCCAACTCCAGGGGTTGAGGGAAGGCCTCCGGTCCCATCAGCGCCTCAAGCATACCCGTCACGTATGCGCCCACATCTGACCCCTCGCAGCCCTCGGGGAGGCCAACGATTCGTAAATTCTGCCTCCTGGCTCTGTTCCCCAGCTCTTCAAGCTGCTCCTGCATCCTCCTCTGACGGGCGTTCAGCTCCTCCACCTCGTGCTCCAGCTCCGTTACCGTGCCCGCCTGACTGGAAAGCTTCACCTCGACCTCCCTGAGCGCCTTCCCTTGGGCCGCCTGTGTCTCGACCATTCGGTCCATCACCGCTCTCATCAGGTCCAGCGTGTCCCTCCTCAGCTCGGCGAAGCAGTTCTTGAAGAACTCCATCTGCTCCTCCCTTGGCCAGTGAGCCTCCGCTCCCCGGTCCCCGCCGTCCGCCATGCTTGGCCGCCCGGCCTGGGGTCCCCGCTGCTCCCGCTTCGATCCTTGCCGCTCCACTCGACCACTTCTAGTCCAGCTGCCCATACCCCGGAAAGGAAGCCTCTTCCCTTTCGTCTCCTCCACCGATTCAGGCTGCCAGGTCCCAAAAAAGTCCGTTGACAAAGGTCCGTTTGCCCATCTCGGGCGGGAGCGATCCGACCTGCCCAGAAATCACTGTTGACAACAGGTTGTACTAAATGAGTCATTTAATTTCCAAATTGTAAAATCTCAATCAGACTGTAAATAACAACAACACAAATAGAAATGTCAGAGAATTAAAATAAAAACGAAATTAAATATCCTGAAATTTTGCTGGCCGTTCATTGTAGTGCCAATTTCAGCCACACGATGGTGATGTTGAGCTGTACAAAGACAGTAAAGTTTTACAGCGCAGTATCGCCACCTGCTGCTGGATACCTGGTACTGGCAGGAATACCAAAAACAAAAAATGCTCAAACACTCGCTGATCTGACAATTCAGGCAGCACCTTTCTTCACAACTGAATGAGAATTGGATCAGAAACAAAGGAGGGAAAATAAACATTAGCCTGGACTTTAAAAAAAATCTTTATTGTCACAAGTAAATGAAGTTACTGTGAAAATCCCGTCTTGAAGCCGCTGCAGTCCCTGAGGTGTAGGTACACCCACCGTGCTGTTAGGGAGGGAGCTCCAGGATTTGGACCCGGCAACACTGAAGGAACGGCTGATATATTTCCCAGTCAGGATGGGGAGTGACTTGGAGGGGAACCTCCAGGTGGGGGGTGATCCCAGGTATCTGCTTCTCTTGTCCTTCTAACTGGTGGTGGCCATGGGTTTGGGATCACTGCCTGTGCGGAGTTTTGCAGTAAAATGGACGATAGTCATGAGTAGCGATAATCAGCAAAGTGACAGGATATTGCTCGTTCAAACTTGAACAATTGCAAACCTTGCATTGATATAACAGCACCCTGCAAATAACACTGACAGCTTTTAAGATAAGTCACACGATACTCACATTTTAATCAATTAATTGTTTGATTATAACTTAACTAAACTAATCATTTAACATTAATTTCCGTACATTACAGAAGAATTCTGAAACAACATTCCAGTAACCATTATAATCAATTTCGATGAGCATTAAGTATTAAAGACCCAAGAAGTAGCGCTTTTGGCTGATATTTACACAGCTAGTTACATGTGGGAAAATGGTCATCTACTTACATTGAAATAAACCTGGACAAACTAAAGCTAATTGTTGGAAATTAACTGGGAGACCTGTAGAAATGTTTAACAAATCCTCAGAAAAGTTTTGTCAGAATAGGAAATGGGTTTTGAAATTGGAACAATGATACAGGTATGACAATCTCAGACCAGACCCCAATAGTTGCTGGGATACCAGACAGAAACCCCAATGTTTCATTTAATTTGTAAGATGCGAGGAAAGGATACTTTGCTCGAAGTGTGACTCCACACAAATAAGGATATGTTATATTGAAACAAACTTTATTACTAACACAGTCTGTGCAGAGTCTGCACGTCCTCCCCGTGTGTGCGTGGGTTTCCTCCAGGTGCTCTGGTTTCCTCCCACAGCCCAAAGATGTGCGGGTTAGGTGGATTGGCCATGCCAAATTGCCCGTAGTGTCCTAAAAAGTAAGGCTAAGGGGGGGGGTATAGGGTTTGAGTTACGGGTTACGGGTATAGGGTGGATACGTGGGTTTGAGTAGGGTACTCATTGCTCGGCACAACATCGAGGGCCGAAGGGCCTGTTCTGTGCTGTACTGTTCTGTGTTCTATGTTCTATAAACTAACTTTGACGTCATAAAAAAAGTAGCTTACAATGCTTAACAAGAAAGTGAAACACTTTAACTCCTAACTGGTATCTTTTTATCTCCAATCAAGGAAAACCCACAGAATCATAGAATTTACAGTGCAGAAGGAGGCCATTCAGCCCATTGAGTCTGCACCAGCCCTGGGAAAGAGCCCCACACCACCACCCTATCCCCTTTATCCCCGTAACCCAGTAACCTTTTTGGACAGAAACATTCACTCCCTCCACCTCCGATGGACAGTGTCAGCCGTGTGCACCATCGACAAGATTCACTGCAGGAACTCACCAAGGTTCCTCAGGCAGCACCTTCCAAACCCACGGCCACCACCATCTAGAAGGACAAGAGCAGCAGATACCTGGGATCACCCCCAAGGTTCCCCTCCAAGTCATTCACCATCCTGACGTGGAAACATATCGGAATTTCCTTCACTAACGTGGGTCAAAATCCTGGAATTCCCTCCCTAACAGCACGGTGGGTGTACCTGCACCCCAGGGACTGCAGCGGCTTCAAGACGGCAGCTCAGCACCACCTTGTCAAAGGGAAACTCGGGATGGACAATAAAACCTGACCTAGCTAGCGATGTCCAGAACCCATAATGGAAGAATAAAAACTGTTACAAAGCCTGGGGATTGCTGCATTTGGACATGAACTGCTTCAATATCTGAATAATAATCTTTTATTGTCACAAGTATGAAGTTACAGTGAAAAGCCCCTAGTCGCCACATTCCAGCACCTGTTCGGGGAGGCTGGTACAGGGATTGAACCCGTGCTGCTGGCCATGTTCTGCATTAACAAACCAGCTGTCTAGCCCACTAAGCTGAATCACCCCATTAGCTACGATGTTGAATGTTGGGCAATTAAGTCTCTGCCTGCTTACTCAGGTGGATATATAGGATCCCACTGAATCATTTTGAGTTGGGGAGAGTTCCCGTGTCCTGGTCAATATTTATCTCTCAATCAATATGGCTGTGAAATTTTTTAGATGCTAATTGACCTTTGAAGTCATGAACCAAATGGAGGATTTTCTTTTAAATGATGTGTGTGGTGTGAATTTAGTTTATTTTATATCACTGTTAAAAGGCACTAAATCTCTGTTTTAAGCAGAGTAAAAGGCAGCTTTGAAGAAGGTTAACTTTTTTATTTGAAACTGAAGTTAAGTTGTCAGCTTCCCCACCCCTCAGGGTTCTCAGACACTGAATAGAAACACAAGTTGCTGCAGTCCCAGAGGCTGCTTTCCCCTTTTTGAGAGAGAGCTGACTGGTGGTGGGTTTAACCTGAGGGTCACCACATTTCAGGCGAGGAGCAAGGTTGAACCTTCCTGAATAACCATAGCTGATATGGGAGTTGAACCCACACTGCTGGCATGGCTCTACATTACAAACCAGCCGTACAGCCAACTGAGCTAAACCAACTCCCTTTAACCCGACTCCCATTTGCCGTGTTATATTAGCCAATGTAAAACAATCTTACTTTTCAGTTCAGCGATGCTAGAATGCCCATTGCTGTGAATGTTTGTGAAACAAGTGCATTGAGTGAGAGAGTTCCAGCAGGCTGATAGCGATATGGTGAAGGGTTTACCAGGTGTGGGCCATGAAAGCAACGTGAACAATGTGAGGGATGAAGCAGAAATTCCACATTCTATACCACCCGCATGTCCTCACGCTTGGTGGAAAGCCGACTGATGGGGATTTTTTTGAGGGCCAGAATCGTCCCCCGAGCCTTCGTTTGTTAACAAAGGGTTTCTTGATATCACGATGAGTGGATCGAATTGGCTGAAGACTGGCTTCTGTGATGCTGGGGCCCTCCGGAAGTGGCCGAGGTGGATTATCTTCACCACGCAAGTAGTCCTGTATTATCGTGCACCAGGCTGACACCTCATTTTTAGCTCTGCCCAGTGCTGCGTCTGGATGCCCTCCTGTATTCCACATCAGGCATTTTCAAAGTTGGGGTCGTGACCCACGGGGCGGTGACGGGAGGGTTATAGAACATAGAACAGTACAGCACAGAACAGGCCCTTCGGCCCTCGATGTTGTGCCGAGCAATGATCACCCCACTCAAACTCACGTAACCCGTATCCCAACAATCCCCCCATTAACCTTACACTACGGGCAATTTATCATGGCCAATCCACCTAACCCGCACATCTTTGGACTGTGGGAGGAAACCGGAGCACCCGGAGGAAACCCACGCACACACGGGGAGGACGTACAGACTCCACACAGACAGTGACCCAGCCGGGAATCGAACCTGGGACCCTGGAGCTGTGAAGCATTGATGCTAACCACCATGCTACTGTGAGGCCCTTCGCGGCGTTCTCGATTGCGCAAATTTGCGCACAATAGCCGGCTTTTAACAATGCCGGCTGCGAGCGGCCTTCAAAATGACGGCTGCGACCTGATGGAACCATCAATTCACCAGACACGTGTTTCCGATATGAATCTCGGCTTTAATCGACTTACTTCAGAGCCAGCCTGTTACCCGTTGATGAACTCTTAGTGAACTCAGGCTGACTCTGGACAAGGGTATTTATACAGCTGCACTAGGGGGAGGAGTCTTGGGCGGAGCCAAGGGTGTAGCCCAGTACAAGTTCCTGAGTACTCCCAGAGCTACTCCCCCTAGTGGTAGGATAGCGCTACTGCGCTTACAAAGACAGTGCGAATTATCATATATATATATATATATTACATTCACCACACAACCATATAAAAAATTGTGGGTGCGCTGCCGTCATTTTGAAGGCGGTTCGCAGCCGGCATTGTTAAAAGCCGCCTGTTGCGCGCAAATTTGCGCAATCAGAGACGCAGGAGAAGACTCTTCTTTAAGTTGTAATTTAATGTTCCTGCCTGAAGGGAGGCAGAGAGCAGGTCACGCCTCCTGAACGTCGACATCACGGGCTTTGGGTGTGATTGCGATATTTTGCCAGCAGCAAACAAGGTAAGAGAAAATGGTGGGTCGCGAAGGTCAGCCGTCATTGGTTGCGAAGGTCGGCCGGTGTGGGTCGCGAATGTCGGCTGGCGTGGGTCATGAAGGTCGGCCGGCGTTGGTCACGAAGGTCGGCCGGCGTGGGTCGCGAAGGTCAGCCGGCGTGGGTCGCGAAGGTCGGCCGCCGTGGGTCGCGAATGTCGGCTGGCGTGGGTCGCGAATGTCGGCCGGCGTGGGTCGCGAAGGTCGGCCGCCGTGGGTCGTGAAGGTCGGCCGGCGTGGGTCGCGAATGTCGGCTGGCATGGGTCAGGAAGGTCGGCCGGCGTGGGTCGCGAAGGTCGGCCGCCGTGGGTCATGAAGGTCGGCCGGCGTGGGTCGCAAAGGTCGGCCGGCGTGGGTCGCGAAGGTCGGCCGGTGTCGGTCGCGAAGGTCGGCCGGTGTCGGCCGCGAAGGTCGGCCGGTGTCGGTCGCGAAGGTCGGCCGGCGTGGGTCGCGAATGTCGGCCGGTGTGGGTCGCGAAGGTCGGCCGGCGTGGGTCGGGAAGGTCGGCCGGCGTTGGTTGCGAAGGTCGGCCGGCGTTGGGCGCGAATGTCGGCTGGCGTGGGTCCCGAAGGTCGGCCGGCGTGGGTCGCAAAGGTCGGCCGGCCTGGGTCGCTAAGGTCGGCTGGCGTGGGTCCCGAAGGTCAGCCGGCGTGGGTCGTGAATGTCGGCCGGCGTGGGTTGCAAAGGTCGGCCGGTGTCGGTCGCGAAGGTCGGCCGGTGTCGGTCGCGAAGGTCGGCCGGCATGGGTCGCGAAGGTCGGCCGGCGTGGGTCGGGAAGGTCGGCCGGCGTTGGTCGCGAAGGTCGGCCGGCGTTGGGCGCGAATGTTGGCTAGCGTGGGTCGCGAAGGTCGGCCGGCGTGGGTCGCAAAGGTCGGCCGGCCTGGGTCGCTAAGGTCGGCTGGCGTGGGTCCCGAAGGTCAGCCGGCGCGGGTTGCGATGGTCGGCCGGCGTGGGTCATGAAGGTCGGCCGGCGTTGGTCATGAATGTCGGCTGGCGTGGGTTGCGAAGGTCGGCCGGCGTGGGTTGCGAAGGTCGGCCGGTGTCGGTCGCGAAGGTCGGCCGGTGTCGGTCGCGAAGGTCGGCCGCCGTGGGTCGCGAAGGTCGGCCGGCATGGGTTGCGAAGGTCGGCCGGTTAGTAAAAATGGGTCCCCGGAAAAAACTTTGAAAAACACTGCTCCACATTGAACCGGGCATAAGCTACTGGTTTGACGGTGTGATATCAGAGATTGATGACCACAAGTTTAGTAACTAAACAAACTGTTTATCGTAACAAATAAATTAAGTACAGAGTGCAAAAAATGTGCTCCCACGACTCCAGACTCAGACTGACTGGGAAAGCCCATGCTCATCCCCAGGATTCACACACTTCAGCAGAGATGTACATGGGACTGAATGGACAATTTATGTGCTGTAATATTTAACCATTTATAATAGAAATCTATCACCGACAACTATCTGTGACAACTGTTGTAGCCACACCACTATTCTGTCTGAGACCAATTCACTCAACGCAGGCTGGAGACCTCCCTGCTCTCTCAGTCTCAGTATCACACCTGTTATGGGCCAGGGTTTAGAGAACCCCAAAGTGTATCATGGAGTTCACCTGACCCACAACTTTTACTAGATTGTGGTTTGGGGAGCATATGGCCCACTCTACAGGTGTGGGTACAGCAGAAATGGAAAAGTACTTTTTAAAGCAAAACAATGTTTATTCTATGAACTCAAATTAACCTTTTTAAAACATACAGTGAACATCTTAGCAACCATTAATTCAAATACAACCCCAAAGAATACAACATTAAGTAATCCTTAAGCTGTCCTTTCAACATCCATAAGACTTTAAAAAACCTTTAAACAAAAGCACATCAGGTTAAAGACACTACTGAGAGCAGTTATTAGTTTTAAATCACCAAAGGATCGACTTACAGTCTTTAGGTTACAGAGAGAGAGACTAATACCCCTTCTGGCCGTGACTGCAACTATCCAGCTTCGAAAACGAAACTAAAACACACCCTGCAGCAAACAGCCTAAAACAAAAGTAAAAAGCTGACAGACAGCCCAGCTCCACCCACTCTCTGACATCACTGCAGTAATAAACACTCATTTCTTAAAGGTACTCTCACTCCAGATATTTATATAAACACCCATTTCTTAAAGGTACTCTCACATGACACACCAGTCAGTGCATTTATCCACTGGGCAATCAGGGCCACATGAGGAACTCTGAAATCTAAATCAGAATATAGTAATAATTCAGGACAGAGAGAGATCCCAATCATCGTCTCTCTCTCTCTCTAGAGAAATAAACAATAATAGAACGTCGGCCATCTGCTGTGAGACTGGGAACCCCAACAGATATGGATATAGATCAATAATCGAGTTTCCCAAACTTACTCCGACACTGACCAGCTGCATAAATTAATCAACTGAAAATTCAGATCCTTAGGTATCTCCTTATGCAAATTTCTAACATCACCACGTTAAAGTGTAACAGGTTTGTTTTGAATCACTAACTTTTGAAGCACTGCTCCTTGCTCAGGTGAATTCACCTGAGGAAGGAGCAGTGATCCGAAAGCTAGTGATTCAAAACAAAGCTGTTGGACTTTAACCTGGTGTTTTAAGACTTCTTACTGAGCTCACCCCAGTCCAACGCCGGCATGTCCACATCATGGCAAATTTCTAAAGCTAGTCTGTTAACTTATGAACTACTTGAGCAGGAAAGTCTCAAAGCCAATGTATAAAACAGCTTTCTTTACAAAGGAACAGAATATTTCCTCAAAATATGGACACGGACATGGGGTTGTTTCCTTAACTGTCTCTTCTTCTCCCGGTGAAGGATGATTGCAATGCTTCAATGTCCTTCGAAACAATGGGTGGAATCATCCTCTCCTGTTGGCAGGGGATGTGCTTGGCAACATAAGTAGACAATATGGCAGGAATGCCAAAATCCATAGTAGTCTGCGTTTGATACGTCCAATGTTGGGAACTGTTGCACGTTTTTCTTGGGTGTTACGTGTTTTATTGGCGTGTATTAACACGCCACTAGTAGTGATTCAATCACGTATGACATGGAGTACCATGTCATACATTTTGTGCACCAGGTCTGAACTTCACTGATCAGAGCTGAGCACGGGGGAGTTGGTGTGAGGGAAACATTGATGGCGGGGGTTGTGGGGGAAACGTGCCTTGCTTCCACACATAGAAATACAACATTTAACAGTAATAGGTAGGCTTCCATCATGGTCTTCTCTTCGTTCTCTTTCTCTTCCTTCTGTATGGTCGATCCTTGCTGTGAACCCTCTTTCGTCCTTCGAAAGCTATGGGATCAAGCACAGTATCTGTCAATACAAAGTTTAATATCCGTACTTGTTAGTGTATCTGTCCTTTAATTCCAATTGACCCATTAAAATGACTGGCCAAGTCACACCCTGTGACTCCCCTCATTTTTTTTTTCAAAAGCGAATTTTAGGAACAGAATACACCTAACAACTTTCCTCCTGCGAGCCGTCTCGCAGGCTTTGCTAATTTACCATCCGAATGTTCCTGGATGTAAATAGCATGTGGGATGGCGGCCTAAGGGCTACCTAAAGAAAAATGAAAACAAATTTGAAACAAAAGGGTTGCGTATGGGCCGCTACGGGTACGATTTGAATGGGATCCCCGGGTAGGGCGTGCTGTGCCGTACCCGAGCTTGGCTGACCAAAGTGGGTTCTCAGACAGGGCGGGTCCTCAGTGCCGTTTGTCCACTGCCTGAGTAACCTGGATTAAACGGGCAAGAATGTGTTTACCGTGGGTTTGCAGCCTCTATTCGCCGAATAGAGGGGCACCTAAAACAAGGGAGGAGCCAAGATGCTCCAACATCTGAAAACAGTGAACTGAAGTTCTCCGAGATATCTGCAGATAAACTAGTGTGCGTGTGAGGTCACAATCAAACCATTGGGTTGGGAACCGAAGTTCTCAAAAGTATCGGCGGACAAGCTAAAGTGCGTGCGAGGTGGTCACAAGCTTTTCGGCTGAAAAGAAGGTGTCCAACCTCCAACTGAACCAATAACATTAAAACAAACAAACATAAACTAACGAAAAAAACATACGTGCAGGTTCCATCAGAAAGGATATGGCTTCCCTCAAGCGGTTCCTATCTTACATCATCTGGACACCTCACTTTTTCTCTGCCTCTGTGAACAGGGTCACAAAGGGGTTGCCGTATCGGGATTCAGACACCGTGTCGTCCTGCTCTCCCGGATCCCACACCCTTGTGTGGATCAGGCATGCAATTTTGTAATTATGTGACCGGGGGTTACTTTCATCGTTGCGGACAAGTCTGTATGAATTGTCCCTGTGCCAAAGTGTTGGGTCTAAACTTGAATGGGTATTGTCGGGGTAGTCGGGGTCGGGTGGTGGGTCTGGATATTTGATATAAGTGACTTCCATGGGGTCACTGGAGTCGGGGTCATAGTCGCTGCAGTGTGGGCTGTAGGGTTGTGTGCTGTGGCTGTCCTCAAAGTCAGTGTCTGTATCGCTGTCTCTGCTGCGGCAGCTTGTGGGCGTTTCGGGGCGTGGTCTGTCGTGGTCAGTGGGCGGAGTCGTGGGCGAGTCCGATGAAGAAGTGGTCTGTGAGGGGGATGGTGGAAACGTGTCTCTAGTGGGCGGGGTGAGGTGTTCTGCTGCGTCTAGCAGGACATGGTGTGCATGGTTAGACTGTGTTCCATTTGCCTTTAGCTGGTTAATATGGAACCACGCGGTCTTTCCGTTGGGGTATTTTATCCTGTAAACTGAGGGGCTAATTTTGTCCAAAATTGAATACGGGCCGGAATATTTTGGTGCCAAAAAACTGCTGGGGTTATATACAGATAGCATTACCTGTTGCCCAACCTGGAATTCTGTGGGGTGTACGTTCTTATTAAAACAGGTTGTGCTTTGTCTGCGCCGTTTCCCTAGTTGAACTGCGGCTGCGATCTGTGCAGACCTCACAGTTTCAACTAGGTCTTTAACAGCTTTCTCATGGGTGAGGGCCGTCACTTCGGGGCTAGTCATGTCCAGTCCTAAAAGGAATTCTGTACCTTTCATAGGGCGTCCGGTCATGAGTGTGTGTGGGGTGAAACCTGTAGATGTGGAAACCGTATTTCGGATAAACATGAGTGCAAATGGGAGTACTGAACATTCCCAGGGGGGGATGACCTATGGTGGCTTCTAACTTTTATAATGCCGAAGGTTCTGTCCTTCGCTTTGTCTAGAATGTGGCGGAGTAAAGGGGCTGATGGAAGGGGTTTCCCGTCTGCGGAGACAAAACCTCGTGTCCTCCACAGGGGTAGAAAATCTGTCAGACTGTTGCAGACATATAGACTGTCCGAATATATGTCCGCCGGGCTGGGGAAAGAATCGGGGTGGTCCACTATGTATGCTATGGCCGCGAGCTCTGCTGCCTGCGCGCCTAAGTGATCTGGCAATTTTAAAGCTATTTCTTCGAGTGCGTGACCCTGTGCGTCCTCGACATAGATGCCGCATCCAGTGATACGCTCACCATCTAAAACCGTGGATGAACCGTCCACGTATATCCGTAGTGGGCCACACGTGTCTGTGGGTTGGGGGCTTTGTCTTGGGTTCCCTATCTTCCTGGGGGGTGTCTTCGCTATGAAGGGTCCTGTGTTGTGTAGGGGTGCTACAATTTCACATTCATGGGGCTGTCCTGGGTATTGGAGGTTGTCGGCTAAAAATGAGTGTGTGCGGGTCCGTTTTACCGTAATGTCGCGTCCTTGTAAGAGTAGTGTCTACCTAGCTGCCCTAATCTGGCTAACTGAACCGTCCTTCAGTCGACCGTCTAGGAGTAACTGTGTGGGGGTGTGCTCGGTCAAAATGGTGATGGGGTTGAGTCCGGTGATGTAGGAGAAGTATTGCACTGCCCAGAAAACTGCAAGGAGGTGCCTCTCGCAGGCTGAAAATCCTTGATCTACTGGGTCTAAAAGTCGGGAGGCATAAGCCACTGGTCTTAGCTGCTCGTGCCGTTCCTGAAGTAACACGGCCGAGAGGGTCAGATCTGTGCTCGCTACCTCTATTGCATAGGGGGAAAGGTGGTCTGGGACTTGTAGCGCGGGTGCTGCGCTAAGGGCTTTCTTTAACTCCTCCACAGCCTCTGTATGTTGCGGAAGCCATTCCCAGGGGGCTCCTTTCTTAAGGAGGTCTGAGAGTGGGGCTGCCTTTGTCGCGAATCCATCGATGTGGTTCCGACAGTAACCAACCAGTCCTAAGAACGACCGGAGGGCTGAAACATTCTGGGGAAGGGGCAATTTGACAATCGAATCAATTCTTTTGAATTCGATCTTGCGTTTGCCATGTGTGATGACTGTACCCAAATACATCACTTTATTTTCCAAAATCTGTGCCTTTCTTGGGTTAACTTTACATCCAATCTCGGTTAAAAGTTCCAGGAGCTCGGCCAGAAGCGTAATGTGCTCTGCCTTTCTGTCTGTCTGCAGTAGTAGGTCGTCCACATACTGTACCAGACATTCAGGGCGGGAAAATTTTTCTAAACCATTCGCCAGCTGTCGGTGGAAAATGGAGGGGGAATTGTGGAATCCTTGTGGGAGGCATGTCCACGTATACTGTTGTGCTTTGAAAGTGAAGGCAAATTTGTACTGGCACGCTTTTGCCAATGGGATTGACCAGAAGCCATTGCTAATGTCCAATACCGTGAAGAATTTGGAGTTGAGTCCCTGTTTGAGCATGGTCTCGGGACTTGTTGCTACCGTGGGGGCTACTGCTGGGGTTACTTTATTGAGCTCCCGATAATCAATGGTCAGACGCCATGATCCGTCGGGCTTTCTCACTGGCCAAATAGGGGCATTATTGGTGGAGGCTACTGTTCTAAGTACCCCTTGCTCCAATAAGCTACCTATTACCTTCTCTATTTCTCCCTCTGCCTCTAGGGGAAATCTGTATTGTTTCTGTGGTCGGGGGTCAGGTCCGGTAACGTGAATTTGTCCAGTCATTCTGCCGCAGTCATGCCGGTGACTGGCAAAAGCTGTCCTGTGTTTGTGTAATACTGCCTTTACTTGTCTGTCCGTGTTTAGTGCAGTCAGGTCAAATGAATAGTCGCCTACTGCGCTAATCCGATTAGCGTACTCTCCAACTGTGAGAGTAGCGGGTGCTCTGTCTGATCTCGCCATTCGCCAGACACACTGGTTAACTGGGTCAAACGACAGGCTATGGGCATTCATAAAATCTATCCCCAGTATGTGTTCTGCTGTCCGGGGAAGATTTACTAGAACGACGGGGTGTTTGGTGGAAATGTTCCCTAGCTGGATTGCTACGGGTGCTGTAATGTGTCCCTGCTGCGAGTGTTCTGTGAAACCGCTAAGTGTGATGGTGAAGGTGGTCGGCCACGTGTCTGCCTGTGCCGCGGTGGTGGAATTAATCGTGGTGCGGGACCCTCCTGTGTCCCAAAGTAACTCTATGGGCTTCCCTCTAACCTTAGCTGTGACTACCGGTCTTCCGGATTGATCCCAAAGAGTGTCACAGACCCAAGTGGGGGAGCCCGAACACCGTCAGTCCATCCCGTCCACATTGGTCTGTCCTGACTGTATCCCTATGCTATGGATCGGTTTTGCTTTGTTTCTATTCAGAGTGCCTGTCTGCTGGCCTCTCTGTGATCTTTGGGGTGCATTACATTCCTTAGCCCAATGTCCTAACTGGCCACAGTTGTAGCATTCCTGCGACTTCTGTGGAGGGCTGTTCTTTCCTTCATTTACCCACGCGGGGTTTTGGTGCGCTCTCACTGCCTGAATGTCCGCTGCAGCCTGAGCTTCCTCTGGGGATTTCACTTTGCCTCTGCCCTGAACTGATTGCTCCCAAGCGCGGGACAATCTTTTCAGGACCCATTTCTCATTGTGGGCTTCTTCTGAGGGGTCATAACTGTTGCAAGCACTCTGTCCTGCATCTGTGGCATGGGAAATTATGGTGCGCGTCCATTTAACCATGTTTTCTCGGTTCAAATGGGCTCTATTTAAATCACCAAAAACTGCGTTAAAATGGATCCACAGCCTTCCTGCAAATGCTGTGGGGTGCTCGGTTTTCTTTTGTCGGCACTTGTTAAGTCCTTCGACTGGGTCACCTCGGTTATACCCTATGGCATCTAAAATGGAGGTGTGCATTTCCTCTAGGGTGCCTCCGCCAACGTACTGTGGGTCGGGGAGGGCTGCTACTACCGATTGGTCTAAACTCAGAACCGTGAGCTTAACCTGCTCTCTCTCGTCCAGGCCGTACATGGTTGCCTGCTGTTTCACTTTCGCGAAAAACTGGTGCGGGTCTGCGGTGGGGAGAAACGGAGTGATCTTCTCACACGCGTCCCTGAGTTGGGTTACAGTTAAGGGGGTGGTGTAGGTAATATCAGGTGCGCCTTCTGTGGTTGCTTTCCTTTGGGTGGTGACTGGATTCATTGGTGCGGTAACTATCTGATCTGTGGGGGGTTGGGGTGCTTGTCTTTTCTGCTGCGCTGCTGGCGCACATGTTCCCTGAACATAACGCTGCGCTGTCTCACTTAATTCCTTCCAGTCTGGGGCATTCTCCTCATCTAACTGCGTTCCAAAGGTGCTTTGGAACCCATTTTGCACTGAAAGCAGCGATTGCAGCTCCGCAATCTGCTTCCTGCATTTTGCATGGTCTACTGTACTCTGTCTTTGTTCTGTGGTGGCAGCATGGAGTGCTTTTAAAGCTGCCTTAAGGTCAGAGCATTGCCTCTGCAAAGCCTCTACCTGCTTCTCTGATTCTTCTCTTATCAGGACGGCACGTTGCACGTCCTGATAGGCCTTTTCGTACTGGGTCTGGGAACTGCTGAGATGGGCTAGACAAGACTGATGTGCCCTCTTGGCATCATCCACCTCTCTACCTTTCTCTGCCAACTTCCCTCTAAGTTCCATATTCTCTTTCTCGATGTCCCTGACATCCACTTTGCTCATCCGATTTCTTTCTTCTAATTCTGCCCGGAGCGTCTGAACGACCTCCTCTGTGCCTCGCAACTGTGCCAAACAGGACACGATTGCCATCGGCTTCCGTGATTTACTAAGGTTTTTCTTATGAATTTGAGAGAGGTTCTCCCACCAAGTATGTCCTATACTTCCGGGACCTGTCTCCTCATTCATACAGAACTCTTTCCAAAGGGGCCATCCCTTTCCTTGCAGATACTTGCGGAGTTCCAGCTCCCACACGGGACACTGACCTACTCGGCTACTGCTGGTCGCTGCGACCACAAACCGATCTGGATTCATGAGGCGTTCCATTGCCTGCATGGCCATTTTCTCTGACTCACTTAAATTTGGAACAGGGGGTGTTGAGGTTATGTTTCACGAAACGGGTAAGGCTTACGCTATGTTCCGTTCACAAAACTCCCGAAAGTTTGTCGCAACAAAAATGCTTTCAGGTTTTCCTTACAACCCTGTTAGTACGCATGCACAAAACACACTTCCGAATTACGTTTATTCGTTTGAACACCTTGATTACTTGTGATTTTTTTCTTTTTCTTTACTCAGATTTCTAATTCAAATTTCAGGGTCCTCGACGGAGTGGGGGTGCCACTTGTAACCGCGTCCCGTCAGGATGTCGCCACTAAATGTTGCACGTTTTACTTGGGTGTTACGTGTTTCATTGGAGTGTATTAACACGCCTCCGTTTAAAGGCCGTGTGCTTAACACTGCTACAGCTCTGTGTATGTAATTCAGCTCAGGAGTCGCCAGGTGCCGTATTTAGACACCTCACAAGTATATCAAGGTCAGGTTCAAAGTAATAAAACTGTACACTGATTAGTAAGTTCAAACGATTGATATTTATTATAACCAATATAATAAATACGCATGCATACGCTAAAGACTAATACTTATTTCTACTATTAAACGACTAAATACTTATCTAAGTAGGAACCAGTAAGGTCAGGGGACAAGGCCTTTGTTCCTTTCTGGACTGCACCTTCTGTTCACTAATAGTCGGCAAGAGTATAAGCAATGCCTGGGTCACGTAGCGAGCGTTGTTTTGGCACTTACTGAACGATGGCTGGTGCTCAACGGCTGGTGATGGAACTGGAGTCAGGATGCGATGTATCAGCAAAGCGATGAAGACAGCAAAACAGGAACCAACAGCAAGCCGGAGCAACAAAACAGAACGGACCATGTGCGGGGTCTACTTTTATAGGTCCCCCAAGTCCGTGCCTTTTCGGGGCGGTTCTCTACCTGCTGTATATCGATTGGGTCTTCTCCCAATTGATATTTTCCAAACCCCCCAACCTGAGGGTCTCTTCTCGATGGGTGGGGCGGTCTCTAGGGTCCTTTGTGATGGATACTTCTGGTGCCGTTTCGTCTGGGCGTCCACTCAAAGTATCCATTCAAACCCAAATGTTTCTATTGTGTGGGCCCAGATCTGGATCACCTCATTACTATGCAAATCGTTGTTGCCATTTACACCTTAAGCTGAGATCCTGCACCTGGCCATAAACTGGTTTTCGTACGTGCAGAATGCTAATTAGCCTTCTGCAAACTGCTTGTCCTTACTAAGACTGTTTTCTCCCTGCAGCCTTAGCAGTTCTCCATTTTGGTAGCCCAGTGTCCATCTTAGGTGGCTACAGAACATAATTCTAATGCGTTTGCATTTCAAAGTGCTGACGTGTTTGACAACTGAATATGAATGATATGTATCTGGTGAACAGCATTTCGGGGTTAGTTTGCTACCCAGCTGCAGGAAGCACTCACAATCTTCAGCACCACATTATTTTTAGGCAAGTTTCTACTTGCTGGCAAATGGCTTCTGATTTGCCCACCACACCTCGGGCAGCACGGTAGCACAGTGGTATTTAAAAGAGATCAGTGCTTTCTGGAAGGTATTCAAATCTGCTGTTTGAAAAGTGGAACAGAGTATCAGCAACAATAGTCTTATTCAAGTAAGAATGCTGTGTGCTGGGATTTATTGGGATTTCATTATTAAATTACAACAGGTAAGGGGGAATTCATTAAGGGTTATACCCTTAATACTGAGGGGCAGAACGGCAGCACAGTGGTTAGCACAGTTGCTTCACAGCTCCAGGGTCCCAGGTTCGATTCCCGGCTTGGACCACTGTCTGTGCGGAGTCTGCACGTTCTCCCCGTGTCTGCGTGGGTTTCCTCCAGGTGCTTTGGTTTCCTCCCACAGTCCAAAGATGTGCAGGTGGTTTGACAATGCTAAATTGCATTTAGATCATAGAATTTACAGTGCAGAAGGCCATTCGGCCCATCGAATCTGCACCGGCTCCTGGAAAGAGCACCCTACCCAAGGTTAACACCTCCACCCTATCCCCATAACCCAGTAACCTCACCCAACACTAAGGGCAATTTTGGACTCTAAGGGCAATTTAGCATGGCCAATCCACCTAACCTGCACATCTTTGGACTGTGGGAGGAAACCGGAGCCTGGCACTGCCAAGATGCCCCAGTAACACTGCCAGCTGGCATGGACACGGCCAGATTGGTGATGCCAAGTTGGCATTTTTTGCACCGGTATGATCCGGCCGGGGTTGCCCGGCGTGGGGGCTGCCGGCCCACATTGCGTCCGAGGGTGAGGGGGGAGGGGGAGGTCAGGCATCTGGATGCCAGGCTGGATTCTCTGGCCGCGTCCACCCTGGTGACTGGAAATTCCCGCCCGAGGTCAGTTTGCCGCCCATGGTGATCCTGCGGCGGGCAGGAAGAATCCATGTGCCCTGTGGCTGGATTCCCTGTTTGAAAAACGGCCATTGTGAAAACTGTGGCCTTTTACGCCCGAAAAACTGCCGGCAAAAGGCCACAGATTCACAGTCTTGCAGGCAGCTATCGTGGAGCTCGCACTTCCAGCTCAGAGGCGGCCGCCATGCTCCATGGTGGACCTGCACAGTCAGACGTCTTACATCATCAGGTTAAAGTCCAACAGGTTTGTTTCAAACACTAGCTTTTGGAGCACTGCTCCTTCCTCAGGTGAATGAAGAGGTAGAACACCATGGTGGACCTGGACCATGGAAACTGCGTGCCCGATCCCGACCGCCCGCTCAAAAATACCGGAGTCCCGAATTGACGCACCCCTGCCCTCTGATCGGCCCTCCCCTGACTGCGGCGGCCACGGACTGAGTCCGCAGCTGCCTCAAGAGTATCCCAAACGCCAGCACCCTGAGTGTTCCATGCCGTCGGGAATTCGGCCGGTCGGAGGCGGAGATTAACAGGCGGGCCTCTGGCAATGGCCTCCGGTGGCAGATACTGTGCGTGGCGTACTCCCTGAGTACGCCGCTTTTTGTGGAGGCGGAGAAATGCTGAACCGGTGCCAGTCCCGATTTCATGTTGGAAGCTGGATTCTCCACCCAGGTGCCGAATGCGATTTTGGCATTGGGGTGCGGAGAATCCAGCCCATGATCTTTCCCTACAATCTACAAAATGGAGCTATGCGTACGCAAGTCGCATTTCTTAGCCATGTGTTTCTCTGCACTGGCTAAATGCCCTCGGTAGTGGACTTTGTTCCCTTTTGGGAGAATCGGGCCCTTTGACATTCAGCTGTGGGTCAGCGAGAGATCAAGTGCATGGCATCTCTGAATATTTGATATAACATTTCGATTTTCTGTAAAAAATAGGTTTTCGCACAATGCACACAAAATTTGAGGATGAACGAAACTAGGAAGCATCATGAAGGGCGAGTGGGATGGTACTTCGAAATGACATAATTAGGTTGGTGAAATGGGTAGATATGTGGCAGATGAAATTGAAGTGCGACACAGTGGTTAGCACTGCTGACTGACAGCGCCAGGGACCTGGGTTCAATTCCGACTTTGGGTGACTGTGCAGTTTGCACTTTCTCCCCGTGTCTGCGCGGGTTTCTTCCGCGTGTTCCGCTTTCGTCCCACAGTCCAAAGATGTGCAGGTTAGGTGGATTGGCCATGGTCAGTGTGTGGGTTCATGGGGAAAGGGTGGGGGAGTGGGCCGAGGTAGGGTGGTGTTTCGGAGAGTCGGTGCAGACCCGATGGGCCGAATTGCCTCCTGCACTATGGGGAGAAGTGTGAAGTGATTCATTTTGGTAGATGATTGTGGTGAGACAATTTGAATAAAGGGTCCAACTCTAATTGGGGTTAGAGCAGAGCTGAGGGACCCGGGGGTGTATATGTGGATAAATCATTGAAGGTGGCAGGTCAGACTGAGAGCGGGGTTAATAAAGCAGACAGCGTCCTAGACTTTATTCATAGGAGCATAGAATTTATGTTAAAATTGAGTATAACACTCGTTCGATCTCAATTGGAGCATTGCGTCCAGTTCTGGGTGTCACACTTCAGGAAAGATGTGAGTGCAGAAAAGATTCACCGGAAGGATCCAGGGAGGAGAAACTTCCGTCCCGTGGATCAATTGGAGAAGATAGAACTATTTTCCTTCGAGATGAAAATGTCGAGAGATTTGATTGAGATATTCAGAATCATGAGGGTTCTGGTCAGAGTAGATTGAAGGACTATTCCCCTCGGTGGAAAGAGAGTTGTGTGATTGCTGAATTTGCTTCCAAGTCATTGTTTAAAGTACAGTGTGTAGCACTGTTGCTCCACAATGCCAGGGTCCCAGGTTCGATTCCCGGCTTGGGTCACTGTCCGTGCGGAGTCTGCACATCCTCCCTGTGTGTGCGTGGATTTCCTCTGGGTGCTCCGGTTTCCTCCCACAAGTCCCGAAAGACGTGCTGTTAGGTGAATTAGACATTCTGAATTCTCCCTCCGTGTAACCGAACAGGCGCCGGAATGTGGCGACGGGGGGGGGGCTTTTTACAGTAACCATTTCAGCGTTAATGTTTAGCACAGGGATAAATCGCTGGCTTTGAAAGCAGACCAAGCAAGCCAGCAGCATGGTTCGATTCCCGTAACAGCCTCCCCGAACAGGCGCCGGAATGTGGCGACGGGGTGGGGTGGGGGGTGGGTGGGGGGGTGGGGGGGGCTTTTTACAGTAACTTCATTTCAGTTAATGTAAACCTACTTGTGACAATAAAGATTATTATAATATGACAAATTTCTTCACTGACTGGTGGTCATTGTATTTTTTTATGCAGGACCGGACGTAGCCCTGTTATTTGTTCCAAACGAAGCACCTTTGAGTGTCTGCGGATCACAGAAGCTCAAACACCAGGTGAACTGACCTGTTCCTCTTCAAAATGGTTTGGTCAGATCTTTTGTACAATCCCAAGAGGGCAGATGGGGCCTTAACTTAACAGCTTTCATCGAAATGCAGAGCCAAGAATGGAGCACAAGGGTGAAAATGTAAAAACCGAGGCATTGCTTATTGTCAACCGATGTAAATCTGTGAGCAGAGAGGGATGGGTGGATGGGACTTGTTAGGAGTATCGGCATAGGCAATAAAATTTTGGATGGCATCCAAGTTTACGGAATGTGGAAAATGAAAGACTAGCCAGGAGTCCCTTACAATTGTCACGTTTAGAGGTTACAAAGGCAGGGCCAGGGAGAAAGATCGGGGATCTCAGTGTCCTCCTGCTTCCAGGTCCCTTATTCCCCCCACCCCCCCATCTATACTCTAACTCTTGCTCTCAATCATGCATGATACTTTTTCCCCTTAGAATATTCACCCAATCCTAGAAAACTTCCAGTAAAACTATAATGCTCATTGTTGGCATTTGGTGACAAATTTTGTCCAATATATATGCAGCATGTGCCATTACAACCAGTAACAAAGTGTTGGCTTGAGTGTATCTTATAGGTGATACCAACAGACTATTAAACAGAGAGGCCAAATTCTACTTTAACAATAAATAATAATAATCGTTATTGTCACAAGTAGGCTGACATTAACACCAATGAAGTTACTGTGAAAAGCTCCTAGTCGCCACATTCCGGCGCCTGTTTGGGTGCACGGGGGGAGAATTCAGAATGTCCAATTCACCGAACAAGCACGTCTTTCGGGACTTATGGGAGGAAACCGGAGCACCCGGAGGAAACCCGCGCAGACACAGGGAGAACGTGCAGATTCCGCACAGACAGTGACGCAAGCCGGGAATCGAACCTGGTCCCCGGAGCTGTGAAACAACAGTGCTAACCACTGTGCTACCTTACCGCCCAACATCATGCAATATTGTTAATTTGACAGCCAGGTACCTTCTAGTTATTTAAAACACTACAGACCATTAAACTGATTTTGGTGACTGCCTCAGCCCTTGTTAACATGTTTTTGACATTGCACCATATGAACAATGACCCAAAATTCATATTTAGGAGAACGATTTAATACAGAGTGGAATGATTGAACAACTGATGTCTTCGCTGTCAGTGAGGAGCCCCCCAGTGTCTGTGCAGCACAACGTCGAAGAATCCAGAGGACAAAGACTGAATGGTTCGCAATTGCATCTGTGTTTCCTCGTTCCGCAAGTCTGAAGACTGCTGAATTGCTGCTTTTCATTAAAATATAGTTTCAGAGTCTACTTTGCAACACAACTTTGTCACAATATTTTAAAACCTCAAAAATCTCCTAAAAGCGGCAAGATAGGGCTGAATAATATGTGCTGCTAACGAGTGAGATGTGCATGGACCGACATATTATCGGAAGCGACAACATCAGGTTGCATTCTCGGTGATAGGCCAGTCTGGGATAAAATACTTTAGCGGGCGGGTCTGAAAATCAAGAGCCGACTCACGCAATGCTAAGCTAATTGGCTCGTTACGCTGATTAAAGAGGTAACCAACTGCCATAATACATGCAGAATGGAATTAAAGAGGTATTTCCACATGGCGGCATGGTAGCACAGTGATTAGCACTGTTGCCTCACAGCACCAGAGTCCCAGGTTCGATTCCTGGCTTGGGTCACTGTGGATTCTCCTGGTCGCTTGATCAGATTTCCGTGCCTCCGTGACAATCTCTCTTCTTTACCTGTTGGTTTTCTCCTGGTAGCTTCGATCTTCTGTTTGGTTCCTCCTACGTCCAGCCTTTCCGATGCACCGAGAAAGAGCTCTGAGAGCTGAATCTCCTGTCCGTGTGGAGTTTGGGCATTCTCCCCGTGTCTGTGTGGGTCTCACTCCCACAACCCAAAGATGTGCAGGGCAGGTGGATTGGCCACACTAAATTGCCCCTTAATTGGGAACAAATAATTGGGTTCTCTAAATTTATTTTTAAAAGCAATCAAGTGGGCTGTTTTGCCCTGGATTATATTGAGCTTCTTGAGTTGTTGGGGCTGCACTCATCCACTGAAAGCAAGCACGCAAGTACAGCAAGCAGCTAAGAAGGCAAATGGTATGTTGGCCTTCATTGCAAGAGGACTTGAATATAAGAACAAAGAAGACATTGCAGTTGTACAAGGCCTTGGTGGGATAGCTTCTGGAGTATTGTGTGCAGTTTTAACCTCTTTAAGAAAAAATATATTTGCCATAAACAAGTGTTATGGGCCAGGGTTTAGAGAACCCCAAAGTGTATCAGGGAGTTAACCTGACCCACAACTTTTAATACATTGCGGTATGGGGAGCACACAGCCCACTGTACAGGGGTGGTGCAGCAGATACGGAAAAGTATGTTTTAAAGCAAAACAATGTTTATTCTATGAACTCAAGTTAACCTTTTTTAAAAACATACAGTGAACAACTTAGCAACCATTAATTCAAATACAACCCCCAAAGAATACAACACTTAAGTAATCCTTTAAGCTTTCCTTTTAACATCCATAAGACTTAAAGCACCTTTTACCAGAAGCACATCAGGTTAAAGTCACGACTGTTATTAGTTTTAAATCACCAGGATTGATTTACAGTCTTTTTTGATTACAGAGAGAGATTCATACACCTTCTGGCTGTGACTGCAGCTATCCAGCTCTGAAAAGCTGTTGATGTGGTGTATATGGATTTCAGTAAGGCGTTTGATAAGGTTTGATAAGGTTCCCCACGGTAGGCTATTGCAGAAAATAAGGAAGTATGGAATTGAAGGTGATTTAGTGGTTTGGATCAGTAATTGGCTAGCTGAAAGAAGACAGAGGGTGGTGGTTGATGGCAAATGTTCATCCTGGAGTTCAGTTACTAGTGGTGTACCGCAAGGATCTGTTTTGGGGCCACTGCTGTTTGTCATTTTTATAAATGACCTGGAAGAGGGTGTAGAAGGATGGGTTAGTAAATTTGCAGATGACACGAAGGTCGGTGGAGTTGTGGATAGTGCTGAAGGATGTTATAGGATACAGAGGGACATAGATAAGCTGCAGAGCTGGGCTGAGAGGTGGCAGATGGAGTTTAATGCGGAAAAGTGTGAGGTGGTTCACTTTGGAAGGAGTAACAGGAATGCAGAGTACTGGGCTAATGGCAAGATTCTTGGTAGTGTAGATGAACAGAGAGATCTCGGCATCCAGGTACATAAATCCCTGAAAGTTGCCACCCAGGTTAATAGGGCTGTTAAGAAGGCATATGGTGTGCTAGCCTTTATAAGCAGGGGGATTGAGTTTCGGAACCACAAGGTCATGCTGCAGCTGTACATAACTCTGGTGCGGCCACACCTGGAGTACTGCGTGCAGTTCTGGTCACCACATTATAGGAAGGATGTGGAAGCTTTGGAAAGGGTTCAGAGGAGATTTACTAGGATGTTGCCTGGTATGGAGGGAAGGTCTTACGAGGAAAGGCTCAGGGAATTGAGGTTGTTTTCGTTAGAGAGGAGAAGGCTGAGAGGTGACTTAATAGAGACATATAAGATAGTCAGAGGGTTAGATAGGGTGGACAGTGAGAGTCTTTTTCCTCGGATGGTGATGACCAACACGAGGGGGCATAGCTTTAAATTGAGGGGTGGTAGATACAGGACAGATGTCAGAGGCAGTTTCTTTACTCAGAGAGTAGTAGGGGTGTGGAACGCCCTGCCTGCAATAGTAGTAGACTCGCCAACTTTAAGGGCATTTAAGTGGTCACTGGATAGACATATGGATGAAAATGGAATAGTGTAGGTCAGATAAGCTTCAGATGGTTTCACAGGTCGGCGCAACATCGAGGGCCGAAGGGCCCGTACTGCGCTGTAGTGTTCTATGTTCTATGTTCTAAAACGAAACTAAAACACACCCGGCAGCAAACAGCCTAAAACGAAAGTAAAAAGCTGACAGACAGCCCAGCTCCACCCACTCTCTGACATCACTGCAGTAATAAACACCCATTTCTTAACGGTACTCTCACTACAGATATTTATATACACACCTATTTATAAACACCTATTTCTTAAAGGTACTGTCACATGACACAAGTGCAGTGACGATTCACCAGACTGATTCCTGGGGCGGCAGGACTGACGTACGAGGAGAGATTGGGTTGGCTAGGCCTTTACTCGCTGGATTTAGAAGAAAGAGGAGATATAATTGAAAGAAATAAAGTTTTGATAGGACCGGACAGACTAGGTGCAGGGATGTTGTTTTCCCCGAACTGGTGTGTCTAGTACAAGGGGTCACAGTCTCAGGATATGTAATTGGCCATTTAGGCCTGAGATGAGGTGAAACGTCTTCACACAGGGTGGTGAACCTGTGGAATTCTCTACCACAGATGGCTGTGGGAGACCAAGTCACCTGAATATAAGAAGAAAATAGATTTCTGGACTCTAAATGTGTCAGCGATATGGGGAGACTGCAGGAGATAGAAGATCAGCCATGATCAAATTGAATGATGGGGCAGGCTTGAAGGGCAGAATGGCCTACTTCTTTTCCTATTTTCTATGTTTTGGATGCTGAACAAGTGGTCTCCTTTCTTTCAGATGTTGTTGAGCTTCTTGAGTGTTTTTGGAACCGCACTCATCCAGTCAAGTGGAGAGTATTCCATCAGACTCCTGAATTGTAGACCGCGGACAAGCTTTGGAGAGTCAGGAGGTGAGTTAATCTCCGCACTACACCAAGCAACTGATCTAATAATAATAATTGCTTATTGTCACAAGTTGTTGCTTATCGTTACTGTGAAAAGCCCCCAGTCGCCACATTCCGGCGCCTGTTCGGGGTGGCCGGTACGGGAATTGAACTCACACTGCTGGCCTTGTTCTGCATTACAAGCCAGCTGTTTAGCCCAGTGTGCTAAACCAGAGGGACACAGCGAGAGAGAGAGAGGGACACAGTGAGAGAGAGAGGGACACAGCGAGAGAGAGGGACACAGAGAGAGTGACGGACAGAGAGACTGAGGGATAGAGAGAGTGAGGGACAGAGAGAGTGAGGGACAGAGAGAGTGAGGGATAGAGAGAATGAGGGACAGAGAGTGAGGGACAGAGAGAGTGAGGGACAGAGAGTGAGGGACACAGAGAGTGAGGGACAGAGAGAGGGACAGAGAGAGAGAGGGGCAGAGAGAGAGTGAGGGATACACAGAGAGAGGGTCAGAGTGAGAGAGGTATGCAGATAGAAAGAGGTACACAGTGATTGTCACAGTATTAACATGGATGGCTCAGTCCAGATCCTGGTCATTGATAAGTTATAAGAAGTTGAGCGATAGTCACACCGTTGAGTGTCAAGGGAGATGGTTGGATTCTTGGAGATGGTCATTGCCTGGCATTTCCATGTGCAAGTATAAGACCATAAGATATAGGAGCAGAATTAGGCTTCTCAGCCCATTGAGTCCGCTCCGCCATTCAATCATGGCCGATATTTTTCTCATCCCCATTCTCCTGCCTTCTCCCCATAACCCATGAACCTCTTATTAATCAAGAACCTATCTCTCTGTCTTAAAGACACTCAGTGAATTTGCCTCCACAGCCTTCTGCGGCAAAGAGTTCCACAGATTCGCCACCCTCTGGCTGAAGAAATTCCTCATTTATCCCTTATCAACCCAAGCCCGAACATTCTTCAGAACTTGCTGCATATGGACATGGTCTGCTTCAGGATCCGAGAGAAGTCCAGTGTCAGCAAACATCCCCACTTCTGTCCTGTTTCTGCTGGGCGTGAGAAGAACGAAGAGGAGGCTGCTTCTCCCCGCCCCCAGCGAAAACTAAACTTTCTGTCATTACACAGGAGAACTGAGTGAACTTGGTGAAGTAGGAGTGAGCAGCAGGAGTGCGGCCATGAGGTCCTGGATTAACGCGGCAAAAACTCAATTACTGAACTAGATGATCCAAATCCTCATTGTGAGAAAATGCTGGACAATCTCAGCAGGTCTGGCAGCATCTGTAGGGAGAGAAAAGAGCTAACGTTTCGAGTCCAGATGTCCAGTTTTGACAAAGGGTCACCTGGACTCGAAACATTAGCTCTTTTCTCTCCCTACAGATGCTGCCAGACCTGCTGAGATTTTCCAGCATTTTCTGTTTTGGTTTCAGATTCCAGCATCCGCAGTAATTTACTTTCATCTTTCGTTGTGCCTTGTCTGTCTTCGCCAAATCACATCGCTGTCACCAGGATCAATTGGTCCAGCCTGATTCGCCTCCTCACCCAGGTGAACAAGAGGGAAACAACAGCGCTCAAGCACAACTACCCCGATAGTGGCTCATTCATGTCGAATGACTCTTTGAAAGAGCTATTCAATTAGTCCTCCATCATCCCTCACCCTATCTTCGCTCATTGCATTGCAAGTTTTTATTTCCTTTTCAAGTATTTATCCAGTTTCGTATTGATAGTTATTATTGAATCTGCCTCCCCCATCCATTCAGGCAACACATTCTACATTATTGCTGCCCACAGTTTATCTGCAGAATTACATTAATGTTTATATCGGTGGTTTAAGTGTTAAATGCAATGAAACATTTCTAGTTGGACTACACATGCTTTATGAGTGTAAAGATAGAAAATATTTGCATAAAACCAGCAGTTTTGACGTCAAATATCTCAAGGCTTTGAAAGGTCGCGAAGTGGTTGAAGGGAAGATTTTTAAAAGTAAATTTAAGGGGCAATTTAGCGTGGCCAATCCATCTACCCTACATATCTTTGGGTTGTGGGCGTGAGACCCAGGCAGACACGGAAGAATGTGCAAACCTGGGTCCTCAGTGCCGTGAGGTAACAGTGCTAACCACTGCTCCGCCTCGTGGCCCCGATGAGGGGAAGAGATAGGATAAATCAGCCACGTCTCATTGTTCATGCCAGTAGTTTTGAGGAGGCTTTGGGAAAAGTGAAGAGAGCGGAGTCCTTTATTATCACCATTGTAGAGTTCAGGCGCATAATGAATGAAGATATTTATATTCCAGAAAACCAGTTAGTGAAGGATAGAACCGCAGCTAATCTTTGCTGACGTTATTATTTATTTATAGAGTTACATATTACAGCAGATACCTCCGACCTCAACTGCCATGGTTTCAGCCTGTGTCTGTTTATAGTGGATGGATCTCCAGTTAATGGATATTACCTGTATAATGAATCTCCAGTTAATGGATATTACCTGTGTAATGAATCTCCAGTTAATGGCCACTATCTGTATAATGAATCTCCAGTTAATGACCACAATCTGTATAATGAATCTCCAGTTAATGACCACAATCTGTATAATGAATCTCCAGTTAATGACCACAATTTGTATAATGAATCTCCAGGTAATGGCCACTATCTGTATAATGAATCTCCAGGTAATGACCATTTCACTACCTGTATAACAGTGTTAATGGCCACTACCTGTGTAGAGTGAAGCACAATTATTTACAGTTAACATCGGCAGCTGTCTCTGCTGGTTTAAGTTAGTTTCAAAACTTGTAAATCGCAGGAAATGCATTTTAATTCAGTTTACCACACTGGACAGAGTCGGACATTGTAAATGGTCTTCCCCATTTTTCCTCTGTTCTTTGAACTATTCTGAGATCAGTATTTCATTACAAATATCACCTTTCAGGTGGAGGTATTCACAGAGCTGGTCAGATGTGGATCACTTAGTCAAACTCTCTCCCTGACTGTGGAAGTCAACCAGCCAGCAGAAAGACCACAAAACATGGAAATCAAAGAATCAGCTACTCACCTGCAGAAGATCCTGGAATCAATTTGTAACGGCCGTACGCTCGCCACCTACCCCTCGCAACTCAAGAACTGTGCTGTATAACTTTTGTTTATATTACTGAGTATTGGATTTGATTGTTTCTTCTAATCTGCATGAATTTAGGTGCATGTGTTTTATTATTTCGCCTTATCTTTTTAGTACTTAACTCAAGAACGGGTTAAATTGGCTCCTTTTACCCGTAACTATTGGGTTTGGAAAAGGTATCCAAGGGAAAAGGAAGCTTTTTAGATTAAGCCTTTGTTGACACAAGAAGAGGGTGAGGGTTGAGTAAAGACACAGGGCAGGGATTCTGCAACCCTCCGCGCCAAAATCACGCCCGGCGCAGGGGGTGGAGAATATCCGTTCACCCCGGAAATCCGGCGCAACGGCGCTTTCGCGATTCTCCACGGACCCGCCAGTAGAGCGCGCGTGGTTGACGCGGTGCCGATCGGGGGCCATTGGAACAGGCCCTCGTGGCGATGCTCCGCGGTCGACCAGCCTAACTCCCGCCGGCGCAGTTTACATCTGGTACCACCCGGCGGGGGCTCAGACCCGCGGCCGCGGTGGCTGTCCTGGTGGGATGGGTGGGGGTATCTGACTATGGGGGAGGGGCCTCAGAAGTGGCCGGGCCCACGATCGGGGGCCAGCGATCAGCGGGCCATCGCGATCTGGGGGGGGGGGGGTCCTACCTTACTCCGCGCGGGCCCGCTGTGCGGCTCCGCCATGTCGGCGGCGCCCGCATTGAGGTAGGCCACCGCGCACATGCGCGGACCCGGTTTTGCCAGCAGGGCCCCCCCCAGCAGCCAGAGCTGCGGGAGGCACACTGGGACCCTGGTAGCTCCCTGGAAAACCGAGAATCACCTCGGACCTTCGATGAAATAGTCTGGAGTGATTCTCGCCCGTTTTCCGGAAAGGAGTCATGAAAAGGGAGAATCCAGGCCACATAGTCAATCATTCCTCCTCACCTGGGTTTGTAACAATTTGGGGGGTATCCCAGTCAGATGGGGACAGATTGAAGGATCTCGCCCAGATCAGCAAATTTTGGGGAACCTCTATGAGGGGCTGGTCGTAACATAAGGTATATAGTTTTAAAACATGCTCTGAAATGAAGTACAATTGTTTATTCATCTGTATTCACACTTCACAGAAAGTGAAATGAAATCTGAATACCGTTCAGCAGCATTGCTGAGAAATTCAGCTTCAATCTTACAGATCAGTGCACATCAAGGATCACAAGGTGACCAGCCAGATGATATGACCAACCATTACCTTCGTGAGAAAAAATTGAATTTCCTTCACAAGACCATAAGACATAGGAGCAGAATTAGGCCACTCGGCCCATTGAGTCTGCTCCGCCATTCAATCATGGCTGATATTTTTCTCATCCCCATTCACCTGCCTTCTCCCCATAACCCCTGATCCCCTTATTAATCAAGAACTTATGTCTTAAAGACACTCAGTGATTTGGCCTCCACAGCCTTCTGCGGCAAAGAGTTCCACAGATTCACCACCCTCTGGCTGAAGAAATTCCTCCTCATCTCTCTTTTAAAGGATCGTCCCTTTAGAGAAATACAGCACCGAACATGCCCTTCGGCCCACGATGTTGTGACAAACTTTTGTCCTGGGTTAATCATAGAATTTTGGACACTAAGGGCAATTTATCATGGCCAATCCACCCAACCTGCACATCTTTGGACTGTGGGAGGAAACCGGAGCACCCGGAGGAAGCCCACGCACACACGGGGAGGATGTGCAGACTCCACACAGACAGTGACCCAAGCCGGACTCGAACCTGGGAACTTGGAGCTGTGAAGCAATTGTGCTATCCACAAGGCTACCGTGCTGGTCTGAGATGGTGTCCTCTGGTTCTAGTTTTTCCTACAAGTGGAAACATCCTCTCCGTGTCCACTCTATCCAGGCCTCGCCGTATCCTGTAAGTTTCAATAAGATCCCCCCATATCCTTCTGAACTTTATTTTTTTATTCGTACGTGGGATGTGGATGTCCTGGGGTCCCCGGAAGATTACCCTCAGTCTCTGGATTACTAGTCTAGTGACAGTACACAACACCATGGCCTCCCTATGTTGGCAAACCAGTATTGGTTACTAATCCTGAATGGCTCTCGACGATGGGAAGCTTCCTTGGACCTCTCTACTCCATCTTATGTAAATACATTGACAGTGCGTTTAGGGAGCTGGTTCCAGGTATTAATTCCAGCGACAGTGAAGGAATGGCGATATAATCCCAAGATGGTATGTGGCGCGGAGGGAAACTTGCAGGTTATGCTGTTCCTATGTGCCTGGGACCCTTGTCCTCGGTGGCAGAGGTTACATTTTGGAAGATGCAATCGAAGGAGGTTTGGAAAGTTGCTGCAGTTGCATCTTTTCTTCAATGAATTGATGGGATGTGGGTGTGGCTTTCTTGGCCAGCATTTATTGACCATCTGCAGTTGCCCTTGTGAAGGGAGATGGGATACACTGCTGCCACTGTGACTCAGTGATGGTGGGAGGGAATGGTTAAGGTTGTAGATGGCGGGCCAATCAAGCCGGCTGCTTTGTCCTGGATGATGGACAGACTTTGGGGAGCCAGGAGATGAGTTACCCGCCGCAGGATTCCCAGACTGTTTCCTGCTCTTGTAGCCACAGTATTAATGTGGCTATTCCAGTTCAGTTTCTGGTCAATGGTAATCCCCAAGATGTTGATAGTGGAAGATTCAGCGATGGTAACAGCATTGGCTGTGAAGGGGAGATGGTTCCATAGAATGTGGAATCCTTACAGTACAACAGAAGTTCCTTCGGCCCATCGAGTCAGCAGTGACCCTCCGAAAAGAGCACTCTACCAAGGCCCACTCCCTGCCCCATTGCTGTAACCCTGCGCATTGATCGTACCCAATCCACCTAACCTGCACATCTTTGGTTCCCTTGTTGGAGATGGCCATTGTCTGGCATATATGAGGTGTGCATGTTACTTGACACTTAGCCCAAACCTGAATCTTGCTGAGGTTGGGTGGCACAGGAGTTAGCACTGCTGCCTCACCGCTCCAGGGACTCGGGTTCAGTTCCAGCCCTCGGGTGAGCCTGTGTGGAGTTTGAGCAGATTAGGTGACTTGGCCATGCTAAATTGCCCCTTACTGTCCGTAAGGTTAGATAGGGTTACGGGGATAAGGTGACGGCATGGGCTTAAGTAGGATTTTTTAAGTAGCCCTTTCCAAGGGCTGGTGCAGACTCAATTGGCCGAATGGCCTCCTTCTGCACTGTAAGGATTCTATGATTCTGGGTCTTGCTTCATATGGATACGGATCTCTTTAGTATCTGAGGAATCATGAATGGCACTGAACCTTGCCCAATCATCCGTGAATAATCTCCATTTCTAACCTTATGATGGCAAAAGCTAATCCATGAAGTAGCTGAAATGGTTACGCCTTGGCCACCACCTTGAGGAACGCCTGCACTTATGTGGATTTATACATTATCCATTGGATTCCATCGAATGGATTGGGAGAACCCTAAGGAGTCCTGTGGCCCTGGGCCATACAGCACAGATGAATTCATTTTCCAGTTCACTTATCATCCACTGTACCATTTGCAATCTCCTGTTGAACTAATTCTAATAAATCTGCAAATAGCAAAATATGTGGCCAGGTGAATGCCGAATTAGATGACTAGAAATTTAATTAACTAAATGATGTTACATGTTGTCATCAGGAGCCAAAACATTGATTCGAATTTGGAGTTAATACATATAGATACGTAGAACATACAGATCAGATGGAGGCCATTCGGCCCATCGAGTTTGCACCGACCCACTCACTTCCACCCTATCTTCATAAACCCTCCTTAATTTTTTGAACACTAAGGGCAATTTATCATGGCCAATCCACCTAACCTGCACATCTTTGGACTGTGGGAGGAAACCGGAGCACCCGGAGGAAACCCACGCACACACGGGGAGAACGTGCAGACTCTACACAGACAGTGATGCAGCGGGGAATCGAACCTGGGACCCTGGCGCTGTGAAGCCACAGTGCTAGCCACATGAGCTACCGTGCTGTCCAGATGCGTTCTCTCCATTTACATTCATCGGAGGAAGTCCATCCTTCTGGGGAGATACTCTTAAAGTTTTCATAGTCATTTTGTTTATTGTGATTCAGGAGTTCCAGAGCATCATTTTCCTTCCTGACCCTGTGCTGCATCTCCTCAACTCTCACTGCAGTTAAGGAGTAAATGTGAAGACCATACTTGTTTGAAATTTCCGTTGAATGTGAATTGGTTATCGCGGTGTTCCTGAATTTTCCCATCCAATATTCTCAAAAGTTCTCCGAAGTAGCTGGAATCCTAGTCCTGATGTCTCTGCGCGTCTGTTCCACAACCTCCTCACATTCTTGCAAACACCATCTGCCCACTTCTCTGCTCGATGCATGCCATTGACTTTTGTTGGTGGAAATAGAGCAAAGATGTTTTGTTCATGTTTTGTATCATTAACTGGCTTCCTCTCAATGTGGGGCTGGATTCTCCACGGGCGGGACACTCTGTTTTGCCGGCAGCCTGGGGGTTTCCTGACGGCGTGGGGCTGCCCCACAATGGTAAACCCCATTGACCAGCCGCTGTCACGGAGCATCCCGCCGGCGGGGTAAAACAGAAATGTGTCGCGGCGGGGCGGAGAATTCAGCCCATGATTTTTAGTAACATGGAAGACTTTCATTTACAAAGAACAAAGAAAAGTACAGCACAGGAACAGGCCCTTCGGCCCTCCAAGCCCGTGCCGACCATACTGCCCAACAAAACTAAAATCTTCCACACTTCCTGGGTCCATGTCCCTCTATTCCCATCCTATTCATGTATTTGTCAAGATGCTCCTGAAACGTCACTATCGTCCTCTCCTCAGCGAATGCCCTCCATACCAGGCAACATCCTGGTAAATCTCTTCTGCACCCTCGCTAAAGCCGCCACATCCTTCCGGTAGTGTGGCGGCCAGAATTGAACACTATACTCCAAGTGTGGCCTAACTAAGGCCACTTGGAAATCATTTTCCATCGATTGATTATGTGCCAGCGTGACCTGTATCGGCCTGGTTTCCAAGTCACTCACAATGTTACTTCTTTGACTTGGTCCATGTGTTGATGTTGAAAGTGTCACTCGCCGCACTATCTGAAATTCTTTCCACAGCTCAGGATCATCCAGGCCCCTTTCCTCCTGTCTGAACTTGGCAAAAGTTCATTAACTTGCTCTTCAATGGCAACCGGTCTTAATATCATCCAATCTCTGCATATCTCTCCATCTCTGGACTGCCTCATCGCTGTTCCTGTCTGTCTAGATCACCCGTTCATTGATTATTGACTCAATGCTGGAGAAAATAATCCCACCTGCAGTTTTCAACAAGGTTCGCATTATTGCTGATGGGAAAACAATCTTCTTGTTCTTGGATAGCTTTTTGTTGATTTTCTTCCAGAAATGAAACCCGTTCTCTTTGCATGCTTCAATCAGTGTATTTTATTTCACCAGAATTGTAAAGTACATTTTAAATGAATTAAAGGTAACACAGCAACAAAAGCGAGATCTGAGAGACACTCGGTGAGCAATTAGAAATCAGTGAGACGGCGAGAGAGAAATCCCATTAATCACACCCGGAATATTCCATTGGAGAAGATTCTTGTCAGTGTGACTCTCGGTCACATCACCATCGCTTCATTGTGAGCTGGAGCTATGGGACGGTCTTACACAGGCTTTGGTCATAATCCACAAACTTTGGGTTGTCTGAGTGGCTGTACTTCCTGAAGCACAGGGCAGCTGCAACGTCGCAGTTGCACACCTTCATACCACATTTTAAATTTGTCATCCGCAAATAATCGCACTTGGGAATTCCATTTTCACAAGTTGAAGAGTGCCACATACAATATTCGGGACATCCTGTTATTGCAGCTTCTCCGTAACAGCCTCCGTGCACTTGACAGCATCTAAATATTCAGACCTCGCCAGTATCTACATTTACTTCCCGTTTAAAACTAGCGTTTTCACTTTTCAAACCCGTTCTCTTTTCAAACTTTGTGCTGCACGTCCTGGATCGCCTTTGGTGTCACAAATTCATTTCTCTACCATTTCCGCAAAGGAATGTATCTCTTTCTGCAGCTCCCATTCCAGCTCAGTGTACTCCGTAGAAAGGTCTTTGTGAGCTTCAACTAACAGACTACTTCAGAAACTGAAAGTGATATTTTCATATTTCACTGCTTTCTGCAGAGGTTTAATCCGCTACATGAATTCAGGGATGGTTGAAAATTGGTGGTTATTTTGGTGGCTTGCGAAACATTTAAATAGCATTTTTTTCTAACTGTTGGCAATTTTGATGCTGCCATAGGTGGAACCCCTTTGCGTCATAGACTTAACACAGCGGGGAACTGGGTGACGGGCCAGGCATGGTTTTCCATTTTAGCTGCTGTTTGTATCGTCATATCCCGCTGTTCCAGCAGATATTTCATAGCTCCTCATATTCAGATCATTTGTGGACACCTTGTTCATGAGTTCCGGAGCTTTAGGAGCAGAATTAGGCCATTCGGCCCATCGAGTCTGCTCCGCCATTCTAGCATGGCTGACGTGTTCCTCATCTGCTGCCTACAATGTTACAGACCAAGAGCTGGATTGCGAAATCAGCCAGAGCATCTCCTCCCTCGAACACATGACCTCGGAGCGGGAGTCGGCAATTTAGCCACCCTCAATGTGATCACGGCTGATCCCATCCTGGCCTCAACTCCACCGACCTGCCCATTCTCCATAACCCTTCGACCCATTACCAATTAAAAATCTGTCTAACTCCTTCTTAAATTTACTCACTGTCCCAGCATCCACTGCACTCTGGGGTAGCGAATTCCACAGATTCACAACCCTTTGGGAGAAGTAGTTTCTCCTCAAATCTATTTTAAATTTGCTACCTCTTATTCTAAGGTTATGACCTCTTGTTTCAGAATGCCCCACAAGAGAAAACATCCGCTCCACGTCTACTTTATCCAAACCTTTTACCATCTTGTATTCCTCAATTAGATCTCCCCTCATTCTTCTAAACTCCAGAGAGTATCGGCCTGAACTGTTCAATCTCTCCTCATACAACAAACTCTGCATCTCTGGAATCAACCGAGTGAACCTCCTCTGAACTGCCTCCAATGCCGCTACATCCCTCCTCAAATAAGGGGACCAAAACTGTGCACAATACTCCAGGTGCAGTCTTACCAATGCCTTGTACAGTTGTAACAACATCTTACCTTTATACTCAATTCCTTTAGCTAGAAATACCAACATTCCATTCACTCTCTTTATTATCTACCTACATGCTCAGTTTCTGTGCCTCATGCACAAGGACACCCAGATCCCTCTGTATCGGAGCTTCCCAAAGTCTCTCCCCATTTAGATAATAAGTTGCCTTCCCATTTTTCCAACCAAAATGCATGACCTCACACTTATCTACGTTAAACTCCATCTGCCACATTTTGGCCCACTCTCCAAACCGATCCATACCCATTTGTAAGGTTCTTATTTCCTCTCTGCAACTTACTGTCCCACCTATTTTTGTGTCATTTGCAAGTTTAACTATAGAACCTTCTATCCCTGTATCCAAGTCGTTAATATAAATTGTAAATAGCTGGGGCCCAAGGACCGAACCCTGTGGCACCCCACTAGTTACATCTTGCCATCCTGAAAAAGACCCATTTATCCCGACTCCCTGTCTCCTGACTGTCAGCCAGTCTTCTGTCCAAACTAATAAACCCCTAATTCCATGTGATCTCACCTTGTGAATCAACCTTTTGTGTAGCACCTGAACAAACGCCTTCCGCAAGTCTAGATATACTACATCTACAGGATCCCCATTATCCACTTTGCTTGTTACATCTTCGAAGAACTCTATCAAATTAGTCAAACGTGATTTGCCCTTGATAAAACCATGCTGACTCTGATGGGTAGCATTTGCATGCTTTTTTAAAAAAATCATATTTACGGGGTGTTGGCTTTGCTAGCTAGGCCAGCATTTGTTGCCATTCCCTAATTGCCCTTCAGAAGGTGGTGGTGAGCTTTCTTTTCGAACTGCTGCAGTCCATATGGTATAGGTACACCCATTGCGCTGTTAGGGAGGGAGTTCCAGGATTTGGAGCCGGCGACACTGAAGGAACGGCCGATATATTTCCCAGTCAGGATGGGGGGTGACTTGGACGGGAACCTCCAGGTGGGGTGATCCCAGGTATCTGCTGCTCTTGTCCTTCTAGATGGTGGTGGTCATGTTCTTCTGCTAGGCCGGTATGAATGATGCACAGAAGAACATCTAGTTCTTGACTAATTAAAATAATGTATTAGAAAACAAATGTGTGGTAAAGAAAACTGGAATAAATATACTACAGGCTACTAACTATTCTAGAGCTACTGCAAAATACGTCTAATCACCAGTACGACTTACTCCCAACTCCTCGAGGCACAGAGCCGCATGGTAGACTTACACTGCCACTTGCTGGTCAGAGGTCATGTACAATATTATATACAGAATTGCTTCATGCATATCATCACATCCCCTTTCCTTTGGAAAATAGTTATTTACATTGAATAGATCATTTTTACAATTCAATACGAAATGCATAAATATTTACATCTTTAAACTATTTACAGTCTGTCACAAGCTCAGATTCTCAGATTTATATCTTAGCCTTGTTGATCTCCTGAGCGGCTGCTGAACGTGTGAAGTTGCTTCGGTCATTTCAACGCCGTGGTTTATCCCTGGCCAATAAACTGCATCGCTGGTTCTACGCTTGCACTTTTCCATCCCCAAGTGCCCTTCTTAGAGTTCTGTTGGGATTATTGACCTTAATGGCTGTGGAATCATAATTTGTTGTCTCCGCAGCAAAAATCCATTCGCATCACTTAACTCTGCTGGTACATTGCAAAAACGTGAGCTGGAGCCTTTAGGCCAGTGTTTATCAAACCTTTTTTTTCCGGGGACCCATCTTTGCCAACTGGCCAACCTTCGAGACCCATGCCGGCCGACATTCGCGACCCACCATTTTCTCTTACCCTTACTGCGAGAGGTGAGCCTGCTTGGTCCTCATTTACTTGTTTGCTGCTGACAAAATGGAGGATTCGCAATCGTGCCCAAAGGACGGGGCACGTGGCCTGCTCTCTGCCTCGCTTCAGGCAGGAAAATTGCATTGAATTTTTAAAAAGATCTCCTGGGTCAGCACGCTGACGTCAGGAGGAGGCAGTGCTTCTCGCTGGGCTCCGTGCATGCACACTGATGAGTGGGCACGCATGCACAGTGCGGCCGCGTTTTTTTGGCTGCTGCGGCTGTTGCGCGTGAATTCCCGGGATCGGGAACGCCGCAATGGATGGCTCCGCGACCCTCCCGACACCCGCCTGTGACCCACCCGCGGGTCGCGACCCCCACTTTGAGAATGCCTACTTTAGACCATCCTTTGTGTAGATATTTTCTCACCTTCTGCAGGACCGTATCTTTGGTGGTTTCTTCTTTAATGAGTTTTGACTTGTTGTCAGATACCGGCAGAGACTCGGTGACCAGGTTTACATGGTCCTCATCCAACTGGTGTGTTTCACCTATGCCTGCGGCTCCAGATAGTGTATCAGCA
Organism: Scyliorhinus canicula; assembly: GCF_902713615.1. NCBI lineage: Eukaryota > Metazoa > Chordata > Chondrichthyes > Carcharhiniformes > Scyliorhinidae > Scyliorhinus > Scyliorhinus canicula. The sequence continues at coordinate 5,480,254 of NC_052158.1, forward strand.
ACAGTGAGATGCTGTCGGAACTCCCCGCGCCCTACCCAAGACCTTCCCCGCATACTTACTTGCCAGGTTCTGCCGTGCGTGAGGTGAGTAATTCATGCCGGTGGGACTGGCCAAAACTGGACGGCCACTCGGCCTATCAGGGCCCAGAGAATCGCTGGGGAGGCCCGCTGTCAACGGCCCCTGACAGGCATGGCGGGACTCCAGCCGGCCCCCGAAAAACGGCACCGGAGAATAGGGCAGCCGGCGGAGGGGCGGGATTCGCGCCTCCCACCGGGATTCTCCGACCCGGCGCAGGGTCGGAGAATCCCGGCCCATATCTCCCAGGAAGCTAATGCTGTACCCACTGAATTGACACATTTCGTCCTGTTCAACTTCAAGCCTTCTTAATTCTCTTCAGGACCCTGAGAAGCCTTGTGTCATGTTCTTCCTGTGCTGATTCCTGAATGTTTATATTAGCCACATAAATGCGCACTCCTGGAATCCTTTCAACTACATGCTCCGTGGCACTATGAAACATTTCTGAAGCAAAAATTATGCCAAATGGCATCCTTTAGGAGCAATATCTTCCGTAAGGTGTGTTGAACGTGCATCGTTTTGTGCTTTCTTTATCTAATTTAAGTTGCCAGAGGCCTTGTGATGCATTTAATGTTGCATCTGCCATCTCACATGTTATTTCCTCTCTTTTTGACTTCCGGTTGCGGCTATGCGGAGCTAAGCTGCATGTTCGGCAGCTCCCGCTTTAAAAGGACTTGTGAGCTCTTTTAAGGGCCCCAAACGGCGCTGATTCGACGATTCCCGGTGGATAAAGGGGTCTGGAGCAAAACCCCCCGGGATTTATGGTTCGGACTCGAAGTGGGACGAGGAGAAAAACGGCAGCAGCTCCCCTGGAAAAGCGGGGGAAGGTGGACAAAATGGCGGCCGGTGGAGCCCCTGAGGAGTGGAGGCAGTGGGCTGAGGAGCAGCAGGCGGCCATTCTGATCTATTTCACGAAGCTGAAAGGGGAGTTGTTGGAATCCCTGAAGGTGACGACGAGTAAGCTGCTGGAGACCCAGACAACCCAGGGTGCAGCGATACTCGAGTTGCAGCAGCAGGCCTCTGAGTGTGAGGAGGAGGTTTCGGCCCTCGTGGGGAAGGTGGAGATACACGAGGCACTCCATAAAAAGAGGCAGGATCGGTTTGAGGAGAGGGAGCTTCGGTCTGTAGCCACCTAAGATGGACACTGGGCTAACAAGATGGAGAACTGCTAAGACTGCAGGAAAAAAGCAGTTTAGCCAAGACAAGCAGTCTGCAAAGACTGATTAGCATTTTGCAAGCAGCAAAACTAGTCTCTGGCCAGGTGGAAGATCTCAAACCAAAGGTGTTACTAGCAAAACGCTTTGCATATTAATGAGGCAATCCAGATCTGGGCACACACAATGGCAACATTTGGGTTTGAATAGATACTTTAAGTGGATGTCCAGACAGAGCGGCACCAGAAGTATCCACCATAGAGACCGCCCCCTCCATCGAGGAGAGACCCTCACATTGGGGGAATTCAAAAGATATCGATTAGGATCTGATCCAATCGATACCTGAAGGTGAAAGCCCGCCCCAAAAAAGGCACGGACATTGGGGCCCTATAAAGATAGACCCCCACACATGGTCCTGTCTGTTGTTTTCGTGCTCCGGCTTTGACTTCGACCCAGAACTTCGACTTGTATCCTGACTCCAGCCGTTGAGCAACAGCCGCCGAACCGTAAGTGACAATACAACGCTCGCTACGCGAACCAGCCCCACTAGACCCCCAGCGACCAGCACACTCTCTGAAGGTTACAGACCAAGATCGAAACGAAGGCCTCGCTCCCTGACCTTGCCTGTTCCTGTTTAGTTAAGTATTCTGATCGCTTAGTTTAGTTGTAGCTTAGTCCCTTCGTGTGTGCATGCGTATTTATTATATTTGTAATAATAAATACTAATCGTTTGGAACTTACTAATCGGTGTATCGTTTTATTACTTTGAACCTGACCTTGGAATATTTGTGAGGTGTCTAGATACGGCACCTGGCGACTCCCGAGCTGAAAATACATACATAGAGCCTAGCAGTGTTAAGCACACGGCCTTTAAACGGAGGCGTGTTAATACACTCCAATAAACGCGAATTACACTCAAGTAAAACGTGCAACAGGTCACGGAGGAAGAACCTGCGGATCCTGGGCCTCGAGGAGGGTCTGGAGGGGTTGGACCTGCCGGCCTATGTAGCCGTGATGTTGAACTCGCTGGTGGGGGCAGGATCCTTCCATCTGCCCCTGGAGCTGGAGGGGGCCCATAGAGTGCTGGCCAGGCGGCCTAAGGCGAATGAACCCCCACGGGCGGTGCTGGTGCGGTTCCATCGGTTCAGCGACCGGGAGTGTGTTCTCCGATGGGCCAAGAAGGTGAGCAGCATTAAGTGGGAGAACTCGGTAGTGCGTATCTAACAGGACTGGAGTGCGGAGGTGGCCAAGCGGAGAGCTGGGTTTAACCGGAAGAAGGCAGTGCTCCATGGAAAGCAGGTGAAGTTTGGCATGTTGCCGCCTGCGCGCCTGTGGGTCACCTACAAGGACCGGCATCACTACTTCGAGGCCCCAGAGGAAGCGTGGGCCTTTGTGCAGGCTGAAAATCTGGACTTGAACTAGAGATTGGAGGCTGTGGGAGTTTTTCTATTCTATTCATGTATCATTGTTTATGCTGTAGCGGGTTATTCTGTTTGTTTTTGTTTTTTCTCTCGCTTTCGGACGATGTGGGTTATGGTTTCGTGTTCTAAGGGGGGTACTGGGGTTTGTGGTTGATCTGTGTCTTTGTTTGTATGGTGGTTGGGTTGGGACTGCGGTTTGGGAGCTGCGTTGGTGGGGTGGGGCAGTGTGAAAGCGCGGGCTTTTCTCTGGTTTCCCACGCTGCGGAACCAGGGGGTGGAGCTGGTGGCAAGGGGCGTGGCTATTAGACCGGGTTTCCCGCGCTGAAGCGGTGCCCAGGAGCTGGTGCAGGGGAGGAGGGGGGACCTCATATCGGGAGGGGTCGGAGTTAGAGCGGGAGCTGCCAGGGTCAGCAGAAGCAGCTGCCTCAAAGGAGTACAGTGGAGGGAGAGTCGCGGCTAGGAGGGGTCCTAGCCTGGGGGGAGGGGGGGGGGGGATACCGGGTTGCTGCTGGATTGGCCAGGGAGGAGTTCGGGGGGGGGTCGGGGTGAGGTTTTATCGCAGTGGGAAACGGGCCGAATGGGGGATGGCCAGGGGCGAGCAGTCGATGGGTTATGGCTAGTCGAGTGGGGCGGGGTGCCCCCTGATCCGGCTGATTACGTGGAACGTGAGGGGGTTGAGTGGGCCGGTTAAGCGGGCCCGGGTGTTTTCACATCTGAAGGGGCTGAAGGTGGATGTGGCCATGCTCCAGGAGACCCACCTGAAGGTGGCGGACCAGGTCCGTCTGAGGAAGGGGTGGGTGGGGCAGGTTTTCCATTCAGGGCTGGACTCGAAGATCCGGGGGGTGGCGATCCTGGTGGGGAAGAGGGTGGCGTTTGAGGCATCTGAGGTTGTGGCTAATAGTGGCGGCAGATATGTGATGGTGAGCAGTAAGCTGCAGGGGAGAGGGTGGTGTTGGTTAATGTGTACGCCCCAAATTGGGATGATGCTGGTTTCATGAGGCGTATGTTGGGCCGCATTCCTGGCCTGGAGGTGGGGGGCTTGATCATGGCGGGGGGGGACTTCAATACGGTGCTGGATCCCCTACTGGATCGTTCTAGTTCAAGGACAGGCAGGAGGCCGGCGGCGGCCAAGGTATTGAGGGGGTTTATGGATCAGATGGGAGGAGTGGATCCCTGGAGGTTCGGGAGGCCGAGGGCTCGGGAGTACTCTTTTTTGCTCCCATGTGCACAGGGTTTATTCCTGCATTGATTTCTTTGTTTTGAGCAGGGGACTGGTCCCGAGGGTGGAGGAGGCCGAATATTCAGCTATCGCAATTTCAGACCATGCTCCGCATTGGGTGGATCTGGAGATGGGGGAGGTGCGGGACCAGCACCCGCTTTGGCGTCTGGACGTGGGGTTGTTGGCTGATGAGGAGGTGTGTAGGAGGGTTCGGGGATGTATCGAGAGGTACCTCGAGGTCAATGATGCTGGGGAGGTCCAGGTGGGGATGGTGTGGGAGGCTCTGAAGGCAGTGATTAGGGGGGAGCTGATCTCCATCCGAGCCCATAGGGAGAGGGGGGAGAGGAGGGAGAGGGAGAGACTGGTGGGGGAGCTGTTGAGTGTGGATAGGAGGTACGCGGAGGCCCTGGAGGAGGTATTGCTGGGGGAACGGCGTAGCTTGCAGGCCAAGTTTGATTTATTGACCACCAGAAAGGCGGAGACACAGTGGAGGAAGGCGCAGGGAGCAGTCTATGAGTATGGGGAGAAGGCGAGCATGATGCTGGTGCACCAGCTGCATAAGCGGGATGCGGCTAGGGAGATTGGGGGAGTGAAGGATAGAGATGGGAATGTGGTGCGGCAGGAGGCGAGGTCAATGAGGTCTTTAGGGACTTCTATAGGGAACTGTACCGGTCAGAGCCGCCGGCGGTGGGAGGGGCAATGGAGAGTTTTTTGGACAGGCTCCGATTTCCAAGGGTGCAGGAGGAGCAGGTGGAGGGACTGGGGGCGCCGATCGAGTTGGAGGAGCTGGTCAGTGGGATTGGCCACATGCAGTCGGGGAAGGCGCCGGGACCGGATGGGTTCCCGGTTGAATTTTATAAGAAATATGCGGACCTGCTGGGCCCCCTGTTGGTTAGGACCTTCAACGAGGCATGGGAGGGGGGTGTTCTGCCCCCGACGATGTCTCGGGCGCTAATCTCCCTGATCCTGAAGCCTGATAAGGACCCCTTGTAGTACGGATCATACAGGCCGATTTCACTGCTGAATGTAGACGCCAAGTTGCTGGCGAAGATCTTGGCCACGAGAATAGAGGACTAGATGCCGGGGGTGGGACATGAAGATCAGACGGGTTTTGTGAAGGGGAGGCAGCTGAACACTAACGTGCGAAGGCTGCTAAATGTGATAATGATGCCGGCAGCAGAAGGAGAGGCGGAGATTGTGGTGGCATTGGATGCGGAGAAGGCCTTTGACAGGGTTGAGTGGGTACTTGTGGGAGGTGTTGGAGAGGTTCGGGTTTGGGGTGGGGTTTATTAAATGGGTGAGGTTGCTGTACCAGGCCCCGATGGCGAGTGTAGCGACAAATGAGAAGAGGTCCGAGTACTTCAGGCTCCACCGTGGGACGAGGCAGGGGTGCCCCCTGTCCCCCTCGCTTTTTGCGCTGGCAATTGAGCCTCTTGCCATGGCTCTCAGGGAGTCGAGGAGGTGGAGGGGTTTGGTGCGAGGTGGGGAGGAGCACCGAGTGTCGCTGTATGCGGACGATTTGCTATTGTATGTAGCAGACCCAGTGGGGGGAATGCCGGAGGTGATGGAGATTCGTGCTGAGTTCGGGAGTTTCTCGGGCTCTAAATTGAACCTGGGCAAGAGTGAGCTGTTTGTCGTACACCCAGGAGATCAGGAGGGGATTGGTAGGCTCCCGCTAAAGAGGGCAGTGAGGAGTTTTAGGTACCTGGGGGTTCAGGTGGCTAGGAGCTGGGGGACTCTGCACAAGCTCAATTTTACGAGGTTGGTGGAGCAGATGGAGGAGGAATTTAAAAGGTGGGTAGAGTACAGTCCGTTAAAATGACGGTGCTCCCGAGGTTTTTGTTTTTGTTTCAGTGCCTGCCCATTTTCGTTCCGAGGGCCTTTTATAGGAGGGTGAACAGCAGCATTCTGGGATTTGTTTGGGCGCACGGGACTCCGAGGGTAAGGAGGGTCTTTTTGGAGCGCGGCAGGGATAGAGGGGGGCTGGCGCTGCCCAACCTCTTGGGTACTATTGGGCGGCTAACGTCTCATTGGTATGTAAGTGGGTAATGGATGGGGAGGGGGCAGCATGGAAACGGATGGAGATGGCGTCCTGTGGAGGCACGAGCCTGAAGGCACTGGTAACGGCGCCGTTGCCGCTCCCTCCAATGAGGTACACTACGAGCCCGGTGGTGGCGGCCACCCTCAAAATTTGGGGGCAGTGGAGGCGGCACAGGGGGGAAGTGGGGGTCTCGGTGGAGGCCCCGCTGTGGGGGAACCACTGGTTTGTCCCAAGGAACATTGATGGTGGGTTCCTGGGGTGGTACAGGGCGGGCATTAGGAAGTTGGGAGACCTGTTTATTGACGGGAGGTTCGCGAGCCTTGGTGAACTGGAGGAGAAGTTTGAGCTCCCCCCCTGGGGAATATGTTCAGGTACCTTCAGGTCAAGGCGTTTGCTAGGCGGCAGGTGGAGGGGTTCACTTTGCTGCCCCCGCGGGGTGTTAGGTATAGGGTGCTTTCGGGGGTGTGGGTCGGGGATGGGAAGGTGTCTGACATCTACCAGGTAATGCAGGAGGTGGGGGAGGCGTCGGTAGAGGAGCTGAAGGCTAAGTGGGAGGTGGAGCTGGGAGAGCAGATTGAGGAGGGGACATGGGCGGACGGCCTGGAGAGGGTGAACTCCTCCTCTTCATGTGCGAGGCTTAGTCTCATCCAGTTCAAGGTGCTGCACCGGGCCCACATGTCCGGATCTAGGATGAGTAGGTTCTTTGGGGGCGAAGACAGGTGCGTCAGGTGTTTGGGGAGTCCAGCGAACCATGCCCATATGTTCTGGGCATGCCCGGCACTGGAGGAGTTCTGGAAGGGGGTGGCGAGGACGGTGTCAAGGGTGGTGGGATCCAGGGTTAAGCCAGGCTGGGGACTCGCGATATTTGGGGTTGGGGTGGAGCCGGGAGTGCAGGAGGCGAAAGAGGCCGATGTTTTGGCCTTTGCGTCCCTAGTAGCCCGGCGGAGGATCTTGCTGCAGTGGAAAGATGCGAGACCTCCGAGTGTGGAAACCTGGATTAATGACATGGCGGGATTCATTAAGTTGGAAAGGGTCAAGTTCACCCTGAGGGGGTCGGTACAAGGGTTCTTTAGGAGGTGGCAGCCTTTCCTTGACTTTCTGGCTCAACGATAAGGTACTCGGTCAGCAGCAGCAGCAACCCGGGGGGGAGGGGGGAAAGGGGGGGGGGTTGTAGGGGGATAGTGTTTAAGTTAATTTGCTTATTGTTAATTTATTTTATTGTTTATTGGGGTGGGGGGGGGGTTTGTTATATGCGTTGTTACGGGTGCCGGGGGGTGTTTATTATTATTATTGTTATTGTTCTTATTGTTTTGTTGATATATATTGTGGGAATGTGGGAGGAAACCGGAGCACCCGGAGGAAACCGGTGCAGACATGGGGAGAAAGTACAATCTAAGAACATAGCCACCTGAGGCCGGAATTGAACCCGGGTGCCTGGCACTGTGAGGCAGCAGTGCTAAACACTGTGCCACCCATGAATAATCCAGGGGCTCAGACTAATGCTTAGAGAAAATGGGGTCAAATCCCACCATAGCAGTTGGTGTAATTTAAATTGAATTAATAAATCTGGAATTAAAAGTCTGTCTGAGTCATGGTGACCATGGGTGGAACTTTCCACAACCCCCACCCCGTCCCACCCCCCGGATCATCAACCACTTCTGTCCACTGCTGCTGCTGGCGATGCAGGGACTAGAGAGCTGCCGGCCAATCAGATTGGTCGATATCTCTTTAGGGTGGGATTTCCTCCCGAGTGAGGGTCAGAAGACCCGTTTCCAGCCAATTAACCCTCATTCGAGTGTGACATGGCTGGTGGGACAGGTAGTGTCAGTGAGAAACCCCAACATCTGAAATATCCTGGCCATGGATACTGTCCATGTGTTGGGTTCCCTGAATCACTGACAACAAGGACTTTTAACAAAGAGTATTTTATTCACTCGCTTAGCAGCTGCTTCAACACTTGTGCTCTTCCCGCGTTCCCAGGGATAATTCCCGTCCTCCTGCCCCGTGACCTCGTGTGAAGCCGCATCATCACGTTGTCACGTGACCACTCAGTCTACATAGTCCCTGATTGGTTGGAACACCCGGAGTCACGAGATGTGAGAGTGTGAGCAATAGGGAAACCATGTAGGAACCATTGTGCAACATCCAAGTTAAATGAGCGAACAATGCAGAACTATTTACTGAGACAGTGAGGCACGGATTGAACCAGGCCTGAAAATGATGCTCCATTATCATTATTAATCATTTCAAATCCCCCAACTCACAGAACTTCTTCCTCAAGATCTTTCACAATAGTGAATGTGCTGGTATCACCTCGAGCTGATACTGAGAATAAACCAATCCAGCCGCTCTTTACATTGACAAACACAATGGGGGGGATTTTCTGCTGGTCTTCCCCACGGGCGAGGATGACGACATTCATGGAAAATCTCCCGAGGCCGCGGGAACGAGAATCACGGCGGCGAGATTTTGTTCTCTGATTTTCCCGCCCCTCGCTGGTGTCATGGGAGTGTCCCTTTAAGAAAGGTTTTTGTTGTATCACATGGCTTCAATGATGTCATTTATGTGGGTGGCGGTTGGTTTGTGGGAGTGAGGGTTTTACTTTCTCTTTCTGGACTGGTTTGAACTGCACAGGATGAAAGAAGTGTCTTTCTCTGTCTTCCTTTTAAAAGTTGTTCCAGACTGCTTGGTATTTAAAAGAGATCAGTGCTTTCTGGAAGGTATTCAAATCTGCTGTTTGAAAAGTGGAACAGAGTATCAGCAACAATAGTCTTATTCAAGTAAGAATGCTGTGTGCTGGGATTTATTGGGATTTCATTATTAAATTACAACAGTTAAGGGGGAATTCATTAAGGGTTATACCCTTAATACTGAGCGGCAGAACGGCAGCACAGTGGTTAGCACAGTTGCTTCACAGCTCCAGGGTCCCAGGTTCGATTCCAGGCTTGGGTCACTATCTGGAGTCTGCACGTTCTCCCCGTGTCTGTGTGGGTTTCCTCCGGGTGTTCTGGTTTCCTCCCTCAGTCCAAAGGTGTGCAAGTTAGGTGGATTGGCCATGATAAATTTCCCTTCGTGTCCAAAGGGGTTGCTGGGTTACAGGGATAGGGTGGAAGCATGGGCTTAAGTAGGGTGCTCTTTCCAAGAGCCGGTGCAGACTCGATGGGCCGAATGGATTGGATTTTGTTTATTGTCACGTGTACGGAGGTACCGTGAAAAGTATTTTTCTGCGAGCAGCTCAACAGATCATTAAGTACATGAAAAGAACAGAAAATAAAAGAAAATGCAAGAAAATCCATAATAGGGCAACACAAGGTACACAATGTAACTACATAACACTGGCATCGGATGAAGCATACAGGGTGTAGTGTTAATCAGGTCAGTCCATAAGAGGGTCATTTAGGAGCCTGGTAACAGTGGGGAAGAAGCTGTTTTTGAGTCTGTTCGTGCGTGTTCTCAGACTTTTGTATCTCCTGCCCGATGGAAGAAGTTGGAAGAGTGAATAAGCCGGGTGGGAGGGATCTTTGAATATGCTGCCCACTTTCCCCCGGCAGCGGGAGGTGTAGATGGAGTCAATGGATGGGAGGAAGGTTCGTGAGATGGACTGGGCGATGTTCACCGATTTTCCTTAGTTTCCTGAGGAAGTATTGGCGCTGTTGGCCTCCTTCTGCGCTGTAAATTCTATGATTCAATTCATAGATTACTGTAGCTGTGTGGGGTCTTTAAGTTTGTAATTGATAAAAATTCCTGCTGTGTGTGTTTATACAAATGTTAACTAAATTCTGAGAATAAAGCTTGTTTTTTTGATTAAACGTGCCTGAGAAGTCTGTTCAATAACACCTGAAAGGAAGGCTCTTGAACTCATCCTGGCCAAATTCAAACAAAGTTATAGGTCAGATGAACTCCATAATATACTTTGGTGTTTTCTAAAGCCTGGCCCATAACACTGACTGTCATAATAGACATCCATGTATATGATGGAGCGCAGACAGGCAGTGATTGACACACAGGATGACCAGTGAGCACACAGAACACAGCAGCCAATCACCAAACAGGACATGACCACTATAAAGCCAGAGGGCACCAGTTTTCCCACTCTCTCGGGATCTGAGACATTCAGAGCTCATGAGCATAGCCAATTCAAACACCATGTGGTAGTCAGTAAGTCTGGTCAGGCTAGCATCAGGTCTCCAGTCAAGTCAGCAGAGTGCCAACCCACAGTTGGACATGTAAAATAGTTAGGTGTGAAATAAAATCGTGTTGCATCTCATAAAGTGTTGGAAGTCTGTCTCTCGCTACACTGCATCAAACGCAGTCCACCTAGACCCAGCCTGCCCAACACATCATGTACGGGTGCTGAAAATTGACAGACCTACCTTGAGTGAATCAGCGTTGACCAAGAAACAGCCATCAAGTGACATGGAAAATGTCCGCCCTCCTCCGCAGCTCCGCATCGCCGGCTACCTCGGTGCAAATTGGAAGATCTTCAACCAGAAGTTCCAGCTCTATCTCGAGGCAACCGACCTCGGGGCAGCATCGGACGCCAGGAAGATCGCACTCTTCCTCTCCACAGCCGGGGACCACGCCATTCACATCGACAACTCCCTTACATTCGCTGAAGGCGAAGACAAGACAAAATTTAAAACAGTCCTGCTGAAGTTCGACAGCCACTGCGACATTGAGGTGAATGAGAGCTTTTGAACGATACGTTTTCCAGCAGAGGCTTCAGGGTAAGGATGAACCTTTCCAATCATTTGTGACCCATCTCCGCATCCTCACGCAGTCATGTAACTATGACTCCACAACTGATTCCATGATCCGGAATCAGATCGTTTTCGGGGTCCACTCCGATTCCCTTCTCCAGCAGCTCCTGAAAGTTAAGCAGCTCACCCTCAACATCGCCATCGAAACGTGCGTTCTCCACGAGCATAACAACCGGTACTCCCACATCAGGGCGGCAGAAATGGCAAAGCTAAACCCCCACGAGGCAGAACGGGTGCAGGCCATCAAACAGCTCCAGGGCCTGAGTCTGGATGAGAGTGGCCATTTCGCGCGCTTTTCTCGGGCTCCAGCGCATGTGCGCCACGACCTAGGGGACGGCGAAACCGATGACCAGCCCGTGCAAGTGCGCACGTCGTTCGGCCGCACTGCGCATGCGCAGTGGCGCATGGAACGTCCTGACGTCGGCGTCATGACGTGTCCGAATTGTGGCTCCGCCCATTTAAAGCGGCAATGTCCGGCAAAATCACGACTGTGTCTACAGTGTGGCACGCTTGGCCACTACACAGCCCTTTGCAGATCTGCTCCACTGCCCAGCATCCAGCGATCCCAGCCACGGCGCAGGAGCGTCCGGTCAATACAGAAGCCGTGCCAGACTCCGACCCCGACAGCCCAACAGATCCTGACGCCGAGTGCCTTAAATCCCCATTCCGGGTGGGCATCATTATTAAGCATGAGCTGCCTTTCTCAAAGATGGTGAAACAACTCCCAATCCTAAGCGTGGATCCTGACGATGAGTGGTGTGCTGTCCTCACAGTTAACAAGGCTCGCATCCGTTTCAAGCTGGACACCAGCACATCAGCGAACCTCATTTCGAAATCCGATCTCGACACCATCCGCGTCAGACCAAGCATTCTTCCACCGGCATGCCAGCTCTTTGACTACAATGGCAATGCCATTGCTGCCAGTGGCTCATGCCAACTCGGAGTTTCCAATAAGTCATTTAAAGCAGATTTGAAATCGTAGGACCTGACAGAGCTTCCCTGCTCGGTGCTCGGGCCTGACAGAGGTTCCCTGCTCGGTGCTCGGACCTGACAGAGCTTCCCTGCTCGGTGCTCGGGCCTGACAGAGCTTCCCTGCTCGGTGCTCGGGCCTGACAGAGCTTCCCTGCTCGGTGCTCGGGCCTGACAGAGCTTCCCTGCTCGGTGCTCGGGCCTGACAGAGCTTCCCTGCTCGGTGCTCGGGCCTGACAGAGCTTCCCTGCTCGGTGCTCGGGCCTGACAGAGCTTCCCTGCTCGGTGCTCGGACCTGACAGAGCTTCCCTGCTCGGTGCTCGGGCCTGACAGAGCTTTCCTGCTCGGTGCTCGGGCCTGACAGAGCTTCCCTGCTCGGTGCTCGGGCCTGACAGAGCTTCCCTGCTCGGTGCTCGGGCCTGACAGAGCTTCCCTGCTCGGTGCTCGGGTGCTACCCCGCTGTCCATTGGGTTGTCCCTAGCACAGATGCTAATGAACCGCTCTCTGCGAACAACGGTTCCAGCCCTCCACATTCCAGACCTTGACCACTTCCTGGTCATACAGAGGATGCAGCAGTCTCGGGCCCAACAGAAGTCAGCGTACGATGCTCATGCCACAGATCTTCCCGACCTGGTCCCGACTGATTGAGTTCGTGTACAGCTGCCTGACGGCGCGCACGTGGCGTCGGGGGCCCAAAATGGCAGCGTGCGGGGATCATTCGTGGCGGTGGGGGGTGGAGGCAGCGAGGTCAGCGGGCCGCACGGGGCCCTAGAGGAGCGCAGGGGGGGGGGGACCCGCGGTCGCTGCTCAGGACGGCAGTGACCGATTTTGATTGACAGACGGCCACAAAGTGGCCCTTCTTGCCGCAGCTTTTGCAGGTTGCGGTTCGGGCCGGGCAGCGTGGGCTGGGGTGCTTGGCCTAGCCGCAAAAGTAGCAGCGGGGCCCCGTGGGTTTATCGGGGCATCCAGCAGCGCAGGCCTGGGGGGGGGGTCCGAGTCTGCGGAGGTGAGGGGGGTCATGTTCCACGCTGCCCAGGGGGCCGCCGCGCGGTCAGGAGCATACGCGCGGGCGTTGCGGTCAGCGAGATCTGAGGAGGATGCGAGTGTCCTTGCCTCAGCGAGGCTTAAAGTGTCTTTTTCCAGGAGTCTCGGGCCTATTTGGGACGATTGCATACCCGCAACGAAAGCGTCTCTGATCAAACGTTCGGTATGCTCGGCCGCAGAGACTTGCGGGCAGGCGCAATTTCTCCCCCAGGACAATGAGGGCCCGGTAGAATTCGTCGAGGGACTCACCGGGGAATTGCTGTCTCGTAGCCAGGAGGTGCCGTGCGTAGACCTGGTTCACGGGCCGGATGAAATGTCCCTTCAGCAGGTCCATAGCTGCCTCATAGTCGGGCTCATCCTCAATGAGAATGTAGACAGCGGTGCCCACGCACGAATGGAGGATGTGGAGTTTCTGTTCCCTCATCGGGCGGTTTTCTGCTGTGCTGAGGTAGCTGTTAAAACACGCCAGCCAGTGTTTAAAAGTTGCTGACGCATTTGTGGCGTGCGGGCTGATTCGGAGGCAGTCTGGCTTGATTCAAAGCTCCATTTCAAAATTTCTTGTGCATTAAATTGATGCACCATCAATCAGACACGAGATGAGAAGTAGTTCCAAACGACAGGCTTTAATGCACAAGATATGTGCCCGGCAGTAGACGTACAGAGAGAAAGGCCGACTGCCAGCCGGTACGGGTTCTTATACTCCGCCTCGTATGCGGAACTACCTACCTCTCAGCCAATTGGCAGGGAGGCACATGACTTGCCACAACCAATCGGGAGAGAGGCACATGACTTGCCTGGGCCAATGGGCAGCGAGTCTTCTGCACCAATGGCAGCTCGGTTCTAGGGTACCGTAATGTCCCTAGTCATACTACCACACTCACATGCAAAATGTGGCAGAATCCACTGGCCATTAATCAGATGTGGAAACTAGCCCAGCAGCTACCAAGTAAATCACCCTGGATATGAAAGAGCGGAAGTGAAACAACACAGCTGTTAAACTGGACATAGCAGTTAGAAAAATCCTAAATTTGACACATGTAGGATAAAGATTCTGCCTATTCCTGTTAATTCAAACTTACAACTCAAATGACTTTGTAGTTTGATTTAGTTTGGATCGGAACAACAGGGAAACATCAACAGATCGTGAGAGACATTAAAATACCAGGCACCTCTAAACACTCTTCAAGTCACATCAAAGTACAAGCTATCGATCCCTCAGGGTTAAACCCGCCAGTCCACACAAGACCAAACAGGCTGCGCAAACATGATCTCTGGAATCTCACTCTCTGTCCGTCACACATATCCAGCCCACGGCCTCTGGAACCCATTGTGTCTGTGCCCGCACTTACTCTGGGCACAGGACCAACCACCGTGAACAGAACCAGAACTTCAAGCTAACGCTAATGTTAAGGTAAAGCATCCACACGTTTGTATAATGACCTTTGCAGCCTCAGGATATCTCTAAAGTGGATTACCTCTGAAGGTCATTCACTATTAAGCCAGAAAATACGGCAATTAACTTGCACACAGACAGATTCTTCAAACAGCAATGAGATGAATAACCAGGATTTAGTGTTTGTGAAGTTTTCTTCAAATATTGCCTGAACGAGGTTAAAAGAAGACCCAAATGACAGTGGAGCACTCACTGACTATTATGCCGAGATTGTGAAATTGAATTTTCACCTAAATTAAGAGGTTGGGAAAATCCCTGCAAAAATTGAGCCCTTATGTCGGGTTTGAATCCCAATTTTCTGACTCAGAGGCAGGAGGGCTGCTGTCAGCCATTCTGACATTGTAGCAAAGACAGAGTTACAGGATGCCTGATTTACAATTGTGTACTATTTGTTCAGAAGTAAAACTCAAAGAATCACCTTGGCTCCACATTTTGCTTCCCGACTTACTAAACGTTTGTGTAATTCATTAGTTCCAGCTTTAAATCGAGGTTGCAAAGGTACTTCAGTGTCTATGATGCATCTTTGGCACCACATGGGAATACAAAGTCAGCAATAAAGGTCTCCATTCCAGGGCAAACACAGCAAGAATGTCAGCACTAATCAGGCAAAATAGCCGTCACTGGCTTAGACATGTGCATGTGATGACAGCCAGCCGCAGCCACATCAATATGGATACAGGGAGGCAGCCCCCTCTCAGAGACCAGCAGCGCATCCAAAGCTCAGATTTTAAAATGCTGTCAGGAAAGGCATGAAAACCCTCAACATCAACCGTGACGAAGTGGGAAGCTCCAGCTGATAGTCAATGCAAAACACCAGCTGCGGGCAGGAATTCACCAGCAGAACAACATGTGGTTTCGGAAGCTCTAAAACAGGCACCAGTCCTCCAAACAGGCCATCACCAGATATCATCCCACATCATCAGCAAGGAGCAACTTCCCGTGTGGCATTGTGGCAGACATTGCCTTTCCAGCATCAGCTTGTTCAGGCAAAGGGGCAGCAGGTGATCTCTCTGACCTCTGCCTGACCTCTGCCAATCTACCAACACAGCACAGCCAGTACAGAACGAATGTTTATTGTTTAAACTAGCGAACCTCTAAGAAACTGAACATCGGCAAACTCTGACACAAATGAACAAATAATCAGCACCCCCCCGCACCCCCCCCCCCCCCACATACGCAGCCCCCCCCACACACGCAGCCCCCTCCCCCCCACACACAGCCAGCCCACCCCCACTCCCCATTTCCCCCAAAGCCCTGCACGGCTGCTCCGGCCACCCCAACATCCGCTCCGGCCACCCCAACACCCTGCACGGCAGCTCCGGCCACCCCAACGCCCTGCACGGCCACTCCGGCCACCCCAACACCCTGCACGGCCGCTCCGGCCACCCCAACATCCTGCACGGCCGCTTGGTAATTCTGGATACTCACTGACTGCATCGAGAAGGGCAATTAAACATCAATAAATTTGATGTGAGGATCACCCAAATCCAATGAATGAATAAAAACCCAACAATCACACTCACCCAGTACTCAGCAGCCACAAACTCCACCAAAAGAAAGTGAATCAATTAAAATCAAAGCTGATTTTTATCAGATAAATCTTAATTTTCACAGTGATATAATATAAATTTCAGTCAAACATATTTATAATAAATAAACACCACCCTAACTACCAAACATCTAACTTGAGTTGGAGTCAGGCTGGGTTTACGTAAAGGGACAGGTCAGGAGGAGCTGGACAATATGTTTCAGTTTGTGTTTCCCACAAAGTTGTGGTGGTATGATTAGCATAGCTGCCTGCCATTGGTGCAGAACACCGGCTTACCATTGGCCCTGGTCGGTCATGTGCCTCTCGACCGGTTGGTTGAGACCAGTCATGTGACGGCTCCCCGATTGGTCGAGAGGCTGAGTTAACCCCACCTCCAGGGTGGGGTATAAATACCCAGTACTCCCGATGGTCGTCCTTATACTGTAATGGATCGCAGGGCTAACATCTAGCTGATTAAAGTCATACTTGTCCAGCAACTCGTCTCGCGTTCAATTGATGGTACATCAATTTAATCAGCTAGAAATTTGAAGATGGAGCTCCAGATCAAGCCCGAATGCCTCCGCATCTGACCGCAAACTCCGAACGCACCGGAAATCTTCAAACATTGGCTGGCGTGTTTCGATAGCTACCTGGCGACCGCAAGCAGCCCACTCACCATGGCACAGAAGCTTCATATTCTCCATTCCAGCATGGGCATGGCAGCCTACGCGATGATGGGAGAAGAAAAGGAATACGACGCGGCCATGGATAAGCTAAAAGGACAGTTTCTTAAGCAGGTAAACCGAGTGTTTGCCCGACACCTGCTGGCTACCAGACAACAGTTCCCCGGTGAGTCCTTAGACGATTTTTACCGGGCCCTCGCTGTCCTGGGGAGGAATTGCACCTGCCTCCAAGTTTCAGCCACCGAGCACATGGAACTTTTAATCAGAGATGCTTACGTGGCTGGGTTGCAGTCCGCCGTTATACGCCAGCGGATGCTGGAAAAAGACGACCTCAGCCTGACTGAGGCACGGACTCTCTCCACCTCCCTGGAGGTCGCCGACTTAAACGCCCGCGCCTATGTCCCCAGCCGCGCTGCAGCGCCCTGGGCCTCCTGGCAACTTCCCCACCGCCATCCGCCGCTCCCGACCCCCCTCAGGCCTGCGCCGCGGGTCGCCCCGACAACTCCGCGGGGCCCCGCTGCTACTTCTGTAGGTTCGCCAAACACCCTCGCCTGTGCTGCCCGGCCCGCTCCGCCCTTTGTAAGAGCTCCGGGAAGAAGGAGCCATTTTTCGTCGGTCTGCCAGGCCAAATCGGTCGATGCTGTGCTGCGCAGCAACCAGGGATCTCCTCCTCCGGGCCCTTCCGGGCCCTTCCAGCACACCGCACCAATCTCCCCGCCCCCCCCCCCCCCCCCCCCGGCCCCCGGGCCCCTGCGCGCCCCTCTGCCCCCGCTCTCAGCAGCTCCAATCGGCTCGCTGGCACCGCTAACCCCGCCCCCAGCAACCACGAGGGTCCTGCAGGCGCCGCCATCTTGGGCCTCGGACGCCACGTGCCGGTCCTGGGCGCCGCCACCTTGGGGCCCCGACTCAACGTGCGGGTCCTGGGCGCCGCCATCTTGGGGCCCCGACCCCACGTGCGGGTCCTGGCCGCCGCCGTCTTGGGGCCCCGACTCCACGTGCGGGTCCTGGGCGCCGCCATCTTGGGGCCCCGACTCCACGTGCGGATCCTGGGCGCCGCCATCCTGGACTGGCACACAAGGTCCTGCCAGCACCCACTCGGCCGACGACGACGATGGATCTTCTCCACGGCTCGCAGCCATTCAGCTCGACCAGTCACGTCGACGCACGCTCGCCAAGATGACGACGCAAATCCACCTCAACAGGCACGAGATGGGCTGCCTGCTGGACTCCGAGAGCACGGAAAGCTTCGTACACCCTGACACGGTAAGACGCTGCGCGTTCCCTGTCCACCCTGTAAAACACAAAATCGGGTTAGCCTCAGGTTCGCACTCCATCCGTATCACCGGGTGCTGCATCGCAGACCTCACGGTCCAGGGGAAGGTTTAAAAAAATTATAAACTCCTTATCCTCCCCAACCTTTGCGCTCCGGAACTCAAAGGACTGGATTTTCAGTGCAACCTGCAGAGCTTGACCTTCCAATTCGGCGGCCCTATACCCCCCTCACTGTCTGCAGCGTCGCGTCCCTCAAAGTGGACCCCCCCTCCTTGTTTGCTAATCTCACCCTCAATTGCAAACCCGTCGCGACCCGGAGTAGACGGTACAGCGCCCAGGACCGGACCTTCATCAGGTCCGAGGTCCAGAGTTTGCTGAAGGAAGGGGTCATCGAGGCCAGCAACAGTCCCTGGCGAGCCCAAGTGCTGGTGGTCCGGACTGGGGAGAAAAACCGGATGGTCATCGACTACAGCCAGACCATCAACCGGTTTACGCAACTGGACGCGTATCCTCTCCCCTGTATTTCCGCCATGGTAAACGAGATTGCGAAATACAAAGTCTTCTCCACGGTGGACCTCAATTCGGCTTATCACCAGCTCCCCATCCGCGCGAGTGACCGCAAGTACACCGCGTTCGAGGCAGATGGGCGCCTCTACCACTTCCTAAGGGTTCCATTCGGTATCACAAATGGGGTCTCGGTCTTCCAACGGCAGATGGACTGAATGGTCGACAAGTACGGATTACGGGCTACCTTCCCATACCTCGATAATGTCACCATCTGCATCCACGACCAGCAGGACCACGACACCAACCTCCGAAAATTCCTCCAAACTGCAAAACTCTTTAACCTAACTTACAATAAGGATAAGTGCATGTTTAGCACCGACCTTCTAGCCATCCTCGGCTACGTAGTGCGTAAGGGAGTGATAGGCCCCGATCCCGAACATATGCGCCCCCTGATGGAACTCCCTCGCCCCAATATGCTCAAATCCCTTAAACGCTGCCTGGGTTTAGAATTTAGAATTTAGAATTTAGAACAGTACAGCACAGAACAGGCCCTTCGGCCCTCGATGTTGTGCCGAGCAATGATCACCCTACTCAAACTCACGTATCCACCCTATACCCGTAACCCAACAACTCCCCCTTAACCTTACTTTTTAGGACACTACGGGCAATTTAGCATGGCCAATCCAGCTAACCCGCACATCTTTGGACTGTGGGAGGAAACCGGAGCACCCGGAGGAAACCCACGCACACACGGGGAGGACGTGCAGACTCCGCACAGACAGTGACCCAGCCGGGAATCGAACCTGGGACCCTGGAGCTGTGAAGCATTGATGCTAACCACTATGCTACCGTGCTGCCCCGTGCTACCGTGCTGCCCCTTTGCTTACTACGCCCAATGGGTTCCCAATTACGCTGACAAGGCCCGTCCCCTCATTCAGTCCACGACCTTCCCGCCATCGTCAGAGGCCTGCCAGGCCTTTAGCCGCATCAAAGGGAACATCGCAAAGGCCACGATGCGCGCCATCGACGAGTCCCTCCCCTTCCAGAGCGAGAGCGACGCATCAGAAGTAGCTCTGGCGGCCACCCTGAACCTAGCGGGCAGACCCGTGGCCTCTTCTCCAGAACCCTCCAGGATTCCGAACTCCGCCACGCCTCAGTGGAAAAGGAAGCCCAGGCCATAGTCGAAGCTGTGCGACATTGGAGGCACTATTTGGCCGGCAGGAAGTTTACCCTCCACACAGACCAACAGTCAGTGGCCTTCATGTTCGATAATGCACAGAGGGGCAAGATTAAGAACGACAAGATCTTGCGCTTGCAGATCGAGTTGTCCACGTACAACTACGATATCTTGTATCGTCCTGGGAAGCTCAATGAGCCTCCTGATGCCCTGTCCCGCGGTACCTGAGCCAGCGCGCAGACAGACCGCCTCTGCTCCCTCCACACGGACCTCTGCCATTCAGGGATGACCCGTTTCTATCATTTCATAAAGACCCGCAACCTGCCCTACTCCATCGAGGAAGTCAGGACAGTAACCCGTGACTGCCACATCTGCGCAGAGTGCAAACCGCAGTTCTACCGCCCCAAGCGCGCACATCTGATCAAAGCATCCCGCCCCTTCGAACGTCTCAGCATAGACTTCAAGGGGCCCCTTCCCTCTAGCAACCGCAACATTTACTTCCTGACGGTGATCGATGAACACTCCCGCTTCCCCTTTGCCATTCCCTGCCCCGACATGACCACATCGACCGTCATTAAGGCCCTCCTCTCCATCTTCTCACTGTTCGGCTACCCCGCGTACATACACAGCGATCGGGGGTTCTCCTTTATGAGCGACGAGCTGCGTCAATTCCTGCTCAGCAGGGGCATTGCCTCTAGCAGGACGACCAGCTATAACCCCCGGGGTAACGGACAGGTCGAGCGGGAGAATGGTACCATCTGGAAGACCATACAACTGGCCCTCCGGTCCAGAGATCTCCCTATTTCCCGATGGCAAGAGGTTATCCCCGATGCCCTACATTCTATCTGCTCCCTCCTCTGTACCACAACTAATCAGACACCTCTTGAACGTCTTCTTGTTTTCCCCAGGAAGTCGTCCTCCGGATCCCCTCTCCCGACGTGGCTGGCCGCCCCCGGACCCATCTTGCTCCGGAAGCATGTGTGGGTGCACAAGACCGACCCGTTGGTGGAACAAGTCCAGTTACTCCACGCTAACCCGCAGTATGCGTACGTGGAGTACCCGACGGACGGCAGGATACGGTCTCCCTCCGGGACCTGGCACCTGCCGGCGTGCGGCCCTCCCCCCTTCACCACAGACCCCCCCCATCCCTTTTCCCCCAGCGCCCTACCCAGGCCACCCCTCCCCCATCCATGGCGTCTCCCCCACCAGCCCGGGTTACGGAGACAGTTCAGGACCATCGCTCCCGGAGTTCAGGACATCAGCTGAACCACCACCATCGGCTGAACCAACGTCACCAACTCCCCTGCGGCGGTCTGCCAGGACGTCACGGGCAACGAAAAGGCTGATCGAGTCCATTTAACTTTCAACACCACCATGGACCTTGTATGGACACTATGCACTGTTGCTAAATGTCTGGGCCAGTGAGAAGCCAAGGAAACATTTTTTTTCCTTCTCTCCTTACTACTCATACCACCAGTTCTCCCTCCCCCCCCCCCAGATCTCGTTGAAACCCCCCCCCCCCCCCCCCGCTTCTTTCTCTGCAAGGGGTGAATGTGGTGGTATGATTAGCATAGCTGCCTGCCATTGGTGCAGAACATCGGCTTACCATGGCCCTGGTCGGTCATGTGCCTCTCGACCGGTTGGTTGAGACCAGTCATGTGACGGCTCCCCGATTGGTCGAGAGGCTGAGTTAACCCCGCCACCAGGGCGGGGTATAAATACCCAGTACTTCTGGCGGTCGTCCTTATACTGTAAACGACCGCAGGGCTAACATCTAGCTGATTAAAGCCATACTTTTGTCCAACAACTTATCTCGTGTTCAATTGATGGTACATCAAAAGTTAAACACACCTTGACCATCCATGCCTGGGGCTGCTTTGAGCCAGAAGTTAACGAAGGAGAGCAGCAGCTGCCAGTCACTCACAGGAGAAAATCCCCACCTCCTCCCATCCTCTCTCCACCCACCCCTACCACTAACAGACCTTCACTCTCATCGCCTGGGTTCAATTATTCCCCGAGAATAATCAGCTCTGAAAAAGAGTCATATAGAATTGTAACATTAACTCTCTTTCTCTCCCCACAGATGCTGCCAGATCGGATTCGTTTTCCCAGCATTTTCTGTTTCTATTTCGGATTTCCAGCGCCTGCATTATTTTCCTTCAATTATTCCCTGTTGGTCCCTCTCACCATGTTTATTCTTAATTCTGCTTTGGCTTTGTCTCCAGGTCTCAAAGTGGGTGGTAACTAGAGCAGTAAATAACAATAATTCCTTGAGGATTGCAGTGAACGTCATGAGGGAGTTACTGAACTGAATGTGTTCAGCAGCAGAGCAGGAACATTGGAACTGAATTTGGTTTGAATCAGGAAGTGCTGAGTGTGAACATGGTTTCCAGACAACAGGAGGACAGTTTGTCCGAGGAGGCAATTTGTCCCATTTGTCTTGATTTCTTCACTGATCCGGTTTCACTGGAGTGTGGACACAACTTCTGCCGCTCCTGTATCACCCAGTTTTGGGAAAAGAAGGAGAGAAACTCCTGCCCGGAATGTCGACAGGAGTTTCCAGAAAGAATCCTCAGAGCCAATCGGGTCTTAGTGCATCTGGCTGAGAAAGCTCGAAAATTAAAGCTGAATCGGGAAGAGAAGGAAAGTAAACTTTACTGTGAGGAACATCAGGAAGAACTGAAGCTGTTTTGTGAAACTGACAAGGAATTGATCTGTGTGGATTGTGTAGTTTCGCAGGAACACAGAGAACACCGCTTCATCCTGATTAAAGAGGCTGTTGAAATCTACAAGGTAAAAAGGAACAGATTTGATCCCCTGATTATTTGATCACATTTTCAGGGTCTAACACTTTTATTTTCTGATTTTCTCTCCCAATCCCAGGTTGGGGTGAAATCTTCCTTAGATTCTCTCACAGAGAAGAAATTGACGGTTCTAGAAATGGAGCAGCAGCAGAAACAGAAGATTTCCCAAATTAGGGTAAAGTCTCCCTGTGCTGAGCTTCCAAACTTAATTCATTATTTTGTTGTTTATATGACACAAACATATTATTTTTAATGTTTCTTCTTATAGAAACAGTCGGTCAGTCTGCAGAGCCACATCACATCCGAGTTCACTAAAATGCACCAGATTCTCACTGAGAAAGAGCAGCGTTTCATCCGAGATCTCAGGGAAGAAGAGGAACAAATTCTGAAACCAATGGAGGAAAATCTTTGTGAAATTCAGGAGAATTTAAATTCTATTCAGGAGAAACTCTCAAAGTTGAAAAACCAGTTGGAACAAAAAGACGGAGTGAGATTTCTGAAGGTGAGGGATTATATTTCAGTTTAGTTCAGCGAAAGTTCACAGTCACAACATGATCCACACGAGCCTCCTCCCATCCTACTTCATTTCCCTGTCAATATATCCTTCTGTTCCTTTCTCCCTCATGTGTTTATCGAACTTCTCCTTAAATGTATCCCTGGCTTTCCATGGGTGGGTGGAATTAAATGCTGTCCCCCCCCCCCCCCCCCAGGGTACATTTAGTCAGGGTGTGGGGTGAGGGGAAGGGGATATGGGGAATGACACTGTGTGGAGTTTCTGTTGTCTTTCCATCTCTACACAGATTAAGTCCGTGGTGGTAAGTCTTGTGGGACAGCCTTCCTGTAACCAATTCAGCCCCTTAACAGGGCAATTAATGTTCTCATCCTGCTGACTCTGGTATTCCCCCAGCAATGAGCAGGGGTCTCACAATACGGGAATTCTGAAAATCAAACCCTGTTGGGATTACTGGTGGGATTCTGGGAGGTGGTGGGATTGAGGATGTAGCGGGAATGCCCTTGTTCAGTTGCACTGTGTACCTGATTGAGGGACTGTCAGAGGTTCACACTCCCGTTTCCTCTGACTGATGGTTCTTGACTCAAGGATTTTATAACAAACAAAATTACACAGACACGGGGATTGGCTCAACCACAAACTTGTTGTTTAGTAAAAACACTCCCAACACCGAATACAAAGAGCTTTAAACTAGTGTAAATAACATTACACAGCACTTAATTGGTTTTCTGATTTAAATCCCTCCACAATTTAACCTCGGCTTCCACATAAACACACAAATCACCACAACTTATTAAAAAGCCTCTCCTGAAAATCCACAGACAAAACCCCACATTTCAGCCCAAACCTTCCTCAATTCAAACCCAAATCCCCCCAGGATTTGGTTGTTACCCTGAAGTTATTTTGAAAACCTCAGCCCCAATCCCCCTGGGATTTGGCTGATAAATTCCAATTCCCCACCCGGCTGCTCCTTCTGGTGTGAATTGTAGGCCCGGGAGCCAGGTTGACCGTTCTTGACCCTCCTTCTTGACTGCAGTGCCAGACCCTTGGATCTTGTCCTTTTAATGATGATTCTTATCGGAATATCACAAACACATTTCCTGAAGCCATCCTGCTGGAGGGTCAGTGCTCAGCACCTTTCAATCTCTTTACACAGTCATTTTCAATCCCAGGGTCACGGCGTTCCTGATCACAAAAAGTGGGACCCTCATAAAATCCAACCCATGGGGTTTAAACTGAATTGAAAAAGCAGCAGTTAATGATGCTGAAATCAGGTTTAAACTGGTTTCACAGACTCATTAATGAAACTAATTAACTTCCTGCCCCATTTGAAAGATCTCTATCAGGTCTTCTCTTTTCGACAGTAAAGTTGATCAATCTTTGCAGTTAGTTGAAGCCTCTCAGTTGCTGTCAATCTTTTTGATACTTTCTCCTGCGCTTCAATATCCTTTGTGGAACATCCTCTTTCTATTCCATGTCTGCAGCAATGGGAATTGTCAATTCTCAGCAGCTTGTAACAATGTGAGGGTAATTTCTGCTTTCTGGATACAGACAGTCTGTCTCTGTCAACTCAGATTTGTGCTTTGTTTATTTCAGGAGGAAGCATCTGGGAAGAGGAGGTAGGACATGAACTTTACTGAAACTCAGGGCAAGTTGGTAAAATTACTCAGCAAAGTGTTTATGGTCAATTTATAATCAACTCTTTAATATTTACAGGATTAGCGATGAGGGTAAAAAGCTGTCACTAGCAGATGGTGTCCTGCCCATCGGAAAATTCAACAGCCCTTTACCGTTCCTCATGTGGAGAGAAATGCTGGATGTCATTAACCCTGGTAAAACTCAGATAAGTTCCTCTGTCCTGATTTATATCTTATATTTGAATCATTATCCATATAAATATCACAGACACGGGGCGGGATTCTCCGGCCCGCCAGCTCCCTTTTCCTGGGCGGCGGCCCTCACTGGCAGCGGGATTCTCCGTCTCTGCCACCTGCCAATGGGATTGCCCATTGTGGCCACCCCACACCGCCGGGAAACCCGCGGGCGTGGGAGCGCTGCCGGCGCAACGGAGAATCCGTCGGCAGAGAGAATGTTTAAGGGCTTTGTTATAAAGAAATTAGGATTAAAATGGTCCTGATTGGAATTAAAGTCTGATTCATGCAACTAATCCACTTTCTAAAAATCATTCTCAGCTTGGTCAGCTGAAACTGTCAGCTCCCTAAACATCACCAATACAGGAACTCACAGATGAAGCTCTGTCTCCAGAACCCATCGATACTTTACAAACTTCAGCAAGTGGAAACTCCGCCATTCCCAGCTGAACCTTTCCTCCTCTACAATCCTTATCCTCCTGATACATTTCCACCTTGTGGACCAGACTCATGTCCATGGTCAAGGTTAGGACAGGAAGCCTGGGAATGAGGCTTTGTCTGCCTGTTGAGGGAGGAGGAGTGGTGAGGGGGATGGAGTCAGCTGGTCTTCACTGTGGACCTGGGGAACAAGCCCTGGATTGCAATCCATTTCCTGAAAGTGTCAGCAAAGCCCATTTTCTCAATTGTCTTGAGGAAACATTGCACTCACTCTGGATGAATATCTTTTATACATCCAGGGAGAGGATTAAGGTAGAGGTTTGTCTGTGGAGAATCAGGTTGGCTGTGCCACCTGGGCACCTTGGCAATGCCAGGCTGGTAGTGGTAGGGTGCCTGGGTGGCACCAGCAGTGTCAGGGTACTGATGTGTTAGGTACTCTGGGATAACACAGGCTGCAACTGGATGCAGCTTTCACCAAAAGATACTCCAGACTCTGAAGTGGGTTCAATCTGATTTATTGAACCAGTAGCACAGTTAGCACAGTTCTCTATGAGTTCGACTCTCTGCGAACCTAAGTGTGGTTATTCTGTCCGACTGAACCAGACTAGCTCTTAGCCACCTGCTGGAGGTGTGATACTGTACATACACCCTGACTCACTCTGTAGATGTTCATCAGTGGAAAGAGGCGGAGTGTGAGTGCCGAGTGCCTTTTACAGTGAGATACCACCCCTCAGTGTCCTGCCTGCTCATTGGTCATGTCCTGTTCTCTGTGTTCATTAGCTGCCTGTCTGTATATCATTATCTGCATACTGCATATCGCGACATCTCCCCTTTTTTTTATGGCATATGGGAACGTACTTACATGTGGTGGCAGATATTAACATCTTTACAAGCCGTGGCGTATGTGAACGTATTTACATGTGAAGACAGCTGTCTAATGTGAGAAAACAGAATATAGCAAACAAAACAAATGTTCATAAGTCCCGTCTCTGGGGCTTGCGTCTGATCCTTGTCGACCACCGGAGAGGTGGTGGTGGGGACGACGGAGCCTTGACAGGCGGGATAGAAGCCTGACTGCTGGCCTCGTAGTTCGAGGTATCAGGAGGTGGCAAAACAACAGACGGAAATGGAGAAGAAAGCGGTTGCGGGCAGGCAACTTTGCACAGTGCCCGTCTGTTTCATCTCACAACAGAACCATCAGCCATACGTACAACATCCGAGCGGGGCGCTGCCTGTCCAATAACGACAGCTGGAGCTGACCAGCCACCATCCGGTATCTTGATCCTGACAGTGTCTGCCGGGGATAACACGGGCAAATCAGTGGCATGAGCATCATAGCCCTGCTTTTGCTGGTTTCGGAGCTGCTGCACCTTCTGCAGCACCGGGAGGTGAGCCAGGTTGGGCAAGTGTATGGCTGGAAGTGTCGTCCGCAGGTCCCTGTTCATTGGGAGTTGAGCCGGCGACATGCCCTGTACGCAAGCAGCGCAAGGTAGATGTCAGAAGCAGAATCCGTGGCCTTGCAGATGAGCTGTTTCACAATGTGCACCCCATTTCCAACCTTCCCATTGGACTGCGGATAGTGTGGGCTGGAAGTTACATGTTTGAAATGGTATGACTTGGCAACATAGACCACTCGTGGCTGCTGAAGCACGGGCCATTGTCACTCATGACAGTGTGGGATACCATGCCGGGAAAACGTCTCCTTACAGGCCTTGATGATGGTCCGAGATGTGAGGTCTGAGAGCTTCACGACTTCAGGGTAGTTCGAGAACTAGTCAATAATCAAAATGTAGTCACGACCATTTGTACAAAGGAGGTCGATGCCAACCTTGGACCACAGGGAGGTCTAGATTTCATGCTGCTGGAGCGTCTCCTTGCTCTGTGCTGGCTGGAAGTGTTGACAGGTCACACAGTGGAGGACCATGTCCGAGATGTCCTGGCTAATACCGGGCCAGTAGACTGCCTGTCCGGCTCTGCATCTGCACTTCTCGACACCCAGGTGTCCCGCATGGATTTGGCAGAGCACCAAGCTCTGGAGACTGAGTGGAATGACAATCCGGTCCAGCTTGAGGAGGATACCATCACTCACCGTCAGGTCATCCTTTACATTGTAAAATTGAGGACACTGCCCTTTCTGCCAGCCATTGGCGAGGTGGTGCATGACACGCTCCAAGAGGGGGTCTTTGGCTGTCTCCTCGCGGCTACGAACCACCTTCTCATCAGACGCCGGGAGGGTGCTAGCACAAAGCTGGACCTGTGATTCAATCTGCCGGATGATTTCCAGCGGTTCACTAGGCAATGTGATGGAGCGGGACAATGCATCAGCGATGATGAGCTCCTTGCCAGGCGTGTACACTAAGTCAAAGTCGTACCTTCTGAGTTTAAGGAGGATGCGCTGCAACCGAGGCGTCATGTCGTTCAGGTCCTTGTGGATAATGTGGACCAGAGGCCTGTGATCCGTCTCGACTGTGAATGTCTGCAGGCCGTAGACATTGTCGTGAAACTTGAGATTGCCAGTGAGAAGACCCAGGCATTCCTTCTCTATTTGCACATACCTTGTTTTGGTGGGCGTCATGGCCCTCGATGCACAGGCTACCAGTGCCCAGGATGAAGTGTCATCGCATTGAAGCAGCACCGTACCGATGCCATCCTGGCTCGCATCTGTCGAGATCTTCGTCTCCCTGTGCTGCCTTCCACTCAAAGGCAGTGGACTTTTTCACCAGGTTTCGTAGGGCCATGGTGGGTGAGGCCATGTTTGGGATGAACTTGCCCAGAAAATTGACCATGCCCAGGAAGCGCAATACCGCCTTCTTGTCTTCAGGGACCTTCATGGCTCTGATGGCCTTGACCTTGTCTGTGTCCGGGCGCACGCCCTGCTGAGAGATCTGGTCACTTCGGAACTTGAGTGTCGACATGTCAAAGCAACATTTGGACCTGTTCAGCTTCAGGCCATTGGCATGGACACGGCGGAATACCTGCTGGAGACGGGAAACATACTCTTCAGGGGTCGTGGGCCATATGATGATGTCGTACACGTACACACGAACCCCTTCAATACCCTCCACCATCTGCTCCATGATGCGATGGAAGATCTCTGATGCCGAGACAATGCCAAACGGCATGCGGTTATAGCAGTGTCTGCCAAACGGTGTGTTGAAGGTGCAGAGCCTTCTGCTGGACTCATCCAGCTGGATTTGCCAAAATCCATGTGACGCATCTAACTTGGTGAAAGAACGTGCGTGTGCCATCTGACTGGTGAGTTCCTCCCGCTTCGGGATGGGGCAGTGTTCACGCATTATATTCTTATTGAGATCCTTCAGTCTGTATATCATTATCTGCATGTCTGCATATCGTGACAGGTACCCTGCCCAGTGGGCTTGCCCCTGGGGGTCTCTGATCCCCTGGGAGACCCCCACGATGCCGTTCTGCCTGGTACCTGTTTGTGGAAATCAGTACCAAACGGCGCCCGCCCGAGGTCTCCGAGGGGAATGGAGATTGATCCCACACCTCGGGAAACTGAGGAATCTGCATATTAAAGTGAGACCAGCTGCCTCGCTTCAATATGTCAATTTCTGCAAAGTGACCCCGCCCACAATGGGCAGGATTCACATCACAACGTCTCGAGAGATCACGTTAGATGTCACGGGACGTTGTGAGCCGGGTAGATCCCGAGAGCGGGGTCTCCTGGCTTTTATCGTCCACGCTGAGCCGCGGCGAGCTGCTTTTCGGGCGCAGCGTGGCCATTGGATCGCGCCCTGAGTGTTGCCGTGGGGACTGAATTGCGGCTCATCCCGTTCCCTTGGGGGCGCTATTCAGGAAGCGAGTCAGGACATGCAAATGAGCCAGTGCTCTTCCCATGGGAATCAGAGCAATTCCCATTCCCGCTGGTGTCTGATTCGCTGGGGCCTGAATTAGCGCTGGAGAGCCTGACAAGCTGGAGCTGTTTATAAACGCTCCACTCCCCAAACACTCCCATTCCAGCCAAGAAGGTGGCTCCACGGAGACCTGCCCCCAGACTTTCTGAGTCAGTGGCCAATCGCATGCTGGACGTGGCGGAGCAGAGGCAGGACACCCTCTTCCACAGGGTGGGCAGGAGACCCAAGCCCACCATCATGAACAGGGCCTGGGAGGAGGTGGCAGAGATGGTCAGTGCTGCCAACCTCACCAGGAGGACTGGGGCCCAGGGCCGAAAAACGATGAACGATCTCCTGAGGGCAGCTCGGGTGAGTCACCACCTCTGTGTCCCTGGCATCACTCCTGTCCCTCACTCCTCACAACCCACCTGCCTGCATCTCCCTCACACCCCACCCTGCACCAAACCCCAACACCTGTATTGTCCTCTTTGGCCTGGTGCCTGGCACACACATGCCACCAGCTACAGACCCCCCATAGAACTCACCAGGCGTCTCACCATGTCCTTTATGTGTTCCCGAGGACAAGGTGACCCACAATCGCTGGGAGTGGCAGAAAACCGGCGGGGGCATCCCAGACCTGAGAGTGCAAACCCCCGGGGAACAGAAGGCGATGGAGCTCGCGGGCGAGGCAGAGGAAAGGGCCGTCTCAGAAACAGAGGTCGGCATGTGGTAACCAAGTGAGAGCCCAATGCAAAGCTGATGTCCCAACAGCAACTGAGTGACCCCCTCTCCCACAGACCTCTCCTTCCCAAGATCTCACCGTGTCTCTTGTCTTTGGTCTTGCGGGATCACCATCAGACGAGGCCGGGCCGTCCGGGGTCGCTGACCCCCAGCCACATCCCCAGAACACCCCGGAGCACCAGTCCGGGGAAGACACCGACTTCTCGTCACTGCTGTCACCTGCACCCTCCAAAATCGCAGAGACTATCACCTCGGGGGGCATTTTAGTGAAGAGGCTCCTGGGTCACCTTCTGATGCTCACTTCACACAGGCTGCAGCACATCAGGTGGAGGCAGGGACTCCCGAGGGAGCGAGCGGTCGGAGGGCTGCCCGATCCCAGGAAGCAGCTGTAGTCCGGACAGGTATCGAGCTTCTGGAATGTATGGTGGGGGCAGGGCCCCAGGACACTTGAACCTGGGGTCACCCTCAGTGAGAGGTGGCAGGAAACGGGGCCAGAAGTGTGAGGCCGCCGTGTATGTCAGCTTACCCAGTGAGTGAGCCGTTACCACTCACTATCTCCCGAAACCCCCTCCCCACAAGCTATATGGGCCTGTGAGATGGATTGGCCGGCACACATGCAGGGATGACCCGGGCGGACAGTGGAATGTGATCCTAAAGGCAGGAGTCAGACTGTCAAACGATGAGGAGATCCAGAGCTCATCACCCAGCGAGTCGTCATCAT
Organism: Scyliorhinus canicula; assembly: GCF_902713615.1. Lineage (NCBI taxonomy): Eukaryota > Metazoa > Chordata > Chondrichthyes > Carcharhiniformes > Scyliorhinidae > Scyliorhinus > Scyliorhinus canicula. Next base: position 5,510,497 of record NC_052158.1, read on the forward strand.
CCTCCGTCCCGTGGACAAGACCCGCTGATACTGCCAACCCAGCGCCAACACCCTGTGGGGATACTGGTAGGGACCTCGGAGGGAGGGAGGGGGAGCTGGGGTAGTGGGATGGAGTGAAGGGAGGAGGGACGAGGAAGGTGGAGTGAAGGGAGGACGGACAGGGAAGGTGAAGTGAAGGGAGGAGGGACGGGAAGGTGGATTGAAGGGAGGAGGGACGGGGAAGGTGGAGTGAAGGGAGGAGGGACGAGGAAGGTGGAGTGAAGGGAGGAGGGACGGGAAGGTGGAGTGAAGGGAGGAGGGACGGGGATGGTGGAGTGAAGGGAGGAGGGACGGGGAAGGTGGAGTGAAGGGAGGAGGGATGGGGAAGCTGGAGTGAAGGGAGGAGGGACGAGGAAGGTGGAGTGAAGGGAGGAGGGACGAGGAAGGTGGAGTGAAGGGAGGAGGGACGGGGAAGGTGAAGTGAAGGGAGGAGGGACGGGGATGGTGGAGTGAAGGGAGGAGGGACGGGGAAGGTGGAGTGAAGGGAGGAGGGACGGGGAAGGTGGAGTGAAGGGAGGAGGGACAGGGAAGGTGGAGTGAAGGGAGGAGGGACGGGGAAGGTGGAGTGGAGGGAGGAGGGACAGGGAAGGTGGAGTGAAGGGAGGGGGACGGGGAAGGTGGAGGGAAGGGAGGAGGGACAGGGAAGGTGGAGTGAAGGGAGGAGGGACGGGGAAGGTGGAGTGAAGGGAGGAGGGACAGGGAAGGTGGAGTGAAGGGAGGAGGGGCGGGGAAGTGGGAGTGAAGGGAGGAGGGACGGGACGGTGGAGTGAAGGGAGGAGGGGCGGGGAAGGTGGAGTGAAGGGAGGAGGGACGGGGAAGGTGGAGTGAAGGGAGGAGGGACGGGGAAGGTGGAGTGATGGGAGGAGGGACAGAGGGGGGGGAGTGAAGGGGGGAGGGACGGGGAAGGTGGAGTGAAGGGAGGAGGGACGGGGAAGGTGGGGGGAAGGTGGAGTGAAGGGAGGAGGGACGGGGAAGGTGGAGTGAAGGGAGGAGGGACAGGGAAGGTGGAGTGAAGGGAGGAGGGACGGGGAAGGTGGAGTGGAGGGAGGAGGGACAGGGAAGGTGGAGTGAAGGGAGGGGGACGGGGAAGGTGGAGGGAAGGGAGGAGGGACAGGGAAGGTGGAGTGAAGGGAGGAGGGACGGGGAAGGTGGAGTGAAGGGAGGAGGGACAGGGAAGGTGGAGTGAAGGGAGGAGGGGCGGGGAAGTGGGAGTGAAGGGAGGAGGGACGGGAAGGTCTCACGGGCCTCACGGTAGCATGGTGGTTAGCATCAATGCTTCACAGCTCCAGGGTCCCAGGTTCGATTCCTGGCTGGGTCACTGTCTGTGTGGAGTCTGCACGTCCTCCCCGTGTGTGCGTGGGTTTCCTCCGGGTGCTCCGGTTTCCTCCCACAGTCCAAAGATGTGCGGGTTAGGTGGATTGGCCATGCTAAATTGCCCGTAGTGTAAGGTTAATGGGGGGATTGTTGGGTTATGGGTATACGGGTTACGTGGGTTTAAGTGGGGTGATCATTGTTCGGCACAACATCGAGGGCCGAAGGGCCTGTTCTGTGCTGTACTGTTCTATGTTCTATGTTCTAAGGTGGAGTGAAGGGAGGAGGGGCGGGGAAGGTGGAGTGAAGGGAGGAGGGACGGGGAAGGTGGAGTGAAGGGAGGAGGGACGGGGAAGGTGGAGTGATGGGAGGAGGGACAGGGGGGGGGGAGTGAAGGGGGGAGGGACGGGGAAGGTGGAGTGAAGGGAGGAGGGACGGGGAAGGTGGAGTGAAGGGAGGAGGGACGGGGAAGGTGGAGTGAAGGGAGGAGGGACGGGGAAGGTGGAGTGAAGGGAGGAGGGACGGGGAAGGTGTCAGTGGCTATGAGGACAGGGCACCACATGGAAGTTGGGGGGGGTGGGGGTATGGGAGGAAGGACAGGGCGGGGGAGCTGCCGGTGACCAGGCCTCTTAGTTGGCCAATTGAGAAGTGATGAGCTTGTCCCGTGTGCGGCTGCCCTGGAGCACACGTTGGGCGGCCTGTCCTGTCAGCCCGGGCGTCCTTCCTCCTCCAGCATTTCGCCCTCTGCTGGCTGATGTTATGAAGGACACAGCAGGCCAGCAGGATGTTAGAGACCCTCCTGGGGCAATATTGGAGATTCCCACCAGAGCGGTCGAGCCATTGGAATGGCTTCTTGAGGATGTCGATGCTCCGCTCAATGACGCTCCAGGTTTCTGCATGGGCCCCGTTATAACGGGTCTCCGCGTCAGTGTGGGGCCTCTGGACAGGTGTCATTAACCATGACCTCAGCAGTTAAGCCTTGTTGCCAAAGAGCCAACCCCTCACCTGAGGGAGCACCTCGAAGGTGCCGTGAACCGACGAGTGCGCCAGGATGTAAGCGTCGTGCCCGCTGCCTGGGTATCGGGGGCAGACGTGTGTGATGTACAGCTGGTGGTCACACACCAACTGCACATTCAGGGAGTGGAAGCCCTTCCTATTGATGAAGGGCCCCCCTGATGATCCGGTACTTGTAGGGGGACATGCGTACCATCGATCACCCCCTGGACCTGGGGCATGCCAGCGATGGAAGGAAATCCTGCTGCCCGGGCATCCTGGTGTGCCTGGTCCAGACTGAAGGTTATATAGTCCGCTGCCCGGGTACATAGGGCATCCGTCACCGCGCGGATGTACCTGTGAGCCGATGTCTGCGAGATCCCAGACAGGTCCCCGCTCGGCCCCTGGAAAGTCCCAGAGACAGAGAGGTTCAGGGCGACCGTCACCGTGACGGCCACCGGGAGCGGGTGGCCTCCTCCAAACCCCAGCAGTGCCATTTGCACCACCGCCTGGCACAGGTGGCACCTGGTCTCACTGGTTAGCCGACGTCTTTGGCGGCACAGGCGGGCCGGCAGCTCCTCGAAGGACAGGCGCCGATGGTAAACACGTGCCCTGATGCGGCGCCTCCTTCACACCTCCTCCTCGGCCTGTTGGACGGCCGGCACTCGAGCCACACCGGCTGGGCCCTGCTCTTCTGGGGCCGGCTCCTCTTGTGCAGGATCCTCCCTGAGCAGGCCCTGTGCCTCCAGCCTCCGTGTGTCCGTAACGGCAGCTGTGGCCAGGTAGATAGCGAACATTCCTGGCTCCAAAATTCATTCTCCGCAGGGGGGGGAATAGAGAAGACATGTTAGCACGATGAGTATTCCCGAACCCATCCCGATCCAACAGGCTACACGGTGACCCTGAGTTGTACTTCAGCTCCACCCTCCACATGTCCCCACAAACCCCACCCCCACCCCTCAGCCGATCCCTCCGATATGTTGACGTCTGCACTGCACCCCTGTCCCCATCAGTGAGTGGCAACGGGCCTGTGATGTGGGTAGGCTCTATCCTCACCGATCATCCCTGTCGACAGGGGTACCGGTGGGTGTCGAAACCCGTGTGAGCGACATGCTCTCTGGCCCGTGTCCTGTTTCCTCCAGTGGGGTTTACTGTGGGTCTCCTCACTGGGTGGGCCGTGTGTTATCCCACCAGCAGGGTGGCACCTGGTTGTGGGGTGGAGAGGGTCACCGTGTGCCACCAATCACCTCCATGCTTACAGGCTTGTGTGTGGGCAGGTCCTACAGATGGGGGTGAGGCAGGGAAGTGTGTGTCTGCTGGGAGCTTAGCTGCAGTGTGATGTGGGTCCTGGGTGTGACACACAGGTTGTTACAACCTGTCCGGGGGCAGGGTGGATGGGAGCAGGGGCGCGGTGGGCAGGCAGGGCTTGGAGACAGCTGGTGGTCCTGAGGGGTGGGCTGGCTGATAGTGTGACTGGTGAGGCCTCTGCCCTGAGAGGGGCAGTGTGCCAGGGAGGGTGCCAAAGGCCACGGTGCATGTGTCCTTTGTTTGGGGTGAGCTCTGCTATTCCCCTGCTTCCCCTGCAGTGGGGCTGAGCTTCTGATGAGGGAACTGAGGAGTGGCAGCACCTGGTGTGTGACTGATTGAGCTTGGCCACGCCCATCCCGGTGATGGCTCAGCCGGGGTCTGAGGCTTTCCAGAGGGGCGGCCTGGGTGGGCTCCCAAATGACCAGAGGCTCTGTGAACATTTCCAGGACACAGTGAGCAGTCAGCAGAGTGAGCAGCCAGGGGCCTGTGAGAAGCAGCAAAGGGGTGTGTTTAAAACCCAGACTGCAGCAATGGGGGTCTGAGCCAGGCCACCCCGATCCCGAGGGGGACACCCCGAGTGCACAGACCTGTCACCAAGTCGCTCCCCGTTACTCCCCCCGGCCCAGGCAGACACCGCCCCCCCCCCCCCCCCCCAGCAAGTCCGACAATTATTGACGCTTTTTGAGAGTTTATTACCCTCTCTCTGCCCCTCAGCAGCCATGGAGCCCAGTCCCCGTTTGGAAATATTTGCACTAATTCACACCCGCGTGACGTCTGCCTGAGAGGGCGGAGCATCGTGGAAGGGCGGAGCATACTGTGTCCAATCCGCTGATTAGATTTAAATCTAT